>NC_133534.1:23628234-23932308 GCF_048544455.1 Silene latifolia
AGAGAGCCACGTCATTAATGCAATTTTTTTTTTTTTTTTTTCGAAAATCCAGGTTATGGTGGGACCCATGTGTGTGCAACGTATTTAATTACTCAGATATCCGTCTTTTAAAACATGCGCTAAACTCCGTTCCGCAACAAATTATATAAAATCATCTTATGGAATACTTCTTCGAATTAATATTATGATAAAATTTTATACATTCCGTGTAAAGAAAATGAATAACATTTACGCATAATTAATTACAAAAGCGAGTTAACGTAATTGAATTACATAATTTTTAAAATAAAATTACACAATAAAATTACATAATTTCATGAAGGAATTACACTTATATACGGATCGAAAATACATCGGGAATGAATTACAAAATGAATAACATGTATTTTTGTTATGAATAATTTTACCATGCAGTAAATTTAATCAAAGCATAATTTTTTAAAAATACAGTGTACAATTTTTTTTTTTTAAAAATATCAATAATGACGACATTTGTACTTGGAATATAAAACTCGGCATCTGAACTACCAGCCGCGCACACCGAAATTGGTAGGTGACAATGATAGGAAACTGAGTTAATATAGACTTCAACAAGCATTGAAAGCTATTTTTAATTTTTTTTTTACTCTAGAAAAACAAATAAATAAATTTTCATTTAATTTACAAGTGATTAAAAAAATTTTAATAAAATTTTTTTAATAACATTTTTTATAAATAATTCACAATTGTTATAACAAATATTTTTTAAATAATAAAAACACGATAAGATAAGTCGAAACACTTTAAAATATGTCATTTTTAAAAAAATAATCCTCTCAGATCTGTATAGAAAGCCGTTCATCACCGATGATTATGTACTTGGAGCAAAAATTCTGGCAATTTAACTATCAGCCACGCACTCCGAATTCGGAAGATGACAATGATAGGCTACCGAGTAATTTCTACTTCTACAAGTATGAATGATAGGCAACGTTATTATCATCATGATAAATACACTTGGACCGTCAAACCATGAAATCCGAAACTGCATTAAATTGAAATAATCAGCTTATTCTGAGATTAGGGCATATGCAGTTAAATATGGCATGGCAGCAGTTGCAGCAGTTTCAAAGAAGTGGGGTTGAGGGGTAATGGTAGTAGTGGGGGATTTAGGGTTTAGTAAGAGGTTATATTTTCTTATATATAGGATTACAAACATTCAGAGTATGTCACAAAAACTCAATATTGCAAAGATAATCAAAACCTTGAGATTATGGCACACATCCAGAGTATTCCAGTTTCGAGCATCACCAAAGAAACCTCAAGGACGGAGCAACTAACTGTTCGGGTTATGAGATTGTGGTACAGAAAGTCGGAGACAAATCCTAAGGAAGTGAAAGGGGTAGAACTCATCCTAATTGACGAAAATGTAAGTCTCCTTTTTCCTGTGGCAATTTTCAAATCATTGTCACGAGTTATTAACTAATATGAATGAATGCAGGGAGACACAGTTCAGGCATCAATCAACCAAAGGCTGACTCGCCTTTTCTTAGAGCACCTTAATGAAGGGAGCACATACAAAATCAGAAGGTTCAGTGTATCATCAAACCGAGTGGGACTTGACATGGCAACAATTCACCCGTGCAAGATTTGGTCCGAGTACAGCACTAGGGTGGTACCCATTCCTAATGTAGATATTCCACTTTCTACCCATGCTTTCTACACTTTCAATGAGGTGGTCTTTGAAGCAATGCCGAATAGACTTTATATTGGTAAGCAACAATGGCCTACAATTTATTTTTCATATATGCACCATAAATGTTAACTAACAAGAGTGAAAAATTCTGGGTCAGACGTAATTGGAAGGTTGGAGCACGTTTATCCAATAAGAGACAGCAATGGCAAGAGAAGGAGGACTATTGTTTTGGGCAATAATCTGTAAGTTGGCTATATTCTATAAACGATATGCTAAACTTAACACCATAACAAAATAATCATTACAAACCGTTTTTTCAGGAACTAAAACTTGTGCTGCTCATTGTTTGGGGACTACGTTCAGCAAATTTCAGAAATCGAGCAAGAGTTCATTAACAAACCAAAGCCAACGTTGGTTATGCTATTCGTGAAACTTTCTGTTTATGAAGGTATAAAATTCTGATCATTCAAAAACCAATTTCAGCAATACAAACACTTTGATTACATACAAAGTATAAGAAAAAAATGTTGGAAAAAAATTCACTCATTATTTTCTACTATGCAGGGGAAGTTAGCATAACATCAACATGGGGTGCAACAAAGATATTGGTTAATCCAGATATGAACGAGGTGAACGTGTTCAACAATAGGTATGACATCTAAATCCGTTTTATGTGATGTTATTGTCTTTAGGGCAATAGTAAGTGCAGTCATTGTTATTGACCAAAAAAATGCACAACATGAAAACTCCAGAAACCGTCCACAAAATGAAGCAGTCGATAAACGTCCAGAAAATTATACGAAATGAAACAGTCCAGAAACTTTGATTACATACAAAGTATAAGAAAAAATGTTGAGTTAAAAATTTTTGAGTTCAAGGTGAAACAGTCCAGAAACAGTCCAGAAACTTTTTGAGTTCAAAATTTTTTTAACTTTCCCATTTCAGCTTAAATTAATTAAGCCATTTTTCTTACCAGTTTTCCAGATGATGATGAACCCGTCCTTGGGGCTCCAGAAACTGCTGGGTACCATCCTCCAATCCTCGCAAGTGCAAACATCAAAACTTTATCAGAGATATCAAATTTAACCAAAGGAGGAGCATATGTCACAATGGCCAAGATTATTGAGTTAGATACATCTGGTAATAGTTGGTACTACTACTCATGCAAAGAATGCAGATCAAAAGTGAAGCAAGGGGAAGATGGGTTGTGGTATTGTGACAAGGAAAAAATTAACAATAATTGCACAATGAAGGGTTTGGGGGTGCCATCACCAATTCCAAGGTTTCAAGTTAAGTTTTTTTGTTACATATGAAGATCCAGATTTGGTTGAATTCGTTATTTGGGATGATGTTATGGTTGATTTGCCTGGGAAAACAGCACAAGCAATCCTTGACGAAGATGAGGTAACTTTAAACTCATTTAAATACAATTTGCAAAAATATCAAACCAAGTTATAATGTTACTGATTAAGGTTTAAATATCGTTTCAGATGTACAGTGTCGTCCCTCCCCCAGATTTCAGGCCTCTACTTGACAGGACATTTGTGGCAAAAATAAAAGTTACTGATTTGTATAACATTGAGCAAAAATCAAACTCATTTGGGGTGATCAGTTTATGTGATGATCCACGAACAATTGCTAAGTGGGATATTAATATTACTATATTAGTTTGCCAAGTCACATTGTTATTGTGTACGTGGCTTTTTTCATC
This sequence comes from Silene latifolia, assembly GCF_048544455.1. Taxonomy (NCBI): domain Eukaryota; kingdom Viridiplantae; phylum Streptophyta; class Magnoliopsida; order Caryophyllales; family Caryophyllaceae; genus Silene; species Silene latifolia. The sequence goes on from NC_133534.1 coordinate 23,631,621, forward strand.
TCACGTGGCATTGTCTACGTGGCATTTTTAGGCTAGCCTTTTAATAATATTTTATAGATTGCCAAGTCACATTGTTATGTGATGATCCAAGAACAATTGCTAAGTGTGTCACTATTCTTTATTTTCTTGACGTATATATAATCATCTAGCCAATCTATAAAATATTATTAAAAGGTTAGCCTAAAAATGTCACGTAGACAATGCCACGTGAGATGAAAAAAGCCACGTACACAATAACAATGTGACTTGGCAAACTTATATAGTAATATGACATGGATTATAAATTTATTATTATATTGTAATAATTTAATTCACTTATTTTCTTTAAAAATCCATCCATATTCCATTAGTTTTAAACTTAATTAACTCAAAAAAAAAATTACAATAAAAAAATACGCATTAACTATAAATTAATAATTTGAAAATATTTCATATGGAGTAGTATTATATGTATTTGAATTAAAAAACTGAATACATAATAAATTAAGAACGAAAAAGAATAAATGAAAGTTAAAAACAAAAACAAAAAAATTGTATGTCACTAATTCACTATTGTTTTTTTTTAAAGGCACTAATTCACTATTGTTGTTACTATAAAAAAAATAATATACTATAACTTTGTTGTATATAGAAGATGTTTTACAGAACTAATTAATCAACAAATGAGTATTAAAGATCATATAAAATATTTTCTTAGGAAATGATTTTGTCGACATTTGCGGCTGTAGGAAATTTGTCCTCCCGATGTAGGAACAATACTATATGGGCATGAGGGAGTCCATGTTTTTAAAATTCAATAGTATACACGACTGCAAAAAAGACGTTCATAAATGTCATTAGATTTTTGTACAGTAATGCTATGTCAGAAACGATATATTAAGTTAAAAGATTAGCAATTGGTAGTACCTCCTCGCGCTCTTCCAAAAATATGTCGATCCTTTAACTCCCTAATCAACTCATCGAGCTTCATTTTAAAGACGCGACAGACAATATCTGGACGATCCTCGGGTCGCAATCCTCTTTTAGAAACAAATCGTACTATTTCCGGCCACTTTGGATTACAGGTGAAAGTGATGAATAAATCTGGATAACCAAACCACTTACAAATAGTCATGGTATCAAGGAAATTTCCTTTTTTCCACTTGTCACCTCCGGGGAAAGAAGAAGGCACGATAAACCGAGTACCCGCCGAAGATGGCTCAACATCTCCTCTTCCAGCAGCATTTGAGAGGTTCTTATAATTATCAACTCTAAGTCGATCTTGGTTAAAACGAATGAAATTCAGCCTATGCGATTCGACCAGCATATAACAATCAACTAAAAATTGGTGGAATGCCTTACCAGATAATAAGATCGTTGAAAATTCAACATTTGGTGGTCTCTCTATAAGATGATAAGCAAACCACTTCATACACGTTGTTTCTTCACGTGGTTGGTCACTCGTGCTAACACCAATAGAAGAAGCACTATGTAGGATACCTGACCTATACCCATCTTCTCCGGATGGAATTAACAAAGGATATTGTAAGGGGGTGTATAAAGGGTGCAACTCAGATATCCGCTGTAAACCACCGCACGACCTTCTCACAATAATATCTCACTTCTGCATATGTGGACCAATATCACCCTCAATTAAAGCTGCTACCTCTGAAACTGTTGGAAGATTGTAAGTTCTTCCATCACTTGATCTCCTTGAAATCAGTTTGATACTAACTTCACTGTCTATATTTTCAGTCAGTCTACCCTAACCTTCCTAAATGTCTTTGCAATTGTATTGTGCGAGTCAATCATATTTTCCAACAATCGTATTAACTCGTCATTGAACCTTGATGGATCCCCTGGACTACAATTAAAAATAAAATTATTGCCTACGAAAAAAAATATTATACAAAAAAAATATATTACGGAAAGAAAATATATTTACCTAATGGCATTTTTTCGATTTTGAACTTCCTCTTCCGTGTCATATATGTAAAGTTGACAGAACTTTGGCCTTGCATCTCCGATCGGTACCAAAGTCCCTATCCGATGGCAATTTTGACCTCCCATCCTAAAGGTATACGGTCCTTTACCTTGATTGATGGAATGATCGATTTTACTGCCCATAGAAGTGAATGAGAACATCGAGTTATAAGCTCTAATATTTTCTCTATAATGATTGCTAAATCGATGCTGACCGGTCAACAACGACTTTATAAGTTCAGGCGGCTGCTGTAGAAATGCGAGTTCAACTTTTCCATCAGAACAACAAAGTGAGAACTTAGGACGTCTTGTACCACGTCTTTTATGTTTTCTCTCCTCAAACCACATCAACGCGTGACATTTCTCGCACTCATATTCTGCATCACCACAGTCCCAATATCCTTCCCATGCTAAACAGTTTTCAAAACAAAATTCATAAATTGAGACATAAAAATTAAACTACAATAACCAAAGCATGTTGCAATTCAAATTAAAAAATAAAAAGTCATGAATGAACTAACCATCATTATTTAACGGCACAGAAGTATTTTGCTGAGTTCTCGAAGATTCGCCATGTGAATAGGATGCATTCAAAACACAACTACCGGGTGATTGTTCAATTCGGTTTACAGACGGAATCACTTCATTTAAAGCTTCACCATATTCAGCACATAGATCTCTCACTAAGCGCTCAACAACATCGGTCGGACTACATATAAGTTCTACACAACGTTTTTAATTAAAATTAAGACTTTCACAAACGTTAATACATGCTAAATGTAAAAAATTAAATATAGATATATACCTGTCACGTTGGAGGTTGCTCGTGTAAAATTGACCGTATTTTGAGAAACGTCACTATGAACGCTACCAGCACGTTTCTTAGAGAATCGCGACTGTCTTTTTTATCTTGCCGTTCTCGCCCGTAACAGATTAGGCATTACAATAAGAGTGTTGGAATATGACAGAGGAGGATCATTAAAAACATTACTTGGCGGGGTTGTTATCGCTATCTGTTCACTTGTAGTTCTTCTGCTGCTTCGATGACACGGGGTATGAGAAACTGAAATTTTCACAATTGGTAATGACTTATTATAATTTTTTAAAAAGAACAAATGAAACAAGATTAAAATAAAAATGTAAAAAATTGAATATATGTAGTAAAATATTAACAATAAAAAAATAATGAAGTACCGTTGGTAATGTCAGATAGCGGTACTCGAGGATTTGACATTGATTTTGGCGTATTGTCCGTAATCATCAAGTTTCTTTCTGATTTCCGAACACCTATATTGGTAAACCATAACGACAAAGACAAATTATGTCAAACGTTATATTTTATTGTACATTTTGAAACCGTAAACAACGTGGACTGTATGTAAACACATCTCGAACAAAATTAAAAGGCGAAACGATATCACATATGGGCTGAGAACTACCCAATTTGCAGTCAGCATCTCGAACAAAATGAAAAGGCCAAACGATATCACAAATGGGCTGAGAACGATGAAATTTGGGCTCAACATTTCTTTTATTCCCGTCCAGCCCAACTACCTAAAAGACCGTAATACCAACCCACACGATATAAAATTTGGGCTGACAACAATACAATTTGGGTCAAGCTTTGTATAATTCACTCCAGCCCAACATCATAAAATACCCTAATAATATCCCCTACTATATATACCCCTCCCCACAAATGAAACCCTAATTTTCTGTCTCATTCCATTACAAGCCTCCGTCTTTCTCTCCCCCCCCCCTCTCTCTCTCTCTCTCTCTCTCTCTCTCTCTCTCTTGCTTCTCTGACTAAAAACCATTCTTCTATCAGTAAAAATTACACACTCCCATCTCCTCCCTCGTTCTCCCTAATTCAGATTACCCACCCTTCAATCTCTCACCTCTTCTTCCCGCATGCAGACGGTCATCAAGATGGTGAAGTTCGAAATCTTGTTCTTAGGAGCGTTTTTTGAAGATGCTGTATCATGGTAAGTTCACTTTGACTGTATTCTATCATGTTGTTTCCGCCGATTAATACATTGATTTCAAATTATATTCGATTTTTTTAAAATGCTTGTTTATATTCTTAGATCTATCAATTGTATGAGTTAATGGTAATTATAAAATCGACATAGAATTTTTTTTTAAGATAAATTTCACTGGTTGCTTATTTTAAATGCTTTTTATTAGATCTATGCGTTTTTTAGATACACATGCTGTTAACAATATAAAATCGAGTTTTCTTAATATTTATTGCATATTGTTTCGTAATATAGTGGATCTGTTAAATACAGATCTAATTAATGCAAAATGATCTGTGCGTTTTGTTTCTGTTAATTTTTATTGCGCTTTAAAATGTTTTAGTCGTTAACATATGTGAATCATCAACGTGATTGTTGCGCTTTGTTTTTGTTAATTTGTATTGCGCTTTAAAAATGTATGAAATTCAATTGAAGAACAGAAATTTCGATAATCAGGTTGATGATTCACATATGTTTGTTAAATGATTTTGGATGTATATTTAAAATACATGCATGTATATTTCAGATATGTTAAAAACCCAGTCATTCAAGATTGCTGCGTTTTTGGGGTTGTTACAAATAAAAACCCTAGATTCATTAATTAAATTTCCATATTGTCGCATGATTTAGTCATGCGACATATGTGAATCATCAACCTAACCCAACTCAAACCAACATGGACTGACCTAACCCAACCCAACCAACCCAACTGTTTGACCTAACCAACCCAACTGTTTGACCTAACCCAACCTAACTGTTTGACCTAACCCAACCCAACTGTTTGACTTAACCCAACCCAACACAAACCAACTGGTTAACCTAACCCAACCCCACCCAACGGGATGACATAACCTGAATCACCCCAACTGGTTAACCTAACCCAACCCAATCCAACCTGGTTCCACCTGACCTAACCCAACTGTCGTCTTTGACAATCCGGATTCAATTAAGGCATTTATAAATTATCAATCACGTTGTTACATTTATGAACTCATTTTGCTTGCACAATTGTCAGTTGTATTCTAATTTACACAAATCATACTAATTGTTCTACACTTGTTTGCAGATCATTTATCAACATATGAAAAGTTAAGTTCGTTTCCTGATTTTGTACTTGAAATATACCTTTCAATTTTAAATTACCCTTTCTGTGTAGATAATCGACTAACATTTGTTATGTTGCTTATTGTAGACACATATTGAAGGTTTCAAGAATCTAAGTTAAGTGATTTAATCATTGTTTGTTTATAAATCTTTCCATTTTAAGTTATACTCATATTGAAAGTTTCAACAATCTAAGTTAAATGTTTTATTCAATTGCAGGATATGGGATCAGTCTTAATTTCTATGAAAGCATGCATATTGTTCATGGAAGATAGATAAAGTTAAGTAATCAATAACACATTGTAACAAACTTTTTAATTTATGGAAAAAAGTAAAGAAACATACTGTTTTCCGTGTTCATTTCTTGCTGCCTTCTCCTTTTTTTTGGCTTCTACTTGAATTCCCATTTTCCATGTTTAACCACCCAGCAATGTGTTGATGATTCTCAAGATGATAAAAAATATATGCTAAATTTGACAGTTTTTAGTTGCTGATTTGTTTAATTGAACTTTAATAACTGGTAAAAATATATGTTTGATTGTTTTGTCACCTGAATGCATAACTACTATTTTAGTCCACAATTGCCCACTAACTTAGAAACTGCAAGTAGTGCATCATGGATAGTTTACCATAATTGTTTAAACCGTCAGTTAAGCTGAAAAAAATTGACTTTGATTTTCCAGACGTTTTTGCCTACACATTCCGTGACTATGCTATAATAACATTTTCAAAACTTGTTATAAATTTGTGCCCTTCTATACATCCGTTTTTTTCCCATGTTTTTCAATAAATGTCAATTACTCGCCAGCATTTTTTGTTTACTCGTTGGTTGGATAACGAATGTACTCTACTACTGTTGGCTGAAAACCGTGTTGCTTTGGTAATTATTTCACTTATTAATGACTAATGACATGTATCGTAAATTGGAAATGAAAAGTAAAGAATTAAATTTCATAATGTTGAGAAAAGTTCATTAATTCTTCGTGAAATTGAAATACAATAGTAAAAAACGTAGAACATAAATAATGTTCGATGATGTTGCTAGCTTATCCAATATGATGCATCTTTGTCATCTATTTGCTTCTTTAAAATTGCATCCAATCTTTGCTGTCTGTAAAGCTCCATATTTGAAGTGTAGTTGCATCCTTTTGTCCTTCAGCATCTTCGATTGTCTGCATAATAAACTTGCTACACATCTACCTTAAATATGACAACCTAAATTGTTCTATTACAACTTGAAATAACCTTGGTCCAAAACAGTACAAAAAACAACTGTTAGGCCCAGTTTAGCCTGGTCTGACTCCAGCCTGGCCTGACCTTATTAGTCTGACTGAAGTAACCTAGGACCGGACAAGTCTGACTACTATTCAACTATTGAAGAATATTATAGCAAGAAGGCAACTAAATCCTGGAAGAAAAGCCTGATGGTGAGTACAGAGTAGCCTGGCACGACACCCAGGTGTGGACAGCGGGCCGCCCACGGGGGCGCTTGGTGAGAAACGGGGACAAGCGTTTGCATTTTGTATGGAGTCGCCACCAATTTTTATGGGAAATTGGAACCGTTCGAATACCTCGTGTCATGTCAAGACACAAAGTAGTGACATGAACACTAAGCAATCGTTACCCTTAGCATTCTATGTCTAGAATGACTCTCGTGGATGCCAATGAACACGGGTGCTCACGGAGATCTGGAGTAAGGGGTGAGGGTACGTATTAGGAAGCTCTTTTGATCGAACACCTAATCCCGCCCGCCTCGATAGCGGCCTCTACTAATGATTAGGGAAGTTATTCGTACTTGATATATCGTCGGCTATAATGCATGCAATGCAACATCCATAGATTAATCCTAACATGTGAGAATTAGCTAGGTCGGTTGACACGTAATTAGCATACAATTGGGTCGAAGTTGGATTTAAGTCAAATTACATGTGAAAGCATACAAGGAATAAAACAATAAAGATTATAATGATAGAAAATTACAATAATGAAAATTACAATAATTACAACGGAATAGGCGATTTATGTCGAAAACACCTTTAAAACGGATAATTTGAGAAAAAGGAATAAAAGAAATAAAAGAAACAAATAAATAAATTAACGAACAGAAATCAAGTGATAATACGAATATAGTTAGTTAATACATGGACTAAGCAAACTAGGTCAAGGCGACACGGAAGTTCAGAGACAGAGCTCAACCTGGAACAGGCGCAGCAGAACTGCGCCCTCTGGAAGAGGCGCAGCAGATGCTGCGTCTGTTCCAAGGGTGAGTTCTGGCATTGAAGCCGAAACTGCAAATCGTTAATATTAATTGTTAATTTTAATGGATCGATTGATGATATTACTCGGATACAAGTGATTTAATGGATTATTTACATATGAAGGGGTCATAAAAGCAGTAAAATATGAATGAGACGGATGCTAATGAATTAATTACATGAAGGGACGATGTTAATGAATGAGATCAATAAACAACTAAACAAACTAATTAATTGATTAGACTAAACATGATGAATATGACGAATTAACAATGAATATGGATGCAAATATACCAAAGATAAATTCCAGAAACTCAATATGAACAAATTGAATCTCTAAAACTCGGATTGAATATTAATGACGAAAACCCGCAAATATTGATTACTTGAGATTTAAGTCGGATTTATGACAATTAAAACACGAACATGATGATGATTAAATATACATATGATTATTAAACTATCATGCGAACGAATTAACGAAATACATACAGAAACAAATAAGAAAGACGAATTACAGAGGACGAGGAAGAAGAAAAGAAGCAGGAACTGCGGCAGCCTCACGAAGAGGCGCGGCAGAAGGCTGCGCTCCTTCGAAGAGGCGCAGCGATTCTTTGCGTCTTTTCTCGACGTCATCTCCGGAAATCCGCAAAAACAGGTTTTAAAGCATATTTTTAGAAATCGGTTTTAATTAGATGTTTTCGACATAAACCTTACAATTGATACGATAAAGTAAATACAATAAATAAAGAGAATTATACACCCTCAGACTTACATGTTGACGGAACGAGATGAACTAAGTATCGACTAGTGAATGCTCGACGCGAATGCAAAGAGAGTGCCCTCGTAAGAGGAAAACGATTGATTATTTAAGATTGATTGAGTGTAGTTGGTCAAATTGGTCGGTCATGCAACGGAGAGGCTGGTACCCGGAAAGATCCGAGCTTACGTGGTCGGAAGTCCAAGCACGTAGGCGCCAATTAGTAAGAACGAAGTCTAGAATGCAAAGGGAGAAGAGAAGGGCGGACACTCGCGTGAGAAATATGAGGAGCGAAGGCTCCTATTTATACCAATCACGTGAAGGAATAGGGTTTCGGAGACTCTTTGGAAGTGAATCTCGGAAAGATATAAAAAGATACGTAAATCATGCAAAGAAGGGCCTGGGAAGAGGCGCAGCAGCCACTGCGTCCCTTGGAAGAGGCGCATCACCTGCTGCGTCTATTCCCAGGAGGTTTCCTCCTGCTGAAGAAAGATTTCCGCGTTTGAGTTATGGTAGGACGGAAATAATTCGATTATCTTGTGAATATTACGGGATATTATTTGCCAAAAGATAAAATTTGTGAAATATGGAATAGAAATATCCGGAACATTCCAGAACATTCTGACTCGGGATTTAACAGTTATCAGAAAATGGAGACGGTTTTTGACCCGGACTCCGAATGTACTCTAATTACTGCCAAAACGACCGTATCCGGACGTAGATGACAACTAAGAGGTTGACATTAATATTTGAGCAATCACTTGACGATAAACTTACGAACTGTCACAAATCGTTCCGCGAATCAAACATGCGGCCCAATCATCACCGGGTGGTTTGCGGGAGGTGCAGAAACGAGGTGTCTACAGAGCCCCCACTTTGACTGAGGCTTGGACAAGGCGAAAGTCAAAGTATAGCCATCAGGTCAATCGAAGATTACAACCTGACGACTATGGCGACGCGAGGCGGCTCAAGGGGTCTGAGCCAAGGACCTGTCGTCGGGAACATTTTAGAGTCTGTCGACTATCGGGGAGGGTCGTTTAAAGTCCATTAGACTACGTAAGGAAGCTCGCCAGCCATAAGAAGAAACCATACCTGAGACTTCTTCTCGAGATGCTTTAGGAAATGTGTAGGAGCTAAGGTTGAGCGTGGGAGCTAAGGGTAAGACCTAAAAGATATATAAAGATTGTGCTAGGGTATGGGGCCCTAGAGGAAAGCATTGACGGGAAGGAGGCCTAACAATAAGATCAACTTAAGGGTGGCTAAGGTTTGGGTATAGAAACTTCTGGAGAACGACACCCTGTCGAACTCCGCGGGGAAACACAAAATATAGTGAAAGCAGCAGGACGTCGGTAGAAACTGCTGGGGAATCCGCTTGCGTCGGTCTCAAGCGAACTCTGGCAAAAACTTGAGGTTGAATCTGCTTGCGTCGGTCTCAAGCGAACTCTGGCAAAACTTGAGGTTGAATCTGCTTGCGTCGGTCTCAAGCGAACTCTTGTTGGGAATATATTGACGACTAGGAACATCTTGATCGTCGTGACAGAAATCCTGAGTGAGCAGTACTGCAAAATACTACTGCGCCGGATAAAATAATTTTGAGCAATACTGCAAAATACTGCTGCGCGGATAAAATGATTTGAGCAATACTGCAAAATACTGCTGCACGGACAAAATGCGGACCGGAACGAAAGAAAATCATCGAAACGGGCCAAAAGAATATAATAGCGTTGAAGAAGAGGCGCACCAAAGATGGGCCCACAAATAACGAACCCATAACGAATTTTTGAAAATTCGTATGGAGGGAACGTGAGGAAGAGGCGCAGCAAGAGCTGCGTCTCTTGGAAGAGCGCGGCGCTGCTGCGTCCTTTCCCCAATTTGGCTATTTCGCGTAAAAACGCGAAATCGAAGGGTTTTATTCATTATTTGAAACACATTTCCTTCAATTTCTCTCTCAAATATTCACCATTTCTGTCGAGGTTTGATTCAAAAGCTTGCTTGAAATATGACTAATCGAGGTATGTGTCTTAATCTTGCATTAATCATCTACATTTGTCGAATTTTAAGCCGCGAGATTAGGGTTTTCGACCCTTTTGATCGAAAATTTGGGGCTTTTCCCCCAAATGGATTTGCTTTGCCAAATTGATGCTAGAAATGGATAGTAGGCAATGTTAGGAACATAACCATGTATTTGCTTTGAATTTTCATCGAGTTTTGAGCCCTTGAGCGAATTTTGAGACAGTTTCAATTTGAACCAGTAAATTGCTTCGAAAATAGCCTTAGGATTACCCATTGGCGGTGAAATTTGATATTTGGGACCCTTGGATGATGGGTAAACTTTCTGCCATCTCGAAATTTTAGTTTGTGACAGCTTTTTCAGGACACCTTTCTAGGGCATAATCGCCGTTATAATGAAATGCTGCCGAATTTTCGACTCGAACCCGGAACTAGGCTTTGACTTGGACTTGACTTTGACCCAATTTATCACATGAGCGATTGGATTGGCGGAAATATGGCCAAAGATGGCAGAAAAGGCGATTTTCGGGGCTCGGAGGCTCGAAAACTCCTTAACAAAGGCTTGTCGTCATGTGACGCGGCCTAAATTTACTTTAATGTGCAGGTGATGAGGCTTCTACTTTTGGGAGGACTCCCATGGAGATAGACGTCGTTACGGTTGAGGAGGCTTTAGAGCAGGCCCTCACCGCTGCGGTGATGGCTACTGGAGACGAGGCTCACGAGGAGGAGGTCGTCGAGGAGGAGGAGGAGGAGGAGGCCCCGAGACGGGCCAACGTCAGGCGAGGAGGTCGTCAGCTGAGGGGAGCTCCCACGTGGGCTGAGACCTGGGAGAGTAGGCACCTTGTGTGGGCTGCAGAGGGTCACCTGTCCTACAGGATGGTGAAGAGCTTGGTAAATAAGAATTCACTACTCATTACCTATTCTCTTTCGTTCTTTTTGTCCAAACTTCTTGCAAATTTCCATTCAAAACTAAAGATAGCTTTGTTTCAAATCATAATAGTAGGCCGGGAACATCAGGTCGTTCTCGGGTTACACGACGGCGATGGAGCACTACGAGCGGCTGTCGGCGGAGGAGAGGGCCATGATCGAGCGTGGAGCGTTCGGTCCTCTGGTTCAGGTCTGGAGGGACATCGTGAAGAGGAAGTTGCGGGCCAACCTTAGCCTGGTTCGTGCTTTCTTGGATCGATTCTGGGATACGACTTCCACGTTTCACCTGCCTTTTGGTGAGGTGGGAGTTACTCTGGAGGATTACGGCATGATTTTCAGTGCAGGTGTGGGACCGAGGAGATGGTGTGGCGGAGGCTGCTATGAGAGCGGATTCGGCCGAGGCGAGGAGGTTGATCGGCTGGAGCTTGCCGCCGAAGGTGTTGCGATCTTGCGGGCTTGGTACCCGTACCTACGTCCGAGACTACTTTGCGGGAAGACCCGGCGTTGGTGACGATCGATGGGAGGGAGGCTGCTCCTCCTCCTTGTACTGGTGACGAGAGAGCTCGTCGTGGCTTTGGTGGTTCTTGTCTTCGATTTACCTCGGAGACAAGGGCGAGAGGCTATCGACGAAGCTTCTTCCCTTTCTTTCGACCGAGTTCCCTAGGGCGTTGACCGGGTCACTGCTGGTTTGCGGTCCTCATCCGCTTCATGAGGGCCATGGTTCGTCCGGAGTTGATGGAGAAGGGGACTTCTCCCGGCGTTGTCGGACCGGACTCTTGTTGGAGGTATGAACCTTCCTTTAGCCCAAAGCAAATTCTTTTCTTTGTTGAATCACGAAAGATCGTCATTGATTATTTTGTTTTATAGGCATGGGTGTACTCTTACCTCCCGAGTCTCGCGCCCAAGAGGACAGAGCCGCTGGAGAAGGCCTATCCCGTGGTGAGGGATTGGGTGATGTGCCGGACGAAGAGCAAGCGCTCTTCTCACAATGTGTACCGGCGGGATGTGAACGCTCTTCAGCTGAGCAGCGTGAGTATCCCACTCGTATTTATATTTCTTGTCCTTTGCTTCCACTCGATCATAGGAATGACTTTTTGCCTTAACTTATTGCAGTGGGTGCCCAGACCTTGGGCGGAGTATGCTGGAGCGCCTCCTTTTGTCGCTGAGGTCCTTCGACCTAGGAGCTCGAGTCGCATTTCTTTGTTGTGGACGTCGATGGGTCCTGTGTGGTATCTGGGCGAGCGTTTGGCTCGTCAGTGCTCTCGGGGCGCGTTGACGGTTCCTATTGACCCTCCGAGGACGATGTTCAGGGAGCCTTCCGAGGCTGAGAGGGAGGCGGACTTGGCTGGTGCCAGTGGCGACGACCTTCTTCTGCCTGGCGAGGACTACTCGGCGTTCCTTTACGGGAGGTTGGCGTACTGGCCAGTAGTGGTGAGGATCCTTTATTTTCTTGATTTCGATTTCGGGAGTTACGATGAAAGATCATTGATTGATGAGAGCTATTTGTCTTTGCAGGAGGTTGAGGCGGCGGGCATCGAGCCCCCAGTGTACCCCGAGACCCTCGAGTACACTGACGCGACTGGGAGGACGACGCTCTCCGAGTTGCGTGACTTTGACGTGGCCATGACGGATGCTGGCCTAGACGACTGGCAGCATCTGATTCGGAGGTTGAGCCTCCAGCTTATATACCTTTCGTGTAAGAACACATTCGATTAAACTTGTTCGCCTTACTGAGACTTTCTTTTGAAATGCAGGTCGCGCCATCTCGGTCCGTGGCACTTTGGAGGGTGGCCAACCGGCTACGAGCTACCGCCATCGAGGCACTCGTCGGTGGTCGGGGTCGTCAGGTACGAACCTCGTTTGCTTTCTTTTGATTTTTGATTTTCAGTTTTGTTTGAGTTGATTGACATGAGCCAATTTCTTGTTTACAGGGTGACCGCGAGCTGGAGCGAGAGTTGGCCCAGTCTCGGGAGGAGACGGCTCGCTTGTCGAGGGAGCTCGAGTTTCGGGATGCCGAGATTCTTTGCTCTTATGGCGAGGGTTCTTTGAGTTGGAGGGTGCCCAGATAGTTGCGTAGTTTTGTAGACTTGTACATCCGATTTTGAATGTTTTTGGACTGTTTGGGCGTAAGCCCCGGTTGCTTGGACTTTGGACTTGGTTCGGGCGCAAGCCCCGGTTGCTTGTACATTTGTATGTATGATGGCACGAGTGCCTTTCTTTCTTTGGGTTGTGTTGCTTGTACCTGCAGGTTAGCTCTTGAACAGGTTTGGTAGACAACGGTTTACGCCGTCATGCTGCCGAAATTCACATAGAAATCACGCAAAACATACATTTTGTGCACATATGGTCTTAATTAGCGCAAAAAATTTAACCCAAAAGGACAAAAAAGCAGAAAAAAGTCGGAAATGACCGGTTGTCGGAAATGACCGGACGGTAGGGAGGGTTACCCCCTAAAAAAAGAAAAAAGAAAAAACTGTAAGTGTAGAAGTGAAATGTTGAAATATGTTAAAAAAACAAAAGAAAATTATTTCCTAAAAATGAAATTAAAATGAATTTTATTAGGAATAAATAAATGAATTAAAGTAATAAAATAAATAAAAAGTGCGATAAAAATGGCGAGGGTGTCGACGTCGCCTCGAAATGCGTGCCCGTGAATTTAGGAAACCTGAAACATGGTAAACTGCTCGTATTTACCAAAAGAAAATCCCGTAGGAATAGGAAATTATTCGTTATAGAATTAGGAAAGATCCAAACGCGGAAATCGCAGAAGTGAGACTGGGGAAGAGGCGCAGCATGAGCTGCGTCCCTTTGAATAGGCGCAGCAGGAGCTGCGCCTGTTCCCAAGCCGGTCTATTCTGGCGGTTTTTTGGAAACAGCAATTAGTATAAATAGAAACGTCGACGAAGCTTTAAATCATATAATTCTTCCGTCTTTTCTGTTAATCCACATAAAAACTCCCAAAATAAATTCTCAAGAGAAAATTGTCATTATGAATACTTTGGAGATCCGCTTGAAGGAATGGACTAATGAACTCTCGAATATTGAGAAGCACGACATGGGTGCTCATAACCTTGGGTCTCTATTGAGTTTGAAACTCATTAAGGTGGTAAAACCGTTCTTGGATGCTTGCCTTGACTACTGGGACCCAAATTGTCATGTATTCGCGTTCCCAGGTGGTGATATTTGTCCTTTTCCGGAGGAAGTTGCTGCTATTGGTGGGTGGGACCCCGAGCATTTACCCGCCATTCCTTCCACTTCGCAAGGGTATAAGAGCAAATTCAGAGACCTGCTTGGACTGACCAGACTTGAGGTGGATCGCTTAGTTACCCCGAAAGGTGTGAGAATGCTGGACTTTGTAGACCGATTCATCAACAGGGCTGACCCCACTGTCTCTTATGTCGCTAGGAGGAGAGCATTTGGCTTTTGTTTCTTTGCATGTGTATGTCTTCCATGGACACGTTGATGAAGATTTGCGAGGTGATCCCCGTCTTTTGGGTCTTATCGAACAAATGGAGTGCGCAGAGCCCGGCTTGTTTATGCTTAGGGAGATCATCTTGGGTTTGGATAATAGGAAATCCAACCGCGATCTGCCACTTTTGGGGAGTCCGTCATCCTACGGGTAAAAGACACCTTTTTTTTTTTTTTTTTTTTTTTTTTTTTTTTTTTTTTTTTTTTTTTTTGGGTGTCTAATACCTGCTTTTGGTAGGTTTGGCTTATGGAACAGCTCCGATTCGCCGAGCCCCGGTTCATGCACTTTCCTATCATTCCCGTATGATTGCGATGAGGACGCGGTTGTACATGGTGGACTTCACTCGGGTTTGTGACTATTGGAAGAACAAGTTGAAGAATGATGATGGCCCGTTGATTAGGTGGGTTGTACCATGGTGGCACCTCAAGTCCTGTCACTTTGGAGTGTCTTCTTTGGATCCCACTAGGTCCGTGCGCATTCGGGATTGGAGTTCATGGTATGCATCTTTCCGGAAAGATTGATGAGGCAAGTCGGGCTGAAGCAGACTATCCCGAGGCTTGATACCGTTCCAGACTGCTATAGCGCTTACCACCGAGAGCCGAAGAGAGTGGGCTATCAAATGGGCCCAAAGGAACATGTGGTTCTTGAGCTTCTCCGCCAATGCTTTGTGGGTGTCGGATTCCTATCTGAGGTGGAGAAAGGCTGCAACTTCGGAAGAACGCGAGAGACTGAGGAAACGCGAGCCTGTGGACTACAAGGTGCGCGAGGGAGAGAAAGAGAAGGAGAAGCACTGACGTGAAGGAGAAGAAGAAGCTGGATTTGGTCATTCATCCTTCGAAGAAATCAAAGACTACTCTGTTGCGGAAATGGTGGTTGGCAAGAATGGGAGAGTCGGGGCCTCGAGAAAGACCGTTGGTGATTAGGTCTGAAGTGGTGCAAGAGCGCCCGGCCCGAGGTCGTGACAAGAAGTATGTCAAGAATGACAAGGGCAAAGGGAAGATGGAAGAATAGCCCGAGTCTTTATTTATTATTTGAGTATTATTATTATTGTTGTAATAAAAAGGAGGGATTTTTAGAATCCTAGCCTATTCTATTTTATTATGTAACGTATTATTATTACTAGAAAGCGAATGGAATAAAAAAGGTTAAATGGCTATGAAGCCGTTGTGATTTTCTTTTATTATTCTTGTCGAATTTCAAATGCAATGCAAATGTCCTTCTATTTATATTTTAGGTATAATGGGTTGAATCCTGTGAAGGATTGCCTACGTATTCACTTAAAAAGCGAAATCAAACCCTTGCGCGTAGTTCGAGTAAATGTAAAAGAATAATTGTTCGAAGCAAGAGCTCGTACTGAACATAGAAAATAAGCATGAGCTTTTGCTTGTTCTCAAGGTGCGAATTTAGTTTATTTGACGATATGAGGATGACAATCTTGTCAAAATGTAAGAGCATAGTGACACTTAGCTTATTTCAGCTTGGCCAGGGCCGTTTATTTAGTGCCACAAGAGCGACACATGGGTTTACGCGAGGCGCGTTTTTGTCCTTTTCTAGGCATAATATCGTTTCAGTTGGTCAAGGTTTGTGGGGTTTGAAAACTCATTCCCGTCTAGGTCTGTGATTCTAACCGCACCCCCTGGGAGTATGGATTTGACTAGATATGGTCCGGCCCAATTAGGTTTGAATTTTCCCCTTGGGTCGACAGGTAAAAGAGCTCTAACCGATTTGAGTACTAAGTCTCCTTCTTTGATGTTTCTTGGCCTAACTCTTTTGTTGAAAGCTCGTTTGATACGTGCTTGGTATGTTTGGACATTATGTAAGGCGCGTAGCCTGCGTTCATCCAGGAGGATGAGTTCTTCATATCTATCCCTCTTCCAATCGGCTTCAGGGATTTGGCTTTCGAGTAGAATACGCAAGGATGGTATTTCTAGCTCGACTGGTTGTACGGCCTCCATGCCGTAGGTCAAATAGAAAGGAGTAGCCCCAGTGGATGTCCTAACTGATGTACGATATCCCCATAAAGCAAAGGGTATCTTGCTTGGCCAATCTCTGTAGTTGTCGGTCATTTTCTTGAGAATTGTGACAACGTTTTTGTTTGCCGCCTCTACCGCGCCGTTAGTCTGTGGTCTGTAGGGCGAAGAGTGGTGATGCTTAATCTTATATTTGGCTAGCAATTGCTCGGTTTCGGCTTGGAAGTGTGACCCATTATCACTGATGATCTCATGTGGGCAACCATATCGACAAATGATGTTGTTTTGTATGAACTTTGCCACATTTTTAGCCGTAAAAGCAGTGTAGGAAGCCGCTTCTACCCACTTGGTGAAATAGTCAATTGCTACTAGAATGAAACAGTGACCTCCTGTTCCGGCTGGGGTTATCTTCCCGATTATGTCAATTCCCCATGCGGAAAATGGCCAAGGAGATGTCATCGTGTATAGCAACGAAGGAGGGACATGTTGTACATTTCCGAAGATTTGGCAATTGTGGCAATGTCTCACGTATTTGATGCAATCAGATTCCATGGTGGTCCAATAATACCCTAAACGTGTGATTTTCTTTGCCATCATAGGCCCACTCATGTGGGGACCACATTCTCCGTCGTGGACTTCTTCCATCACCTTTTGTGCATGTGAATGATCAAGGCAACGTAGGACTACACCAAGAGGTGTTCTTTTGTATAACTCTCCTTGCATCAGAATGTATTGGGAAGCTAATAGGCGTATAGCACGTTGTCCCCTTTTGTCCATATCCGGTGGATAGGTATCGTTAAGCTTAAAGTTCAAGATTGCTTGGAACCAGGGTTCCTGTGCGATTTCTTCTTCATCGGTGATTTGGTGGACATAAGCTGGTTCTGACCGTCGTTCGATACACAAAGGCATTTCCACCATGTGATCTGGCATATTTATCAAAGATGCGAGTTTCGCAAGAGCGTCGCAAACCTGATTTTCCTCTCGAGGTAGGTGTAAGTAGGTTACGTGATCGAAGAATTGAGCCACTTGGTCTATTCTAGCCTGATAGGGTGCGAGGCTTTCGCTTCGGATTTTCCAAGATCCTGTAACTTGATTGATGATCAGTGATGAATCCCCATGTACTCGGAGGTTTTTGATGCCTAAGCTTACTGCCGCTTGTAATCCGATGAGACAAGCTTCATACTCTGCAGCGTTGTTTGTCACCTCGAAGTCGAGTTTGACAGCAATCGGTGTATGCTCCCCTTCAGGAGAAATGAGCAACACTCCTATTCCGAATCCTCTTAAATTTGATGCTCCATCAAAGTATAGATCCCAAGAGTCCACGTCTGTTTGAAGTATGTCCTCGTCGGGAAATGACCAAGTATCTATGGTTTGTGTGTCGTTGATAGGATTCTCTGCGAAAAATTCGGCGACGGCGCGACCTTTTATGACTTTCAGTGGGACATATTTGAGGTCGAATTCTGAGAGCATCAGAGTCCACCTTGCAAGACGTCCGTTGAGGACGGGTTTCTCGAAGAGGTATTTGACTGGATCCATTTTGGAATATATCTTGACGGAGTAGCTAAGCATGTAGTGACGTAGCTTCTTCGTTGCCCACACAAGAGCGAGGCATGTCTTTTCGAGTTGCGAGTATTTGCACTCATATTCCAAGAACTTCTTACTTAGATAGTAAATAGCTCTTTCTTCACTTCCTACAGTTTGAGCCAGCATAGCACCCATGGCGATTTCGATTCTTGTGAGATATAAACCAAGAGGTTGATCTCGTTGTGGCGGCATGAGCACTGGTGGTTTAGCCAATATCTCTTTGATTCGGTCAAACGCCTTTTGACAATCATCATCCCACATGGTGTGGTCTGTTTTCTTGAGTTTCTTGAAGATAGGCTCGCAAATCATGGTAAGTTTCGATATGAATCGACTTATATATTGTACCTTTCCCAGAAATCCTCTGACTTCTTTTTCTGTTTGAGGTTGTGGCATTTCGATCAGAGCTTTGATTTTTGAGGGATCTATTTCTATACCGCGTTGGTCGACGACATATCCCGGGGAGTTTTAGGATGTTACCCCAAATGTGCATTTCTGGGGATTGAGTCTCATGTTGTACTTTCGTAGCCTTGCGAAGAACTTGCGAAGGTTTGCAATATGTCCCTCTCTTTCTTTGGATTTGACGATCATGTCATCTACATATACCTCAACTTCTTTGTGCATCATGTCATGTAGGAGTGTAGTTGCGGTGCGTTGGTATGTAGCTCCGGCGTTGATCAATCCGAATGGCATTACTGTATAGCAATATGTTCCCCATTGGGTGACGAATGCGGTCTTGTGCATATCTTCCATGGCCATCTTGATTTGGTTATATCCCGCATATCCATCCATGAAGGATAGTAATGCGTGGTCTGCAGTATTGTCCACCAATATGTCAATGTGAGGTAGAGGGAAGTCATCTTTTGGACTTGCTTTGTTTAAGTCCCTGAAGTCAACACAAACACGGATTCTCCCATCCTTTTTGGGCACAGGTACCATGTTGGCTACCCGGTCGAGTACTCGGAAACTTTGATGAACCCGGCTTTGAATTGTTTATCCACTTCTTCCTTAATCTTTAGAGCCCATTCTGTTCTCATTCGTCGAAGCTTCATTTCACGGGTTTGAAACCCGGCTTAATAGGAATTCTATGTTCGGCGATATCCCCTGTCGATCCCTCGGCATGTCTTTGTAGGACCAAGCGAAAACGTCTTTGAATTCATTTAGGAGGTCTATGAAATCGGCCCTTTCGGTAGAGCTCAAGGTAGTCCCTATCCTAAGTTCTTTGGGTTCTAATTCGGTTCCTACGTTGATGGGTTCGGTGTCCTCTATTACTGGTCCCCCTTCCCCTTCCTGTAATATTTCTTTGGCTACGTAGGGAGGTATTTCGGTCAAGTCTGGGTCTTGGTCATCCTCAGTATCATCATAAACAGAATTGCACTCGAAAGAACACGAGAGTAAGCGAACCGATTTATTCATATTAAGATTTGAGTAAAGTTGAAACAAAGAAGCCAACTGATCCATGGTCCGTGGCGGCAAAGGAACGAATGGTGGGGCATTTCCGAACTATCGTGACTACTCGAGGCTAAGCTAGGAGAAACGAAGGGAGTGGGGATGACAACAGGAGTAGATTCTCTAATGACTTCTCTAGACTCCGACTCTGACTCCGACTCCGACTCCGACTCGAACTCGTCGTCTTCTGGTTCTCCTTTGAACATCTCTCCTTCTCCAGTAGTGAGCTTGAAGAGTCTTCCTTGGTTGTTGGTCCATTTGATAGATTTTCTCCATCCTTTCTGCTGCTTTGTGTCGGTTTCTGTGATTAACGCGGTGGGGTTGAAGCGATCGTCTTGAAGTATCATAGTAATGATCTCATCCTGCGCGGCCCTAATGAATCGGTCCTCCCCAAACAAGAGGCTAACAGCTTGTTCGTCGAAGCAAGGTGCTTGACGGGTTTTGACGGTAGGAACCGTTTCGGGAGGAATGAAGTAGCAATCGTGAAAGATCTCGATTCCGGCTAACTTCCTCTCAAGATAATGCCAAGGTTCGGGAAATCCATGGAAGAGTTCTGAACTTCCTTCTTGGACGAAGTACCCATTTAGAGTGGGGAGATATGGTCTCATTTGGACTCCCACGTTCTTGCGATTTTGGACTTGAGCGAGCATTTCGAGAACTTCTTCAGTTGTGGGTTTGTATCCTAATCCAAGTGGTATCCTTGTCGAGTTGCCTTTCTTGTATGGTGCGAAGGTGTTCTTCCGGATTGGGTTCAAAGGCATTCCAGGGAAGTATCCCTGGGATTTGAGTATGTGGTTGACCACCAAGTTGGAGTAGGGATTATAGTATAAGGGTGCCAACTCACTTTCTATGACGCTCACACTTTGGAAGCCCCCAAGTTCGTATATGGGATCCGCAAGGACTTGATTGTTTGATTGCTTCTCAATTATCGCCTTGATGGGTGACGAAGTGATCGTCACAACTTTGCCATTTAGTGAGATCTTGATTTTTTGATGGAGGGTGGATGTTACCGCTTTGGAAGCGTGAATCCAAGGCCTTCCCAGAAGTATGTTAAATGAAGCTTCGATGTCCACTATTTGGAAATTAGCTTTTCGCTCGATTGGTCCCGTGGCTATGGTTAGGCTAGCAAGTCCAACCACTTTTCGTCGTGTACCGTCATATGCACGTACACCCTGATTGGTGGGAGTCCAATCCGACTCCTTCATGCCTAGTTTGTATGCCGTTTTGAGGGGTATGACGTTGACCTCGGAGCCATCATCTACCAAAGTCATTGGCACGTTCTTCTTTAGACAGATGACAGTGATGTATAGAGCAAGGTTGTGACTAGCGCCAAAAGGTGCCAAGTCTTCATCTGAGAAAGTAATAGGATTACTTAGCCTCGGTGGTTCTTGGAAGACCAAGTTGACTACATCTTCAGGAGTGGAGTTATGTGCTACATTCAATTTGGCCAAAGCTTGCAGTAAAGCTTGGCGATGCGGAAATGAGCTTGCCACTAGTTGCCAGACTGAAAGATCAGCCTTGGTTTTTACGTAATTGCTTGAGCAAATGATCGGTGGGGTCGTCTTCGTTGTCATTTGGTGTGATGACGTTGGTTGGACCGTTTTGAGTAGTGCTTTGATATGGACGACCCGAACGAGTTAGGTGATCCACATCTTGGTCTTCACCATTTTGGACTATTTCCTTGACTAAGGAGTTTTCAATGAGGTATTCGTCTTCATCGTCATCGGCCCAAACCCCATTGACTGTAGCTAGTTCCTTCATTCTCATGATATCACTTTCTAGTCGTATGATTTGATCGACTAGTCCATCGACCACGGCGACTACTTTTTGCATAGTGGCATTTTGAGAGAAGATCAATGGTACACGTTCTTTAGGCATTGCATTGGGATTGCGTAAGGTCGTTACCATGTTTTCTAATTCCCACACTTGTCTATCTACACTCCTTGCCCATGCGATGAAGTCGGAAATGGTAGGGGAGATAGTAGAGTAGAGCCTTTCTTTCTCAATTGAATGAACTTCGTTTTCGGTGGGAGAAATGAGATGTGAGCAATCTAAGGTAGATTTGTCACTTGTAATCACTAGAACTCCAAGAGGATTCTGAGTGTTGTTGGGCTTACCTCCTGGTGGGCGGAAGTCGACCATCTTCAATCATATCTTGAAGCACGTGTTTCAACTTGTAGCATTTTTCTGTGTCGTGCCCTTTGCCCCTATGGTATTCACAGTAGGAGTTTTCATCCCAGAATTTGGACTTCTTTTCGGGTTCGGGAGTAGGTCCAATGGGTTGGAGTTTACCTTGCTTCATTAGCCTTTTTAGAGCGTTGGAGTATGTATCCCCAAGGTTTGTGAACTTCCTTGGTGGGCTAGTTTTCTTGGATGGCTCGAGAAGGTTAACTTCGTCGGTCTTGCTAGTAGAGCCGTATGAACGACTTGTGGACCCTTGATATCCTCGACCTACCGTTTTGGACAAGAGTCCTTTGCGGATGTCATCTTCAATTCGTGTCCCTAGTACGGTTAAGTCCTTGAAAGTCTTGATGTTTTGATATCTCAAGTGACTGGCATATATGGGCTTGAGATTATCCACGAACTTTTCCACAAGAGTGGCCTCATCCGGGCGTTCAACTAGTTGAGTACTAGTCTTCCTCCACCTACTTAGGAAGTCGGTGAACCCTTCCTTGTCATTTTGGGTAAGAACCTCTAGGGTACGCATGTTGACTTGGATCTCGGCATTATCCGCGTATTGTTTCGAGAATTCGATCGCGGCGTCTTCCCAAGTAGCGACCTTTTTGTGATCTAAAGTGTAGAACCATTGCTTCGGAATGGTGTCAAGAGATGAAGGAAAGATCCTTAAGAACATCTCGGGTTTGATGCCTTTGATAGACATGTAGTCCTTGAAGGCGCGGATGTGGTTCAAAGGGTTCTCATGTCCTTTAAACTTGGGGATATCCGTCATGCTAAAATTAGTGGGCAATTTGGAATTGACGGCTTCATATTTGCGATTGTTTTCCCTATAGATGTCATCCCCCTTAAGGTACATCAATTGTTCCTCTAGGTATTGGAGTCTTTTCTCAGCTGCGGTTGTCCCTAGGGCAGGATTCTCATCTTTAGACTCGTCATCGGAAAATTGTAGTATTTCACCTTTAAGGGGAGGCAACCTTCCCTCTACATCAAAGATACGGCCTTCGATAAGTTCAAGACGGTCGTAGGTTTGTTCTTGAGTGATTTGCATTTGGGTTATCGCGGCTAGGATTCGATCATTACTTTCTTGAATTTGCTGGAGGCTTGTTTCATCACTTGACCCAGGCATCTTGGAAAATGTATAAGAGATCGGCGATGAATCAAAACACGATCGACCATTCTATCACACTTGCTAAAAGAGGAAAAGTTTTGACTCGTGAAGTGGGTGTGTGCCACTTGTGTTGAGTGAGTTTTGAAGAAAGACAAGGTCTTTGAAAATGTGTGTCCTAGTCAACTGTAGTGTAGTTGTAGGAGTGGACTCGAAGTGAGGTTTTGAAATGGGCTTATGGCCCGGATTTTGACTTGACAAACGGACAGAGTTTTGACCGGATCTTGCGCTAATTAAAGGCCTACTTTTTCGAAAATCTTGTTTGAAAATGAGGATTTTGATTTTTTGAAAGCTCGTCATGGTTTTGTTTAGAAGTGGTGATCACGTAAGGTTTACACATTTATACAGGCATTATAACGGGATGCTGAGTGCATTTAGAAGGGTTTTGGTTTAAAGGGTGGGTTGCCATACCGAACCATCAAACCCGAAGTCTGTGGAGAGGCTCGTGCCAAACAAGAGTAAGGCCGATTCCTAGTCCATTTCCTCAAGTAGTGAAGGCCCTTGATACAAACAAGAGTAAGCATCATGGTATGGATGACGTCAATCGCTATCCATCCTTAGGCCCAAATAAGAATCAGGACCGTTTAGACGGGACAATTGGTCGAATGGGTTGGGTTGGGCCTAGGAAGGCCGAATAAACGATCTAGGAAGACCGAGTTATGAAAACCGACAATTGTCTTGTACAAACTTATTCCCTAACCTTGTTCAAGTTTCACCCTAGCTACACGTAAGTGTATGATACCCAGCGGAGTCGCCAAACTGTGGACAGCGGGCCTCCCACGGGGGCGCTTGGTGAGAAACGGGGACAAGCGTTTGCATTTTGTATGGAGTCGCCACCAATTTTTATGGGAAATTGGAACCGTTCGAATACCTCGTGTCATGTCAAGACACAAAGTAGTGACATGAACACTAAGCAATCGTTACCCTTAGCATTCTATGTCTAGAATGACTCTCGTGGATGCCAATGAACACGGGTGCTCACGGAGATCTGGAGTAAGGGGTGAGGGTACGTATTAGGAAGCTCTTTTGATCGAACACCTAATCCCGCCCGCCTCGATAGCGGCCTCTACTAATGATTAGGGAAGTTATTCGTACTTGATATATCGTCGGCTATAATGCATGCAATGCAACATCCATAGATTAATCCTAACATGTGAGAATTAGCTAGGTCGGTTGACACGTAATTAGCATACAATTGGGTCGAAGTTGGATTTAAGTCAAATTACATGTGAAAGCATACAAGGAATAAAACAATAAAGATTATAATGATAGAAAATTACAATAATGAAAATTACAATAATTACAACGGAATAGGCGATTTATGTCGAAAACACCTTTAAAACGGATAATTTGAGAAAAAGGAATAAAAGAAATAAAAGAAACAAATAAATAAATTAACGAACAGAAATCAAGTGATAATACGAATATAGTTAGTTAATACATGGACTAAGCAAACTAGGTCAAGGCGACACGGAAGTTCAGAGACAGAGCTCAACCTGGAACAGGCGCAGCAGAACTGCGCCCTCTGGAAGAGGCGCAGCAGATGCTGCGTCTGTTCCAAGGGTGAGTTCTTGGCATTGAAGCCGAAACTGCAAATCGTTAATATTAATTGTTAATTTTAATGGATCGATTGATGATATTACTCGGATACAAGTGATTTAATGGATTATTTACATATGAAGGGGTCATAAAAGCAGTAAAATATGAATGAGACGGATGCTAATGAATTAATTACATGAAGGGACGATGTTAATGAATGAGATCAATAAACAACTAAACAAACTAATTAATTGATTAGACTAAACATGATGAATATGACGAATTAACAATGAATATGGATGCAAATATACCAAAGATAAATTCCAGAAACTCAATATGAACAAATTGAATCTCTAAAACTCGGATTGAATATTAATGACGAAAACCCGCAAATATTGATTACTTGAGATTTAAGTCGGATTTATGACAATTAAAACACGAACATGATGATGATTAAATATACATATGATTATTAAACTATCATGCGAACGAATTAACGAAATACATACAGAAACAAATAAGAAAGACGAATTACAGAGGACGAGGAAGAAGAAAAGAAGCAGGAACTGCGGCAGCCTCACGAAGAGGCGCAGCAGGAACTGCGCTCCTTCGAAGAGGCGCAGCAGTTGCTGCGTCTTTTCTCGACGTCTGTCTACTGGAAATCCGCAAAAACAGGTTTTAAAGCATATTTTTAGAAATCGGTTTTAATTAGATGTTTTCGACATAAACCTTACAATTGATACGATAAAGTAAATACAATAAATAAAGAGAATTATACACCCTCAGACTTACATGTTGACGGAACGAGATGAACTAAGTATCGACTAGTGAATGCTCGACGCGAATGCAAAGAGAGTGCCCTCGTAAGAGGAAAACGATTGATTATTTAAGATTGATTGAGTGTAGTTGGTCAAATTGGTCGGTCATGCAACGGAGAGGCTGGTACCCGGAAAGATCCGAGCTTACGTGGTCGGAAGTCCAAGCACGTAGGCGCCAATTAGTAAGAACGAAGTCTAGAATGCAAAGGGAGAAGAGAAGGGCGGACACTCGCGTGAGAAATATGAGGAGCGAAGGCTCCTATTTATACCAATCACGTGAAGGAATAGGGTTTCGGAGACTCTTTGGAAGTGAATCTCGGAAAGATATAAAAAAGATACGTAAATCATGCAAAGAAGGGCCTGGGAAGAGGCGCAGCAGCCACTGCGTCCCTTGGAAGAGGCGCATCACCTGCTGCGTCTATTCCCAGGAGGTTTCCTCCTGCTGAAGAAAGATTTCCGCGTTTGAGTTATGGTAGGACGGAAATAATTCGATTATCTTGTGAATATTACGGGATATTATTTGCCAAAAGATAAAATTTGTGAAATATGGAATAGAAATATCGGAACATTCCGAACATTCGACTCGGGATTTAACAGATTATCGAAAATGGAGACGGTTTTTGACCCGGACTCCGAATGTACTCTAATTACTGCCAAAACGACCGTATCCGGACGTAGATGACAACTAAGAGGTTGACATTAATATTTGAGCAATCACTTGACGATAAACTTACGAACTGTCACAAATCGTTCCGCGAATCAAACATGCGGCCCAATCATCACCGGGTGGTTTGCGGGAGGTGCAGAAACGAGGTGTCTACACCAGGCAGGCTGGATTAAGAAGAATAACAAGAAATACAGTTATACAAACTAAATGACCACGTCCTATTCTCAAGGAAGACCAAGTCTAACCACAAGATTAAATCACTCCCATGAATCAAGACGTGATTAAGGAGAAAAGCTAAAAATAGTTAGAGAAGAACGGGTCAACCGGATTAATAGGAAATGTGCCCTATTAATCAGGTAACAGCTCCGACTATTGAGAAGAACGTTGAGATTGAATACAACGTTAATATTGGTAGAACTATAAATAGCATGATCGAGCATTTGTAAAGGGGGGGGGGTGATTCATTAGCAATCTATTAATTTATTTCTTACTATTTCCTGTATACTCAATTACATACACGAGTTTGTGCTCAGCTTATTAAATTAATACAAGTGATATCTTTTATACTTAGTCCTTCTTTGTTATTTACTCATAATATTATTCCAAACTTATAGAACTAGATACCCTAATTACTCTATAATTAAGTTTAGGATCCTTTCGGGAAAATCCTGCTAAAACAATTGGCGCCCACCGTGGGGCATCTAGTTCTTCAACCAATAAAATTCCCTTTATCATTTTTCATTTAATATTCACACACAAAAATGGTGGAACTCACCGCAGAACAACAATTAGTGGCTGCCCTGGCCAAGATCAAAGAATTGGAAACAATCCAAGAGAAGATGACCCAGTGACGAGTAAATCAATAGGTCAAGGAATCGAGTCTACCCCGAGGAAAAAATTGGAAAATCGGGCCGGGCTCCAAGACCGATTCGAACCAGGAACCCCATTCTCATCCATTATCAAAAACATTGACTTTTCTAATTTTGGAACCCCGGAGAAGGATACATTATCCGGTACCCCAACCATTCCCAATGATGAAACAAACAAAAGAAGCAAAGCAATAATGATGGCTATGCTTCAGGAAATCCAAAAACTCCACAACAAAATAGAAAATATACCCGGAGTGCCGGACACGTGGTGAAGTAGAAGTTGGCGCTTTGCAGATTCACCCTTTGCGGATGAAATTGCAAAGATTGATCTCCCCAAGAAATTTCTTGTTCCATCCATGAGAACTTATGATGGAACCTCTGATTCACAAAATCATGTTGCCATATTCAAACAGAAAATGTTGGTCGCCTCAATACCTAGTGAACTCAGGCAAGTCCGCATGTGCAAGGGCTTTGGTACAACCCGACCGGAGCAAAGACATTACGGTGGTTCATCAATCTCCCAAATGGAGGTATCAAGAATTTTGCAGAATTAATCAATGCCTTCAATCAACAATTCATGAGCAAACGAGAGATATGGCTAAGAGACCCAAAGAACTGTTTGGGGTAAAGCAACTTCCGAAGAATCTCTCAAAGAATTTTTGGCCAGATTTGTCAAAGAAAAGGTGGCCATTCCCAGGTGTGATGAAGAAACAGCGGTGGAAGCCTTCGAGCAAGGGGTCCGCTTGACAAAGTGACATCTATGCGGACCTGACCAAGAAAGCATGCCCAACCTTTGCCACTGTTCAGTCCATCGCCTTAGAGCATGTCAGATTAGAAGAAGATCTCAACTTCAGAACGAACTCATCCGGCGGAAAGCAAGTCTATGGACACACTAACAGGAAAAGCTCCCACCAGAAAGGAGGCAACCCCAGATCAGCACCCTATTCCAGGCCTGAAAGATCTGAAGTCAACATGGCACAAGAACACAAAGGTAACCTTTCTAGCTTATCAACTATTCCTGAATATAACTTCTCTATTAATACTGCAGGATTAATTAAACGCCTGAAAAGCCTGGGAGATACAGTTAGATGGCCCAAGAAATCAGACAATCCCAGGAAAGACCCAACGAGATGGTGTGACTTCCATCAGGACATCGGGCACACCACAGAAGAATGCATCCAGCTCAGGAAACAGGTGGCATATCTCCTAAAGAAAGGCTTCTTGAAGGATTTAATCCAGCAGCCAAAGAACAAAGATGAAGGACAAAACAAGAGAGATCCAGGAAACGGCAGAGACCCTCCTCCTTCTCCCCCCATCTATGAAGTCAAATTCATAAATGGAGGATCAGAAATCTGTGGTCTGACCAGCTCAGCTGCCAAAAGAATATCCAGGGAATCCAGACTTCAACCTCCTTCCAGGCCCAAGTCATTGCCCGCTATTACCTTTGATGACTCGGACCTGCAGGGAATATCAGATCTACACCATGACAGCCTGGTAATCACCATGCAAATTGGCACAGCAAAGGTATCAAGAATCCTGATAGACGGAGGCAGTTCAATCAACCTGGTGATGCTTGACGTCCTTAAAGCTATGAAGATAGACGAAGGAAAGATCATCAAAAAATCCAGCATCCTGGTTGGATTCAGTGGAGAAACAAAGAACACCTTGGGAGAAATCAGCCTGCCAACCTATGTGGAAGGCGTGGCTTCATATGAAAGATTTGGAGTAATGGATTGCCTATCCTCGTATAATGTAATCCTGGGCAGACCATGGATCCACAATGTCAAAGCAATCCCATCAACATACCACCAATGTGTGAAAATTCCAACAGAATGGGGGATAACCACCATCAGAGGAGAACAGAGGACGGCTCAGGAATGTTACACTCAGGCTTTGAAACCCTCAAAGTCGGTAAGTCCTTGCATAGCAATTAAAGTCACCTGTCGGGGAAGAATATATAGCGCAATCACAGATGGAAACAGGAGAAGTCATATTAGACCCAGAATTCCCTGACAGGAAAGTACTTGTAGGGTCAGATGCACCCGACTCAATCGGACCAAATCGGTCGACTTTCTCAAAACTAAAATGTCTTGTTTTGCTTGGTAACATTTTGATATGACTGGTATAGATGCTGATGTTATTACTCATAAGTTGAATATTGACAAATCCTTTAAGCCTGTACAAAGAAAAAGAGAAGAAAATTCGGCTGCAGAGAGGCATGAAATCATCAACCAAGAAGTTGACAAGCTACTGGACATGGGAATGATCAGGGAAGTAATGTACCCTGACTGGCTTGCAAACGTAGTAGTCGTCCAAAAGAAAAATGGCAAATGGAGAGTCTGTGTAGACTACACCGACTTAAACAAAGCCTACCCAAAAGATCCATTTCCCCTGCCACACATCGATGCAATGGTAGATGCCACTGCAGGCCACGAAATGTTAACATTCATGGATGCCTCCAGCGGATTCAATCAGATAAAAATGCACCCAACAGATCAGGAAAGCACAGCTTTCATCACTGAAAGAGGTATATATTGTTATACTGCTATGCCCTTTGGATTAAAAAATGCAGGTGCAACCTACCAAAGGCTAGTCAACATGATGTTCAAAAGCCAGATAGGAGACACCATGGAAGTCTATATAGATGACATGGTAGTCAAGTCAAAAAAGGCAGAAGACCACGTCAAAGACCTGGAAGTAGCCTTTCAAATACTGGAGAAATTCAATATGAAGCTCAACCCACAAAAATGCCACTTCGGAGTCTCAGCAGGCAAATTCCTGGGCTATATGGTGACAAAAAGAGGAATAGAAGCTAGCCCTGAACAGATCAAAGCTATTATGGAGCTAGAACCACCAAAGACGGTCAAATACATACAAAAGCTGACTTGAAGAATAGCGGCCCTGAACAGGTTCATTTCAAGATCATCAGAGAGGTGCAAATCATTCTATAACCTGCTAAGAAAGAACAAGGACTTTCAATGGACCCATGATCATCAGGCCGCCTTTGAAGACCTAAAGATATATCTATCCTCTCCTCCTTTGCTGGCAAAACCAATCAAAGATGAACCCTTGACAATATACTGTCATCCATGAAAACTATTTGTCGAGATGAGTCTTGGTAAAAGAAGCAGACGGACAACAACACCCTGTCTATTATGTAAGTAAGAGCCTACTAGATGCAGAGATCAGGTATGGCCTGCTTGAAAAATATGTTTTAGCTTTAATTATGAGTTGCACAAAATTAAGACCATACTTTGAAAGCCACCCTATAATAGTCAGAACCAATCTTCCTATCAAGTCTGTACTTAGGAAGCCAGAATTGTCCGGACGAATGTGCAAATGGTCAGTCCAGCTGAGCACATACAATATAACATTTGAACCAAGGACAGCAATTAAGTCACAAGCATTAGCAGACTTTGTGGCTGATTTTAGTCCGACCCTAGAACCCGACCTAATAAAAGAAGTGAATAAACTAACCAGCGACCAAACAGACCTAGAATGGACCCTATTCGTCGATGGTGCAGCCAACATGAGGGGCGGGGATGGGGTTAGTACTAAAATCGCCACAGGGGGATAAGATAGTACAGGCTATAAGTTGTGCATTTGAGGCTACCAACAATGAGGCAGAATATGAAGCCCTAATAATAGGATTAAAGGTATGTATTGACCTTGGTATGCAAAACCTAAAGGTACGACTTCGATTCCCTTCTTATCTCCAACCAAGTAAATGGGATATATACTGCAAAAGACTCCAAAATGATGCTTTATCTGGATGATGTTCAAATTTTAAAAGGAAAATTTCAAAATTTCAATATTGACCAAATTCCCAGGGATTTGAATACCCAGGCCGATGCTTTAGCCGGCCTAGGATCTAACTTCAGTCCCCTAGACTTCGACAAAATACCCATCGTACATTTACTAGAACCTACAATAAATAAACAAGATGAGAGTTTCCCAATTTATATTACCAATTCTTGGACTAAACCCTACTATGACTGGCTATAACAAGGAATCCTTCCCCTAAATAAGCAAGATGCCAGAGCACTAAAAATAAAAGCTGCTTCGTACACTATTATTGACAACGTGCTTTTTAAGAAATCGCAGTCGGGCCGTACCTCGATGCCTGGAACCACAAGAAGCTGAACAGATATTATCGAGAAATCCATGAAGGACACTTTGTGGAAATCATAAAGGTGGAAGAAGCCTGGCAAGCAAAGTACTCGGAACAGGTTATTATTGGCCTACCCTGAGAGCCGATTGCCTGGAATTCAGCTCTAAATGTAAAGCTTGTCAGATTCATGGACCATATATCCATCAACCATCTGAAGAACTACATTCCATATCCGCGCCCTGGCCGTTTATGAAATGGGGCATGGACATAGTAGGAAAACTACCTCAAGCACCCGGACGGAAAGTTTTCATGCTAGCAATGACTGATTACTTCTCCAAATGGATAGAAGCTGAATCATACAGGCAAGTTAAGGAGAAGGATGTCATAGCATTCATCAAACACAACATCATATGTAGATATGGCATCCCCTCTGAAATAGTATGCGACAATGGCACGCAATTTGTGGGAAAAAGAACAGCAGCCTTCTGTGCTCAATGGAACATCAACCTAGTAACATCCACACCAGGATATCCAAAAGCCAACAGTCAGGCAGAATCCACTAATAAAGTGGTAATCAGCTGCATAAAGAAGAAGCTGGAAAGAAGAAAAGGCAGATGGGCTGAAGAGCTTCCCCTGGTCCTCTGGGCTGACAGAACCACACCTAAAAATTCCACAGGATAGACCCCTTACTCCTTAGTCTATGGATGTGAAGCAGTAATCCCGGCTGAGGTAAAAATTCCATCAGCCAGATACAGCACGAACACAATAACCAGCAATATACCCCTAATGGAGGACAGCCTGGACCTAACAGAAGAACTAAGAGATGCAGCCAGCATCAAATTAGCAGCATATCAGCAAAGGGTTGCGAAAAGCTACAACAAGACTATCAAAGCCAGGGTATTCAGGGTAGGAGACCTTGTCCTCAGGAAAGTCTTTCAAAACACAAAAGAAAAGAATGCTGGCAAATTGGCCCCAACCTGGGAAGGTCTCTACCTGATTGATTCAATAGTCGGTCAGGGAGCTTATAGATTACAAACCCTGGACGGCGAAATGATCCCAAGAGCTTGGAATATTGCACATTTAAAACTATTCCACATATAAAATATATCTCTCAATCCAGGTATAATTTTTCACCTTGACATTTCTTGCCTGGCTTGATATGAAACTACATGTATGATACTTGCCATTATATGAATAAATGTCGTATATGATTTCTTCAAATTATGTGCCCAAGTACTTATCGATGTTCTCATGTTTACTTTTACCAAGTAGAATCTTCAATACTTGTTTTACATACTGCATTTTATTTAAAACAAATCTTAAAGATTGGGGGCCACCCCCATCAATATCCAACGATATCCAATTTTCGGTTGCAAAAAACAGCCTTTAAATACCGAGCTCCACTTAAACATACAAAACTGGAAAACTCCTTCCTGATTTGTATAACATAAATGGGTCATAAGCCCTCCAGACAGGCAGGGGACATAAGCCCTCCAGACAGGCAACAACCCCACCCATAACAAACAAAAATATATATATATATTAAACTGGCCAGATCCAGCACAAAAACTGGCCCGATCCAGTCAGATAACTGGTCAGATCCAGCACACATCCGGCATTACAAAAGTACCTTGTCAAAACACAAAAAGAAACAAACAAAGACCAAATATTTATTCATTCAAAATAGTCGGCCCTACCACACACCTAAAATCATCCATTCCAGGAACATCCCCCCTGGATGGGCAAAAAAAAAATAATAATAAAAATTTCTAAATATTCATTCCAGGGACATTCCCCCTGGATAGACCAAAACCTAAAAGAAAAATCTAAGTTACTTTTGAGCCAGTAACCGACTCACAACCATCCACCATTTCCTGGTCGTCGATTTTGCCTTGGAAGGAGGAGAATCCACTTCTTCTCCTTGACCCATATTGGCCAAATCAGGATACCGAGCGTCCAATCTTGTCTCATCCCGGTCCGGATCCCAATTAGCCCGCGATTCCGGATCCCTCATAGCATCAACCCGACCTTTCCCGAAGAAGTACTGAGCAGCATCAGCCAACCGCGCCTCCACCAATTCCTTTTCAGCAGCAAGCTCCTCATTTTTTTCTCAACTGATCTTGCATTGCCTGCCTCTCGACCTCCAACTCTTGCCGACAACCTTCTCGGCATTTTTGCGGCCACCTCACAAACTATAGCAGCCCTAGTTGCCTCTCTAGCTGCCCCCAGCTGGGATTGAAGTACTACCTCATTACTCCTGGATGTATGCAGGTCACGGTTAAGGTTATCCAGTTTTTCCTCCAAACTAGTAACCCTGGCCTGGGCATCCCTGAGCCGACAAGCGTGAGCCAACCCGGCATCCAATCCCTACATATATATAAAATCAATCAGCCAAGTACAAGGCAAAACAAAAAGCACATGAACAATTAAAAATATCCCTTTACAACTAACCTCCTTAGCCTGGGAAGCAAGTTCAGCAGCCTTTGTTACAAGAGAAGTCAGAATAGAAACCACTCTGGTAGACGACTCAAGGGTACTAGCAGACAAGAGCTGGCCGCTCATTTTTGCAGAAAACTCATTTATCCGTGCCCGGGCATCATCCATGTCATCAATCCTAGCAGGCACTTGCCTTATACTCCTGATTGGCTGAGCCTGGATAGGCTCTTTCTCTCCCTCCTCCTCTTCGAGGATAACATCTTCCCTCTTCCTTTTTAGAGCCGGACGACCCTCGGTGACACTATCTTGGGTGGATCTTGAGAAGGTGGACATCGAAACCAGGATATCAAGCGTTTTGTCACTCCCACTAGCCTCCTGGCTCTTGGACTGTTCAGCAATCCTAGCCACCCCAGCCTTCAAATCCTTTGCGAGAAAAGTGGCCAACCTAGCAGAAGACCTAAATACTCGAATACATAAGGAATATACGTAAGTATCGGACGAGAAATGACAAGAAGATAACGAGTTAACATAAAGACATATAGAAGACGTACGGGAAAGAGCAAGTAGAGCTAGGCTTGCCTTTGGGTACTCGACCCCGATCGCTTGGTCTTCATATACCGGGGCAACAATTCCCCGCCCAAACTAGTCGACCATGTCCTCTCTTCCTCGGGAATAGCAAGGAAAGCCTCTATCGGGAAACTTGACTTCCTCATCAAGAGGATCAAAGCTCCAATCGGGAGCTGCAAAAACCGTCAAAATTACACGGTGAAAATCAAAATCTATTAATTTCATGTAATATATATTGCAAAATAAGAGTACAGGGAACCTACCACTCTCCAAGGGAGGATATCTCAGATAATCAACGCCTGATCCCAAAGTCTCAGTCCGGACAAACAGGAAAGTCTTTGCCCAACTTTTATCATCTCCAGAATCCAGGTTAGTAATTAATGGAGACATTTTCGATTTAATTCTCAAATTAAAACGACCATTAACTGGATTTTTCATACGATAAATTGCCTTGATATCATTAAGGGTAATTGTGAGATTGTGCTTAGCACACAAATTTTCAACAGAATGGATAAGTTTCCAAACCATTGGCATAATCTGAAAAGGTTATACTTCCATTGCACGAATGGTATCAATCATTAAAGGGGTAAAAGGTAACTTACAGCCTGCTTTGAACGCCCATTCAAAAATACAAAACCAACCAGGTGACACCCAATTAGCTCTGACTGGACAAGATTCAGGGATCCATACCTCAGTCGACTCAGGAATTATTTTCTTCTCCCTTAATATCTTGTCATAATTTGTTTTCAACAAGTTCTCCTCAGGAAAGTAAGGATCCAAAGATTGAAGGGCAGTGAACACAGAGTCCTGGTACTTAAAAGCCACAAAGACGAGCGGGAGGATCAACTTCCATCACCTCTTCCTCTTGAACATCTCGTGGGTTCGGGCTCGGCAGCAGACAATAGTTTTCTGGGATGAAGGACGTTTTTTGGCTCCCATATCTTTTATTGTTTGATTTATTGTGATGAAGTTAAATTATCGAAAAGGTATAAATTAGCAGAATAAGATTGCTGAGAAATAGGGGAGAATTTCAGAAGAAAATTTAGCAAAGAAAGTGGAGGAAAATTGGTGAAGAATAATCTCGTCCCAAATACCGTATTTATAGAAGATGTATAACGGCATGGAAACCCTAGAAATTGCAAAACTGTCAGCATGACATCACGTAGCCGTTGCAGTGTTCAACGGTAAATAGGAGTCTAAGAGTCACTGAATAAATATGACTCTTCTTATTGTTTAACCCGGTAAAGTTGACATCTCACCCCTGGCCAGATCCAGCATGGGTAAAATGTCAAGGGGCAATTGTTAGGCCCAGTTTAGCCTGGTCTGACTTCAGCCTGGCCTGACCTTATTAGTCTGACTGAAGTAACCTAGGACCGGATAAGTCTGACTACTATTCAACTATTGAAGAATATTATAGCAAGAAGGCAACTAAATCCTGGAAGAAAAGCCTGATGGTGAGTACAGAGTAGCCTGGCACGACACCTAGGCAGGCTGGATTAAGAAGAATAACAAGAAATACAGTTATACAAACTAAATGACCACGTCCAATTCTCAAGGAAGACCAAGTCTAACCACAAGATTATATCACTCCCATGAATCAAGACGTGATTAAGGAGAAAAGCTAAAAACAGTTAGAGAAGAACGGGTCAACCGGATTAATAGGAAATGTGCCCTATTAATCGTGTAATGACTCTCCGACTATTGAGAAGAACGTTGAGATTGAATACAACGTTAATATTGGTAGAACTATAAATAGCATGATCGAGCATTTGTAAAGAGGGGGGGGGGGTGATTCATTAGCAATCTATTAATTTATTTCTTACTATTTCCTGTATACTCAATTACATACACGAGTTTGTGCTCAGCTTATTAAATTAATACAAGTGATATCTTTTATACTTAGTCCTTCTTTTTATTTAATCATAATATTATTCCAAACTTATAGAACTAGATACCCTAATTACTCTATAATTAAGCCGGATCCTTTCAGGAAAATCCTGCTAAAACAACAACAAAGTCCAAAAACAAAAACACAAATGTCCTTTAACAACGTGGTCCAGAAATAGCTTAATAGTTGAATTGTTTTTTTAGAACGCCATAGGTTGCTTGCCCATCTTAATTTCCTTCAGTTTTGTTGCAGATGATTTGTCCGATGCTTCAGCCATCTCCACTACACCTTTCTGTGGCGTGATCTCTTGAGAATTCAGCACAGGTTCGGACTCAACTATCTCTCTCATTTGCTCCTAACAAAAAAAATGGTTACTGAAAAAGCCATTAGTATCAAAAAAATTAGTTCCAGTTCAAATTCAATTCACCATCATTGAGTCGGATCTGGATGTGTCCCTTGTGTATTAATTTATTTTTTGTGCTTGCAACTAATACTTTTTCAATTTTTTTGTACTTATAAGCATGTGACAGTTTTAAAGACGACTAAATACATAATCTTGCCTTTTATATTATTGTATAAATAAATAATCAAGTAATCAGTATAGATGAATTAGTATTAACCAATAAAAAATGGCAAGTGGACTAAAAATTAAATGTTCTAAGTAACCTTTTAACTATATTGTATAGATATGACACTTAAAATTGTTTAACATGACACACGTAACATAATAAACAACTCATCTTGCCTTTTTTATTATATTATATAGGTACTGATAGTTAAGCCATTATCATACTAAATTTTGAAAAAACAATTAATTTGGAATAAATTTTAAAGGATAATTAAACAATAAAAGTGGAATAGAGAAGGTCTCATTTAAATACACCATGAACACAAAATTATAAATATAATTATTTTAGTTTTACTTACTAAATATATTGCTAAACAATGCAATTTTTTTTCTTTTACAAAATCTTATCCTTTACGTAAAATAATTTCATGAACTAAATACATAGTATTATTATCCTTTTAAAATTATATTATTAGTGTTTAATTTCACTTTAGTATTTATAGTATTTGTTTGTAAATTACTTAAATTAAATAAATATTTTATTTTCCATATATTTTATATTTTCCTAAGAAAATATTTTATATGATCTTTAAAACTCATTTGTTGATTAATTAGTTATGTAAAACATCTTCTATATTATTTTTTTTATAGTAACAACAATAGTGAATTAGTGCCTTTAAAAAAAAAACAATAGTGAATTAGTGACATATAATTTTTTTGTTTTTGTTTTTAACTTCATTTATTCTTCTTCGTTCTTAATTTATTATGTATTCAGTTTTTTTATTTCAAATACATATAATACTACTCCATATGAAATATTTTCAAATTATTAATTTATAGTTAATGCGTATTTTTTTATTGTAATTTTTTTTTTAGTTAATTAAGTTTAAAACTAATGGAATATGGATGGATTTTTAAAGAAAATAAGTGAATTAAATTATTACAATATAATAATAAATTTATAATCCATGTCATATTACTATATTAGTTTGCCAAGTCACATTGTTATTGTGTACGTGGCTTTTTTCATCTCACGTGGCATTGTCTACGTGGCATTTTTAGGCTAGCCTTTTTGTTTCGGGTGTAATTCTGGAGTAGAGTTATGACCACGTAAGCTTGTTGAATGATGTCTTTGCTTGACTCTTCCTTTCTTTCTCTCCTGTAAAGATGAACAAACTGAGGGCTCGGCTTGGTACCGAGCGTACTCACTCCGACGCTCAAGTTAGTAAACTTAAAGAGATTAAGTTGTGTGTTACTTGGCAAAGTATATTGTAGAGAGATAAGGGAGTTTATACCAGATTAATAGTGAGTTTTAGGATGAATTGTGGATCGTTTTCTCAATGAGGATTGAGGAGTATTTATAGACTTTCACCTTTTGTCACGTAGTGGCCAAGTGGCCAAGTGACAGGGTAGGTGGAAAGACTGTTCTACCCTCGGCCGAGGGACCCATGGCAGGCCGGCTGGCCTGGTTGACTCCATGCCGAGGGGACTGGATGTGAGTACGCGGATATGCCTCCCGGCTGGCTAGTTGCCCAGCCGAGACTCAAGTGACAGGCCGACAGGCTGCGTCGGTTAGGCTGTCACTGTCGTTGACTTGCTGTGGATATCTTTGACCTTGCTCAATATGTTGACTCGGTCAGCGGGTGCAGAATATGCCCCATCAATTTGCCCCCAGTGTAGTCTATGTCGTGGTATGGACCTTCAATGAGTGTTGAGTGTATTCTGCGTAAGTTGAACTTCTTTCCCGGCTTCTTCTTCCTCGGCTTGGTTTTGTTCAGGCCGTACCGTATCCCCCCTCCACATGGATGTGTAATGGACATTCGATGTGGAAAAGAAAATGGCGCTGGCCGAGACCAAGGTGGAGGGTGCCGTGTGCTTTCGATTGCCCCGGCCGGTGCTGTCCTTACTTTGTTGATCAGCTGGCCGTTAGCAAGTAGATACCAAGGAGCGTGTCGAAGAAGATTTGTAACTGTATGTCGATTGACATTCCGTGGCTGCATGCTCGACACGTGGCTTGGCATTGATTGGTGGACGTTTCATGGGCTTTGCCCTGATTTGTCCGCTTCATGGGCTTTGCTCTATAAATAGAGCAGTGTGCCCAGTTTTTTGGCCATCAAACTTCATTTTCTCAAAAAAAAAAAAAAATTCCCCTCTCTTAGTTTTTTGTTTCGAAGAAATTTCTCTCTAATCTTCAAAGCGTTACTCGGCGTAGCACTTTTTCCAAGGTAAACAAACAAGTTTTTCCAACTTTTAATTGTTAAGTTTTTGTTGTCACTATGTCTTCTGCGGATGCTCAACCCAGTACCTCTGCGCCGGGGGGGCGAACCGTCGCATCCTGATGAACAGGAGCCACTGGTTGTCACCCCGATAGGGTGTGGGGGTCCTAAGTCGCCTTCTCCTGAAATTGATCCTCAATTTTTAGAGGGTTTCGATGATGACAATGATGAGGCGACCCCTTCTGTCGTACGGAGGCCGCATTTCTCGTGGCATGGCGACACCTGTTCGATCAATCCTGATCGTGCTTGGACGAACAAGTTCGCTAGTTGTTCCGGTTCTGACCTTTTTGAAGATCATTACTCCTTCGGCAGGGGGTATAAAATAATTATCCCTGAGGAGGGTCAGTCCGTCTGTTGCCCTTCCGAGGGTTGTATCGGCGTGTACATCAGACACCTAGAGTATAGGCTCCGGTTTCCTCTGAATGAATACGTTGCTGCCATAATTAAAGCCATGAATGTCGCCGTGGCCCAACTGCATCCGTTGGCCATCAGGACGATTATTGGCTTTGTATGGTTATGTCTATTTAAAGGGGAGGCCCTAACGGTGAACCTATTCCGCCGGCTCCACCATCTTCGGCAGGCTACCCCAGGTGGCACGGGGTGGTATAGCATACAGACCGAGGCGGGTTATGTCACCGTTTCCAAGTTGACATCTTGCAAGTACTGGAAGGGGCGGTGGGTATACGTCGAGGTTCCGGAGGATTATCCGCTGCCCCGGTCCTTTCAGAGCCGCGTCAATTTGCGGTGTGAGAATCAAGGGGAGCATGACAAGTATGTCTCCCGGAATAAGCTTAAGATGGACGCTATGAAGGTCTATCTTAATGAGGACGAAAAGCGGACAATGAGGCTGTTTGAGGTCGAGAAGGATGGCACGCCGAAGGGATGGATGCCCCCGACGCAGATCGTTCTTCAGGATGAGCTGCTTTGCCACGTCGGCCTCATACCGACCCTCAGCCAGGGTGAGTGGGGTCGGTATGAGGCCCATCTTTGCTTTTTATGTTTCTGTATTTTGAATTTTGGTTTATTTCTTTTGCTTAACTCCTGCTTTGTTTCTTTTGCAGATCGAATTGGCCCGGAACTGCCTGTCTCCGTTCTCCAGAGGTTGGGACTTGACGAAAACGGGAGAGTTGTTGAGCTGCATCCTAAGGCCCTACCACGTGATCGCAGACCGGCTCCTCACGAACTTATGGAGCAGCAGTTGAAGGCACTGGATGTGGCGGCGACTCAGGCGCAGATTGCTGGTAACGTGCCGCGCCGGAGATCAAAGACAACGTCTACGGCGGCAACGGCGTCAACCCCAGCTCCATCTGCAATTCCCGTAGTCCAAAAGGAGCAGGTGGTCGTTGATGTTGAAGAGGAGGTCACCGTTGTGGAGGGTCCTCCTCCTTCAAATAAGAGAAAGGAGGCAACGCCTGCCGCTGCTGCTGTTACCGAGGCTGGGAAAGGAAAG
Organism: Silene latifolia; assembly: GCF_048544455.1. Classification (NCBI taxonomy): domain Eukaryota; kingdom Viridiplantae; phylum Streptophyta; class Magnoliopsida; order Caryophyllales; family Caryophyllaceae; genus Silene; species Silene latifolia. The sequence goes on from NC_133534.1 coordinate 23,671,658, forward strand.
GGACCAGCCGGCCCTCTGCCCAAGAAGGCCAGGACTGGTACGGATCTTACCCATGGCTCGGATTTAGCAGGTTCATTGGGCATTCCTGATGACAGGCTCTCTGACATGTCAATGAATGTTGACATGGATGATTTTTCTGGATTTTTTGTAGATCAGCCACCGCCAGCTGTCGTTCGCACTGAACGGCAATTGGAGAAGCAGCCTGTGCAGACAGCGATAAAAATGTCACCGCCGACACCTCATCCCAGAAGGTTTCCGCCGCTCAGCTTGTGGCGGAAGGCACGAGGTTGTCCAAGAGGCTGGCTAAGTGGAGTGAACTAGCCGGCAACCATATTATGGAGCAGGAAAAGGTCATGGCTCAAGCTGCCCCTGTGCTTGAACGGCTTAGGACTGAGCTTGCTGCTTCTAAGAAGGAGGCCGAGAAGTCGAAGAAAGACTTCCAGGCCGCTATGAAGGACTTCCTTGCTGAGCGAAAGCTTAAGGAGGAAGCTGATAAGGCAGTCCTAGCTGAGAGAGCCAAGGTTGAGGCTGCGTTGGCTGACGCCGCTAAGCTGCGGGAGGAGGGAGAGAAGCTTCAAGGCGGTTATAATGCCATGGTTGATCAGAGGGAAAGATGGAAGTCCCTGCATTCGGCTGAGGCGAAGGAGCACAGGAATACCAAGGCTATCCTTGCTCAGAGGGAGAAGGACATTGAGACGCTGAAAAACGTCATCATCCCTGACATGTGTGTCCAGTACCGGGACCAGGCCGAAGATGCTACCAGGGATGTAATTAAAGAGCTCCTTCCTGAAAGCTCCTTCCCGTGGCAAGAATTTGACCGGCTTCTTGATGAGAAGGCGGCGGCTGTGGAGGCAAAGGCTGCGGAGAAGGCAAAGGCGGCGAAGGCCGCTGAGGAGGTTGCGGAGAAGGCGGCCCGGGATGCTAAGGTGAAGGAGGCAAGGGAGGAAGCTGAGAGGGCAAAGGCAGGTGAAGCTGCCAAATCGGCTTCTGGGCCGCCCACTGATGGTGATGCTGCTACTGTTGCCGGTGGCGAGCAGAAACAAGCATAGGGAGACGGGCGGTCGTCACCAGATTCACCCGGCCCTTCAGACAGCTTTAGCTGTTCGGGGGCCAACTATTGAGCCTTTCCTCCCTGCCATCCTTTTGGCGCTTAAAGTCTTATGTCTGTAACCTTTTGCTGTACTTCTTCTTTTTTGTTAAACTTTGGTAGGTTGTGTTTAGGCTATCCCTATGGGGACGGCCGTCGAATTTGTTTTGCCTCACTTGTAAACATTTTTCAATAAAGTTTGTTTATTTTGCCTTCATTAAGTTGTCTTCTTACGTTTCAACATATTGAGTGCTTTTTCGTTTTTACTTTCGGCTTGGCCGAGGCAGTTAGAAGGCGCATCTCAATTGTACTTAAACGTTTTTAAACATGTTGGCATGTCGGTCGCTTCCTCCTCCACTCCCGGTTTTAGCCGAGGCGGTCAGATTCGCGCTTCCCAACCGTCGCTGTGAACATGTTAGCGTATCGGTCGTTGTGTCCCCGTTACTCCTGGCTTTGGCCGGGGCAATCGAGGTTACGGCTCGACAGCGTTCGTATCTGTAGACATATTGATCGTTTCCTCTGCCACTCCCGGATTGGCCGAGGCGGTCAGATTTGCGTTTCTCAACTGTACTTATACGTTCCTAAGCATGTTGGTCGCTTTTGCGAGTATCAACTGCATTGTAGTGACTGCCCGGCTTTGGCCGCGGCGTCTACTCGTGACTGCCCGGCATTGGCCGCGGCGTCTACCTTGTTACGACTACGAAGGGGACGAGCATTTTGATGGAAAACTTGGATTTATTCTTCATAAGATATAATCACGCGTTGGGGTGCCCACAACGGTCTCGGACACCTCCGCCGCTATACAAAATACTTCCTAAGGTTGTCTGTGTTCCAATGGCTCATTAGAGGAACACCCTCCATGTCTGTCAGCCGGTATGTCCCCGGCCTCATTTCTTCAACCACCTTGTAGGGTCCTTCCCGGTTGGCCGTCATTTTACCATGGATGTTTCCTTTGTTGGTTGCGGCTGACTTTCTTAGGACTAGATCTCCTACTCTTAAGTCCCTTTTGTGGACCCTACGGTTGTATGCTCTTCTCATCCGGTTTTGATATATTGCCAAGTTTAGCCGTGCCGTGTCTCGACTTTCTTCGACCAGGTCTAGGGAGGCTCTCAGGCCTTCCTCATTTTCGACTGGGTCAAATGTTTGCGTTCTGAATGTCGGCACCGTTGCTTCAATTGGCAGGACGGCCTCAGACCCATAGACTAGGTGGAATGGACTGTATCCCGTTGTTTCTTTCTCCGTGGTTCGAAGTGACCACAGGACACCGGGTAGTTCATCAGCCCATCTTCCCTTTAGATCTTCAACCTTCTTTTTCAACCCGTTCAATATTGTTTTATTGGCTGCCTCCGTCTGTCCGTTGCTCTGAGGGTGACAGACAGAGGAGTATGCAAATTTGATACCGAGCTCCTCCAACCAATTCATCACCATGTCACTCCAAAACTCTCGGCCGTGGTCAAATACCATGACTTGGGGTAACCCAAAACGAGTTATGACGTTCTCCCAAATCACCTTTCTTACGGCCGCCGTGGTCTTGGCAGGTACCGCGACAGCCTCGACCCATTTGGTGAAGTAGTCAACGGCGACGATTAGGTACTTTCTTCCTCCGGAGGCCGTCGGAAATGGCCCTAACAAATCCATCCCCCACTGTGCAAATGGTAGGGAGCTAAGTACTGGTTGCAAGTCTCGGAAAGGTGCATGTATCACCGGAGCATGCATCTGACAATTCTTGCACTTCTTGGTCTTAGTTCTGGAATCTTTCAGCATGGTCGGCCAGAAGTAGCTGGCTCGGAGAGCTTTGTGGGCTAACGTTCTCGCCCCCATGTGATGTCCGCAGATGCCTTCGTGAATCTCTATCAGTATGAGCTCCGCGTCGGCTGGGCCGACACATTTCAAAAGTGGTCTTATTACGGACCTTCTGTATAGTTCTCCTTCGAACACCAAGTACCTTGCGGCGATCCTTTTTATCTTCTGAGAGAGACTGCGGTCCTCCGGTAACTCTTTTGTTAGTTTGTATTTCATTATCGGAGCCATCCACGTCGTCTAGGCTTCGATGTCGCCTACCATGCCGACGATCTCAGTGATGCTTTTAGCATTCCTGATATCTACCAGCACGGTTCGACTGACATTCTTGATGCTTGAACTGACAAGTTTTGAGAGAGCGTCGGCTCGGTTGTTCTCGGACCTGGGGATGCACTGTATTTGGAAAGATTTCAATTTTGCAGTGTCGGCTTTTACCCTTTCCAGGTATCTCACCATCCCGTCGTCTCGAGCCTCATACTCTCCTCTGATTTGATTGGTGACTAAGAGTGAATCTGTTTTCACCACAACATGCTCCGCCCCGGCAGCTCTAGCTAACTCGACTCCAGTTATCATCGTCTCATATTCGGATTCGTTATTTGAGGCCGAGAAGGTAAACTTCAAGGCGTACTCAAACTCGTCCCCGTTAGGGCTGATGATAAGGATGCCGGCTCCTGAGCTGTTCGCCGTGGAGGACCCGTCGATGTATACTTCCCACACACCGGGATGTGATTCTTCTTGGTATGTGCACTCGGCTAGGAAGTCTGCAAGTGCTTGCCCCTTTATCGAAGGCCTCGGCTTGTACTGAATGCCAAAGTCGGATAGCTCCACTGCCCATTTGATAAGTCTGCCTGATTTTTCGAATTTTTCTAAGGCTTTCTCCAATATAATGGCTGGTCGGTTAAGACCGTCACGGGATGTGCGTCGAAGTAGGGTTTTAACTTCCTTGCGGCAACGACGACGGCGAAGGCCGCTTTTTCAATCAGTGGGTAATTTCTTTCGGCGGGCAGCGGTGTATGGTCGATAAAGTAGATTGGGTGTTCTTTGCTTATTTTCTTCCCCGACAATTACGGACCGACCGTGGCCGAGGTAATCGCTAAGTATAGATACGGCGTCTCCCCGGCGTCGGTCCGGACAAGGTCGGGAGAGTTAGTAGGTGGGCTTTCGATTGCTTGAAAGCCGCACTGCTCCTCCCCAAAGAAAAGTCTTTATTCCCCTTCAACACTTTAAAGAATGGGGTGCTCTTGTCGGCCGACCGAGAGATGAAGCGGGCGAGAGCCGCCATCCTCCCGGCCAAGCATCATAACCTCTTTTCGATTCCTCGGCTCCGGCAGTCTAGTATCGCTTGGACTTTTCTCGGATTGGCATCAATTCCCCCGGCGCCGACAAGCACGCCGAGGAACTTCGGCCGGACACCGAAGTTGCATTTCTTTGGGTTAAGCTTCATTCTATATTTCCTTAGTGAACAAAATGTCTCGCTCAAGTCGGCCAAGTGCTCGCTGTCAGACTTGCCTTTTTCAATAGCATCGTCGACGTAAGCCTCGATGTTTCGCCCTTTTTTATCTTGAAACACTTTGTCCACCAGCCTAGTGTAAGTTGCGCCAGCGTTTTTCAAACCGAACGACATCATTTTATACATGTATGTGCCGTGTATGGTGATGAATGCGCACTTAGGCATGTCTTCCTCGGCCATGAATACCTGATGGTACCCTGAGAAGGCGTCTAGCAGGCTCAGCATAGTGTAGCCTGCCGTTGCGTCAATTAAACTATCTATTCGAGGCAAGGGATAGCAATCTTTAGGGCATGCTTTATTAAGATTTGTAAAATCAACACACATTCTCCACGCCCCTGATGACTTCTTTACCATTACAACATTCGCTAGCCACTCAGGGTAAGTACAAGGCATGATAAAGCCCGCCTCTAATAGTTTATCTACCTCAGCTTTGATGGCCTCATCTTTCTCGGCTGAGGAGTTCCTCATCTTCTGCTTGACAGGGCGAGCGGTGGAGAGTACGTTCAGCTTGTGAACGATCACCTCCCGGCTCACGCCTGGCATCTCGTCTGCTGAGTATGCGAAGACATCTTTGTTCTTCCTCAGCAGGTCTAGGAGATCGGCTCTGAATTTTGGCTCCAGGCCGACACCGACAGTTACGGTGCGCCCTGGGTCAATTTCCACTTCCTCGGTCTCGGCTCCTTCGACCATGCCGACGTTGGTGTGCATCGGATCACCCTCCTGCTGTAAGGATGGGCTCTTCCCCTTCTCTGATTTGTTCGCCACTTTGAGGGATTGCATGTTGCACCCTCTGGCAGATACTTGGACATTGACAATTTCATCTCTCTCGTCCTTTGAGACGAGCTTTTGCGCTTCCCCCCGGTCCGAGACATACATCAATGTCAGGGCCCGGATGGACATTACTGCATCGGCCTCGCTCAAAGTGACCCGGCCTATCAGGACATTGTAGGCGGACGAACCATCAATAACCACGAACTCAGACCAAACATTTTTGGCCGCATCTGCTTGGCCGAACATCACCGGCAGTCTGATGGACCCCAGGGGTACCAGGCCGGCCCCAGAGAAGCTGTACAGCGGGTTGGTGCAGGGGCTCAGGTCTTCAATCTTCAGACCAAGATTGAAAAAGAACTCCCTGAACATGATGTTTGTGTAGGCGCCTGTGTCAATCAGGCACCTCTTCACCAAGTGGTTGGCTATGTCTAGGTGGACCACGAGCGGATCGTTGTGCGGGGCGATGACTCCTTCGTAGTCCTTCTTTCCGATGGTTATATCGGGGACGGTGGAAGCGGGGATCACTGTTTTGGGCACAAAGTTGATGGCTTGGTATAGCTCATTTAGGTGCCGTTTGTGCCCGGCCATTAGCTGACCCACCGTTCTCGTTTCCCCCGGTGACAACCTGGATCACTCCCATCCGCTGGAATACTGATTTTCTGTTCGCCCCGTCGGAGCTTGTTTCTGGGCCGCCAGCTACATATTTGCTGAGGGCCCCCTTTCGGATCAGCTCCTCGATGGCGTTTCTCAGATGCCGACAGTTGTCGGTCTGATGGTCGGTTTGGCCGTGGTAGTCACAAAATTGGTTAGTGTCGTCGTCCCCTCTCGCCTTGGGGGGCCTGGCCCACTTCTGCCCTTCATTCTTACTTAGGGCAAAGACCTCGGCCGGTGATTTGACCAGGGGGGTGAGACCGCTGTACCGCTTCTGGGTGTATGGTCCTGAACTCCCCCGGCGCCCGCCGAGTTCTGTTTCCTATTAAATCTTTCAGGCCGTGACCTATTCATGTCACGGCGTCCTTTATCTACGTTGTCCCGGCGGCTCCTCCTCTCTGGGTGCCCAGCTTCGCTGTGGCCTACCCAGGTCTTGTGGTAGTCCTCCACCTTTACGGCTCGGTCGGCCATCTTTCTGGCGGAGTTTAGGTTGAGGTCCTCGCACTTGATGAGCTCGTTTTTGAACTCGCCTTTCATCAGTGTGAAGGCCGCCAGCTCGGTGTTCAGCTCACGGATTTGCTGAAACTTAGCGTCGAATCTCTTGACGTAGCTCCGGAGGGACTCGTCCTCCCCCTGTCGGATAGTCAGAAGATCTGAGGTCTCCACAACCCTTCTTTTGTTGTAGGCGTACTGGGCTATGAAGTTGTCTCTCAGGTCGGCGTAGCAGTATACTGAACCATTAGGTAACCCCTTGTACCAACTTTGAGCCATCCCATACAGCGTTGTTGGGAAGACTCGGCACCACACCTCATCGGGTTGCTCCCATACCGACATGTACGACTCGAAAGCCTCGGCATGGTCGGTTGGGTCGCTATCCCCTTTGTATGATAGGGGCGGCAGCTTCAGTTTAGTCGGCACCGGGACTTCGAGGACATAGGCACTGAGGGGCTGTCTGACCACGTGCCGAATGACACACGGCGATCGGCTCCTCGCAACCCTAGTCTGGCTTATCTCCCCGTGGCGGGAAGGGCTTCTTGTTGTCCGACTTTGGAGAGTCGGACTTCTTTCTTCATTTCTTCGGGGGTAGCCTCGTTGACGCCGCGGCGACGCTGTCCTCCCGCGAGTGGGGGAAGGACTTTGGTCTGCCACTGGCACCACGGGCTCCGCCGGCGTCCTTGCATGCCCAGCTCCTTGTATTACTCCGGTCAAGTTGTTCGGAGTCACTTTGTGGGCCCTGGTAGCCTGTGGAGGCACTGCCGCCCCTGTCGCCGTGACAGGGGTAACCGGCGTACCACCCATCAGGTCCAGGAATAGCTTCAATTTGGCCGCATCGACCACATGTCCCATGACAGTAACTTGGCCGGTCGGCATCGGTGTTTCTGGCTCTCTTGGCATCCCGTACTTCACCGGCTCAATGACTCGGCCGGTGGGGGACTGCCCGATCTCAGAGTTGGGGAACGTGTCATCCTGGTAGTATGCGGTTTCGTCACTCACAATTACTTCTTGTTGTTTTGACATCCTCTTAGCTCTTTGAATGGTTTTTTTTTTTTGTAAGGTAGGTGACCAGCTTTTAGTATGTTTTCCCACAGACGGCGCCAATTGTTCCGGGTGTAATTCCGGAGCAGAGTTATGACCACGTAAGCTTGTTGAATGCTGTCTTTGCTTGACTCTTCCTTTCTTTCTCTCCTGTAAAGATGAATAAACTGAGGGCTCGGCTTGGTACCGAGCGTACTCACTCCGACGCTCAAGTCAGTAAACTTAAAGAGATTAAGTTGTGTGTTACTTGGCAAAGTATATTGTAGAGAGATAAGGGAGTTTATACCAGATTAATAGTGAGTTTTAGGATGAATTGTGGATCGTTTTCTCAATGAGGATTGAGGGGTATTTATAGACTTTCACCTTTTGTCACGTAGTGGCCAAGTGGCCAAGTGGCAGGGTAGGTGGAAAGACTGTTCTACCCTCGGCCGAGGGACCCATGGCAGGCCGGCTGGCCTGGTTGACTCCATGCCGAGGGGACTGGATGTGAGTACGCGGATATGCCTCCCGGCTGGCTAGTTGCCCAGCCGAGACCCAAGTGACAGGCCGACAGGCTGCGTCGGTTAGGCTGTCACTGTCGTTGACTTGTTGTGGATATCTTTGACCTTGCTCAATATGTTGACTCGGTCAGCGGGTGCAGAATATGCCCCATCACTTTTAATAATATTTTATAGATTGGCTAAATGATTATATATACGTCAAGAAAATAAAGAATAGTGACACACCAAATTTTACGTGGAGAACCCCTCTGAATAAGAGTAAAACCCTTGGGACTAGAGGCCGCTTAAAATTTCCACTATACAAATTAATGGAAATACAAGGACTTCTCTAATACTCATTAGGAGCTTACAAATATTATCCTCCCACCTGGATAAACACTCGAACCCCCAAAAATAAGCAAATAATACTCGAAATATGTAAGACTCAATCGGAGATTTTATAACTTTCAGACTGGATATCGTACTAACAGAATTATTTGAGCAATACCGCAATAACTCTCAAACTCCATGTATTTTTATGTGAAATGTTGGGATGTGGATGAATGAAATGCTCTCGGATGCTTGCTATTTATAGTACGCCACTGCACTGTATATTTTGCAAGTGATGAACAACCAAGAGGCATACAGAAAACATGCGCAACAAAGTTCATGGACAATTTCTTCATCTTCCATCATAGCTCTCTGTCTCCATTTTCATCTTAATCATTGGCATGTGGGATTCGCCCACTACAGACGGACCTAGCACACTTTTGTTGATTACCATGTTCACCAAGTGTTAGGACTTGGGAGTTGGGAATATTGTTTCAAAAAACCGATAAATAAACGTAATTGTTTTTTCGACCATGACTTGCTCTCTTTTTCCTAAAACTTAGTGAGATTAGTCCAACGACTTCAATCATGGATTTTAATTCGCTAAATCGATGAAGTAATTTATTTGTTCCATCTTTTTAGAGATTTTCTAAAGTTTATTTTTGATGGAGTTGGTAGAGTTTATTATAAATTGTGAAAAAAAAAAATTAATAATAGACGGTGATATTGTAATTTAACAAAAATAAATATTCCGTACGAAAAATGACTCTAATAAAGTATTTATCATACAAAGTTGTGTACACTGTACAAGTCTACATGATCCGCTGTCATAACCGTGTAAGTCTAATTCACAATATATATTAGGGTTTTTCATATAGGACAAAGGAGAACCCACTTCAAAAGCTAGCTCAAAGGATGGTAGAGCCCTTATCCTATATAAACCCACATAAACTCCTCATTTGATCGATGTGGGACTCATGTCCCATACCATGCAATGCGATCAGTCATGTAACATTCGTCCCTTCTTCATGACAACGTCCCCGTCGGGTCCGTTGGCTAGCTTTTCCAGGCCACCCACTCCGAGGTTGGCTGTGATACCGTACCAGCAGGGGCGGATTCAGCCCTAGGGCTGTCTGGGCTTGAGCCCAACCCAAAAAAAAAAAAATCTCAAAGTTAGAAAGTCAATAGTCAATGCCCAAAAACTAAGAAAATAAAAAAGAGCAACTCAAGCGTCAGTTTCACAAATTAGTTTCAGGACTCCAACGCACCAAGTTCACAATCAATTTTCCACCACCGTCCCCCGCCCCAGCCACCTTTCTTGTCGTCGTCACTCTGGAAGGCCACCACATTCGTCTCCGGCGTCGTTCACCGCCCTTAAACTACTAATTTCATAGGTAATTCTCTTATTATAAATCACCATCTTCCTTTTGAAAGTAGTAATGTTAATTACGGAGTATGTTATTAGGGTTCTCTTGAAAATCAAATTCTAGATAAAGTAGTTGGTTTTTATGATGTTGAAGAATGCTAACATCGGTTTTTCTTTCTCAATTATTTGTATGGAGTATCATATTATTGGTTATGCTATTACTCTATTAGGGCACTCTTAGAAGATTGAAAATATGAATGATCAATTGAATTGATTTTTTATGAAAGTGATTTAAACATGCATAGTACATGATAAATTGAATTGCTTTTATGAAAGTTTAATTGTTTCTTAGTTGTTACGGAGTACATGATAGTGCAGGTAGTCGCTACTTTTAGATGATGAATTTATAATTCATACACAGCTAAGCACTTGTAACCTGTTTATGGCCTAAGTGTTAAGTGTACTGTTTCCTCTTGTCATTTTTTATGGTAATATAATAATGGTGAGAATTAAGCTAAAGAGCACATGATATTAGAATGAGGGTGAAAATATAACTATGATAATTAGCTAATCTTGAGAATAATCAGTTACATTTTTTGATGAATTTTGTTTGTGGCCTAGTTTTTAATTTGTGATGTTTATAGTTTGGAGCCTTGGAGCCTTGGAGGTAATTGTTGAGTATTTTTGTTGGGTGAATTAGTGTTTATAATTCATGTGGTTTTATAATTTTAGGTTCTTGAATAATGACGACAATCGAAATCCAAAGCGTTACAAGAACTTGTTCTCATGGTTTTAAAAACAACTCTTCTCCGTCAATTCCAGTTAGCTATGTAGATTTTCAATTTTGTACAACTTTTTTTTGTAAGCGAAATTTTTGTTCATTTAATAATTAGCCCACCATACTTTAAATTCCTGGATCCGCCCCTGCGTACCAGTGATACAAAATGCAGGAAATTAAATAACCCATAATTGTGGAGAAAAGGGTTCTTCAAGGTTCTGTAATTGATTTAGACGAATTATAGATGGATATGAGAGAGAGAGAGAGAGAGAGAGAGAGAGAGAGAGAGAGAGAGAGAGAGAGAGAGATGAAAGATTGAATATTGAATTGAGTTTTATGTCGAAATGATGAATGAATTACAATTGTGATATGATTAGCTATTTATAGTAACAGACTTCAACTAACTGACTTGCTACTAACAACCTTGTAACTAACTCTAACAACTTATTTAACAACTTTAACCACTTTCAAATTTGCTCTACATCATATCTCCCCCCTTTAAAAAGAGGCTTGTCCTCAAGACTCATTAACTTGCTCATAGAACTTATTCCTCACATCTACGTACATTAGGGCCAACTACAATTCTTCTTTTTTCTCTGAGTAAACCACTAAGGCCCTGTTCTTTCTGGCTTATTTTCAATTTCTATTTGATTCAAGCTATTGATTCATTTCATTTCGATTCGATTGATTGACTCCATTCGATTCGATTGATTGATTCAGCTCCATTCGATTCAATTGATTGATTCAGCTCCATTGATTCGATTCGGCTCATTTCAGCTCCATTAAATTCAGCTCATTTCAGTTTTACTAATTTAAATGATAGTTATTATTAATTTTGTTAACAATAATACTATTTTTTTAATATTAATATTATTTATTATTTATTATTATTATAATTATAATTAATAATATTGTTAATAATTTATTTATTTATTTATTTATTATTATTACTATTATTATTATTATTATTATGATGATGATGATGATGATGATGATGATGATGATGATGAATATTATTATTAAAATGAATAATAATGTTATTAATGTTAATGTTAATGTTAATGTTATTGTTGTTGTTGTTGTTGTTGTTGTTGTTGTTGTTGTTGTTGATATTATTATTATTATTATTATTATTATTATTATTATTATTATTATTATTATTATTATTATTATTGTCGTTGTTATTATAATTATTATTGGTATTATTATTATTAAAATTCATAACATTTATTGGTATTATTATTAAAATTCATAACATTTATTATTAATATTATTAATGAGGCACACCTAACCGACTTGACTCACTTGCCAATACGGGGTCTTACAAGTCAACACGCTTGCCAACATGGTTACAAATTAGCTTGGTACCCTACGAATCACAAATCGTTAAAAGCGAATACTATCAAGTTGATTACTGAAAATACATGTAACACATTTTCTATAAGCGATTCGCGAATCGGTAAGGCGTATTCATAGCGAATATGGTAACCGTGCTTGCCAAACCATCATTTGAGGTACACATAAAACCTTTAAATATCTCACTATTCACCAATCAATGGTAACAACTTCTCACCAACATTTTCCTCTCTCTAGAAGTAAGACTAATCGAGCTACTACAAGAGGGCAGAGAGACCTTAGTTTCAAGCAATGTCCCGACTAACCACCATTACCATAAGGCATCAGAGAAGGACCTTTTGCATACCCTCTGAGGCCTTTGTTACGCGTGAAAGATCCATCCGAAGAGAGCAAGCATAGGCTCGAGATACCATATGAGAGTAGAGCGTTGACTCAACCTGAATTCGAGCAACGCTTACTTGAGTGTTTTTATTCTAAACAATTATTTTACTAATATCATTATTAATATGACCTTATTATTTATTATTGTTATTAAAAATATTATTAGTAGAAAAATACTATTTTTTCATTATTATAATTTATGATTATTCATATATAATATTATAATTTTTTTCTTATAAATATTAATTTTAGTATTACTATTATACTATGAATATTAATATATTATAGTTGATAATAACAATAATATTGAATACTATTATTATTATTAATATGATTATTTCGATTTAATTATCAATTCAATTGACTTTATTGATTATTCGATTCGGCTCAGCTCTATTGATTGATTGATTCATTTCAGCTCCATTCGATTGATTGATTGATTGATTCAGCTCGATTGATTCAGCTCTATTGATTTGATTGATTCAGCTCTATTGATTCGATTGATTCGGCTCTAAAAAGCCAGAAAGAACAGGGCCTAAGTAGCTGATAGTTTGATGTATGTGTTACTCCTAACTGGTGTTAGTGTTGCAGTTGGGTCACCAAATTGCTCAGGAAAGGATCAGTTGCATGGCTTTGCTTAATCATATATGCTGGATCAGATTTCAGCTCAGATAATGTTATACAAAGTAGTTCACTTCCTTGTAACCTAGATAAAGCATCTGCAGCTACATTTTCCTTGTGAGACCTATATTCAATCTCATAGTTGAATCCCATAAGTTTAGATAGCAGAACTGTTGAAATGGAGTAGATATTTTCTGTTGTAGAAACCATTTTAATGATTTTTGATCATTTTTGATCAGAAATTTTTGGCCAAAGAGATATTGTTGCCACTTTTGGACTGCAAACACAATAGATAACAACTCTTTTTCATAAACAGAGAGCTTCTGCCATTTAGGACTCAATGTTTTACTTATGAAAGCTAGTGGGTGTCCTTGTTGCATAAGCACAACTCCAATTCCAAAGCTAGAAGCATCGGTCTCAGTTGTAAAGATTTTGTTGAAATCAGGCACATCTAGAACAGGTGTTGTAGTAAGAGCTCTTTTAAGGTGTTAGAATGCTTGTGCAGCTGATGTATTCCAAGTAAAATCCCTTTTCTTAAGTAGTGATGTCAAGGGTTGGCTACTGACAACATAATTTCTTAAAAAAAAATTGCACTAGCCTATTAAGCCCAAGAAACTCCTTAATTCTTTCACATTCTTAAGTTCAAGCCAATTTTCTACTGCTTGCACCTTTCTAGGATCAGTTTCTACTCCCTTCCCTGATATAAAATGACCCAAGTACTCTACTTTATCAATGGTAAATGCACATTTGATTGCCTTAGCATATAACTGATTGCTCTCCATTAGCTCACAAACAGCAGCTAAATGTACCCAACGCTCCTCTAGGGACTGACTATAAACCTATATATCATCAAAAAAGACCAACATACATTTTCTTAATAAAGGTTTGAACACATTGTTCATCCGATTTTGAAAAGAAGCAGGAGCACGTATTAAACTAAATAGCTTAACCAGAAACTCATAACGGCCAAAATGAGTTTTAAATGCAGTTTTAAACACATCACCATCATGCACTCGCAACTGATGATAACCAGCTCTAAGATCCATTTTTGAAAATACCTGAGAATCAGCCAATTCATCAATGAGTTCGTCCACACCTGGAATGGGAATTTATCTTTCACAGTTATCTTGTTTAATTCTTTGTAGTCAACACACAAGCGCCATGACTCATCCTTCTTTACCACCAAAAGTATTGGAGAAGCAAATAAACTGCAGCTAGGTTGTATAATGCCCTGGTCTAACATCTCTTGTATCAGTTTCTCAATGATATCTATCTACTTGAGAGGATACCTATATAGCCTGAGGTGAACTGGTTGTACCTCTGACGGCAAGGGAATCCTGTGATCATTCAGATCTCTACTAGGTGGTAAACTAGTAGGTTCTTTAAAAACCTTCTGATATTGCTGTAATAAGCTGCTAAGCTTCGCATGTTGTTCATTCCCACTAGTAAATTGTTGAGTACAGCATAAGATTTGAGAGTTTTCTTCTTCATGGCTGCTTAATTGTAAATAAAAAACAAAAAAGGGTTATAACAACCCGCCTACCACCATCGTAACACAACCCCAATAAGATGGAATTTGCACCTTTGGGCCCGTTATTTGTCCTCACTTAAGCCCAAAAGTACAATGCCTTGTTACTAAGTGTGGGTGAAATTCCTTATAAACATATCATAAGCTCTTTATTTTTCCAACGTGGAAAAACTTTACACTCTATCTCTTGGAGTGTTACAAATAGCATTAGCCATTAATTTTGAAGATGGATTACCACTAACTATCTTGACCTTTTGAGGGGGCAACCCTCTCAACACATGCTTCCTACCATTAAAGTTGAATTCCATGTTCAATTTCTTAAAATTCCAACTTACAGTTCCTAAGGTACTTAGCCACTGTACTCCAAATACCATATCACACCCACCCAGTGGTATAATTAACACATCAGTCACAAATTGAGTGTTTTGCGGCTGCTATGAAAACCCTTTACTCATAAGCTGACAAGGAAATTGACTACCATCTGCAACTGTTACAGATTGTGGCTCAATGCAATCCAGCTTACATCCCAAATTTACTGCTATTTTTTTATCAAAGAAGTTGTGTGTACTCCCAGAGTCAATCAAGATGTGAATAGCCTTTTTCCCAACATAACCTGTTACTCTCATAGTTTGGAAACCATGACTCTTGATAATGCATTCATATAAATACAAGGATCAGCCCCAACCATTCCACAAAAGGTATCAGAGCCAACCTCGGAATAATGGGTGGCCTGGAAGAGCCAGCCGTGACCCAACGATGACGTTGGTCCTGAAAAAGGGATGAATGTTACATGACTGATCTCATTGCATGGTATGAGGCATAAGTCCCACATCAATCAAATGGGAGGTTGATGTGAGGTTTATATAAGACAAGATCTCTACCACCCTTTAAGCTAGCTTTTGGGGTGGATTCTCATGTATCCTAAATCAGTTTTTTTTGTCAAACAAAACCTATAAAAAAAAAGTTTTTCCAAACATCATCTTTAAAAAAATGTTTGTCAAACACAACCTTTAATATAATTTTTTTTTTTTTGCAAACACGACAATTTGGCCGGATTCCGTCAGCGTAAAGCATTTCCGGTTACTTGAGTGTTTCACACGTGAGAACCTACTTTGACTCCCTTTAAACCACCACTTGCAACCCACCACAAACAATACAACTACGACCTGCATTACACCCCCCTCTATCTACATTCCAAATTTCAGATCAAACAAAGCATCATAACGCCATTAAAAGACCCACGAAAAAACTCCTAACCACCCGATGTAAACCCAGACCTTACACTCCCCTCCACCTACATATCAGCCATAATTTACACACAAATCGACCCCACATAAGTCACATTTGACCACCGTGTTGACAACCCCTGTAAAGCATGTACTCCCACCTTTACAACGAGTCCAAAACCACCTTAAACCGACCTTGTTTGCTATCTCAAACATCGACTGAAAGTCACCGCATTGCAAGTAGTAGTCAAGAAATCCTTTAAGTTGATGGAATCCGACCAAAATGTTGTGTTTGATAAAAAAAAGTTATATTAAAGGTTGTGTGACAAAAAAAAATTTAAAGGAGGTGTTTGGAAAAACTTTTTTTTTTTAAAGGTTGTGTTTGACAAAAAAGAAACCCTATATATTAAGTATACTCGTATCAAGCATATTATTGATTCAATCTAATTTTTATATCCGTCTATAGCTAAAGACGGGTCAAATGGCTTGAAAGTGGTGACATTTTTGCCCTCCCCCCCCCCCCCCCCCCACTTGTTGCTTGTCCTATTAAGAATGTGGTATTATATTTGGCTCGTCTTTAGTTATAGACAGATATGTACCGTCTATAATGAGATTTTGTGAAATACAAATTATCTCATGTATTAATCTAAGGATATAGTCTAGTAATGATAATAGGATATACTCTAATACTGATAGTAATAGATTTTGAAATAACCAATCTACTTTATTTTTTGTTTGAGATATTTGATATTTATTTTTTTCTAAATTAGTTCTATTAGAGCAACCCTAACCTTTCCACATCATATTTCTAAGCAACATACCTTCTAAGCTACATTGTCATCCAATAGTAAACTACAACCTATTGTAGCTTGTAATACCCCACATGATTATAAATAATACTCCGTATATTTTAAATTATTTTTGATTTTTAATTACTTTTTTTTACCATTTAAAAGTTAAGCTACAGTTAAACATGTAGCTTGGTAGAGTTACACCCGCTTATAAGCATGAACATATTTTTCGTCTCCAATGTTAGCATACCGTTTGAAAACTTTTGATAATTGCAAACAAGTCCCTAAATGCGACCATTGGAGTTGCTATACTACTCAATATTCACTCTGTTCAGGTCATTTGTTTACCTATTTTATTTTGCGTGTCTCAGTCAAATGTTTACCTTTTTATTTTAGAAATATTTTTAATGGATAATTTGCTCCTCTACACTCAATTTGGTCCACTTATTATCTAGAGTAATAATTAACTCTCACCTCTTTCCTTGATCTTGACCAAGACAAACGGAGTACCTCTTAGGCTAATCTTCTCTCAAACATATTGTATTACAGCTTTCTTTGCTGTTAAAATGAGGAAGCAATTTGTTCGATTTTTCAGGAAGTCTTTCCATAAAAATTACAAATGTTCCATCTTTATATCAAAGAAGAGATTATAAAATGACATCTAAAATAGTTTTTTGTTCAAGCCAATCCAACAAAATCAGCAAATGGCAAATTTCAAAGCAACACTAGTACTGGTATTCCTAACAATGTACTCAAGTTATGTGGTTTTAGCACATAACATATTAGCCGAAATCGGAGTCTGTTATGGACTCAATGGAAATAACCTGCCATGTCCAACCCAAGTAGTGGATCTCTACCGAAACCAGGGTTTCACTAAGATGAGGATATATGAGCCATACCCTGAGGTTCTTGATGCTCTAAGAGGAAGTGGCATTCGCCTCGTCTTAGGTGTTCGAAATCAGGATATCCCTCAACTAGCCTCCGGCCAAGAGGCAGCTGAGTCTTGGTTCACAGCCCATGTTCAGACATCAATATAACTTACATCAGTGTCGGGAATGAGGTCGTCCCTGGTGAATTCAGTGAATCTGTTCTGCCTGCCATGCAGAACCTGCAGAATGTTCTTACGAATAACAATCTTGGTGTGTAATTTACTTTTTATCGGTTTTTTCAATGTTAAAACGGATTTTGAACCTAAACAATATCGCCCCTCAATGACTTTACCATTCGCGGACTCTGCATTTATTCCTATTCTGTTTATACCATGCTTCTGAAACTCGAGAAAAAAAAAACATTTACAGACAGGCTACCTCTGGACTACAGTCTGTAAAACCATCAAGTGATGCTACTAACTTATTTTCCTATTTTCTCTTCAACTTTGTCACCCTAGTTTCTCTTATACTCCCTCCTCCGTCCTTCCTGGTCATTTATTTACCTTTGGTTTTGACACAAAAACCAAGGAAAGGGGAGGAGGGCCAGTTATTGGATGACGAGTGGACCAAATTGTGTGTGGAGAATCAAATTACCCATCAACGACATTCCTAAAATAGAAAGGTAAACAATTGACTGAGACACCCAAAAATGGAATAGGTAAACAAATAACCAGGACGGAGAGGGTATTAATAGAAATATATATTCTCTCATTATTTATGAGATACGATAGGAGAAGTTAGATAACAGTACTCGAAAAACACGGGAATCTCGCAATCGAGTGCGAATCATCCATTCGTCATTTTCATCCTCTAACAGCAAATTTGCAGGTCTTTTTATTCTTTATTTTCTAACTTGTCTTTTTATTTTTCCGTTGTGATAACAAGGTACAAAGGTAACCACAGTGGTGCATGCAGCAGTGTTAGAATCTTCTTACCTGCCCTCGGCTGCGCAATTTACAGAAGCTGCCCGCCCCTTTATGACTCAAATAATACAATTCCTATCATCCCAGAAAACACCCCTGTTTGCAAATCTCTATACTTACTTTCCCTTTGCGTCAGATCTGGCCGACATAACAACGGATTACGCTTTGTTGGTTTCACACCAACCGTTAGTCCATGACGGGAATTTGGGTTACACCAACCTTCTTGACGCCATACTTGACGCTTTCTTCTGGGCAATGGAGAAGGAAAGTGTCAGCGATGTCGACATAGTCATATCTGAGAGTGGTTGGCCACATGGTGGGAATGGCAATATCACAACTGCACCATTTGCATCCATTTACAACAGTAATTTCATAAAGCGTATGAACGCTGGCGGAACCCCAAAGAAACCAAATGCACTCGTACAAGGTTACATTTTCTCAATCATTGACGAAAATATGAAGGATCCTGGCGTTGAGCAGAACTGGGGACTCTTTAATCCCAGCATGCAGCCAAATTATGACTACAATTTAAATTAAAATCTTTGTATTATCATAAATGTTACGAAGTACTTAATACAGAGGAGGCGGCTGAAACATTATAGATTTATAGACATCGTTATATGAAAATTACAAGCTCTATATTTGTAAAGCACAAAACTAGGCTAAATGCACGGTGTCGGAGGCAAAACTTCGAGGATATAAACTCATTACATTATACAGAGACGCTGATATACAACTGATGAAGATAAAAAAAAAAAAAAAATGTAAATGGGCTTTCAACTTACAGATCTATCTTCATGTCAGTCGAAGGACAGACTCCCAGTACGAATGCTACGCCGTTGATTTGATATCCCTTTTGTTAAACCTAACTGGAATAAGCCTAGTTCTGATTGTTTACTACCAAGTGATGGAACAAGTTGTGGCTGAAACCATCTTTTCATGGAAAGTCCAGTTATCCTGATTTTGCCAAGTGACTCATTTCCTTGGTATGGCAGTCGTAATCTACGCAGTAATGCTCCAACCGTCTGACTTACCCTGCTCGCAAAGAAACGGCACAAAATCACAAATATGAATATGTTCATTGAAGCATTGTTCAGCTTTTGCTAGAATCAAGTTCCACAATTAATAGTCCTATAGAGTCATAATCATTAAATGAGTGATGATTATAACAAGGTCCCTTATTTGACAAATATTTTGATCCCACTCACACGAGGTAAAAGGATCAAAATATCAAATGTTCTCGACCTCGCTCATTTGATGAATGGCGGAGAGGCTGTTTTGTATTAGAATTGACAAAAGTGACCCGACCAGTTTGACCCATACCCGACATAATAATTCAAGCATGAACCAAAATCTGAATCGACTCAACCACACCAGACCATCACGAGCTTTTATGCCACCGAACCGATCCACACCCCGACTAACCCTATGACGATATGATAACACACCCATTATCCAACCTGACCCCGAATCCAAACACAAGCATATGTGAAATGACTTTTACAGTTGTACGCGAATGACCCATTTGCCACGTCTATATTCAGTTGACTCCCAAAGTTGTATCATGAGTACATCACCAACTGTTACAGATTTTGTGAGTCATTTTGTTTCATTACATCACATTCCAAAACCAAAGAATAGTACCGTTAGCTTAACTTGAAATGCAAATAAATGAGTGATGATTATAGAAACGAAAAAAAAAAAAAAAAAATTCCATATTTTCCCGTAATTGTACCACTCTATGCATGTAACCCCTCTCATGGTATCCGAAAGCAACATCAGGAGGCCAGAATGCTAGATATATGCCGAAAGCAAACTCTTGAACTACTGAACAACAACGTTGCGCACTGCCATAGTGGCTCCCGCCTATAGCAAGGTAAGGGGTTGGCTATACATAGCTAATAATACATTATTTCATTTCTATATGACGATGAGAGCCATAATAATGATTGGGAACGTTCAAAATAGTGTGGCCAGGTC
This sequence comes from Silene latifolia, assembly GCF_048544455.1. Classification (NCBI taxonomy): domain Eukaryota; kingdom Viridiplantae; phylum Streptophyta; class Magnoliopsida; order Caryophyllales; family Caryophyllaceae; genus Silene; species Silene latifolia. The sequence goes on from NC_133534.1 coordinate 23,691,701, forward strand.
TAGAGTAAAGTGTTCACTTTACAAATGTGAAGCCTCTTTCCTATTGAAGTAATCAATTTGCATGAAATGGTTGCTGCTAAGGCTTGGTAGACCTTATGATAGCCACATATATTAGTTCCGATCAAGTTTAAAAGCAAATCACTAATGTACATTAAAAATTAATCAATTATGGGCTGGATTCAATGAAAGTGGTAAACAATTCTCACCTTCCTGAGACGTTGATTGTTTTTTCGCCCTCTGAAGATGAAACTTTTGTCGTCTCCACAGACAATAAAATAGTTATGCTCGGCAACTTTGCACCTGTGTAATATGCAAATTCAGTATCTTTCAAGATTCATGCATTCTCAGGCTTAAAATGAATAAAACCAAAAAAGAGCCAATTAGCTGAGCTCTACAACAGTTGCTCAAACTCTACAGTGACAAAAGTAGAATCAAACTTATTGGTTTAGGTTACTTTACTTCTGAGCATGTAATCGCACATATAGATGTGATGTAAAGAATTTTGTAAGATCTCTCACATTAGTCGCCATTTGAATCAACGTAAAGTAACAAGAACATAAACGTAGCATTCATCCAGAAATAATTCTTATAACTTCAAAAGAATTGCAATATCATCATACCCGCGGCTAGCCGATGCTTGAGTCCTTTCAAAACTCTTAGTATGTATACCTAAAATTCAATAAGCAAGAACTCATTAGCTTGTATTGACGTAATTCTATCACAGGTCCATATAACCGAAGAGTCAGAGTGTGTATTAGCCACTACTTATAACAAAACCCCTCCTCGCTTTCCCACCCTAAACGGCCAACAATAAATTACGAGCAACAAAAAGCCTTTGATAAAAAATTATTAATTGCCAACTCATGATGCTCATCCTTCAGTCTTTGGTTGCAGAAAATGAGCAACCGGTGTTAAACTACCTAGGTACCAAGGCTGTGATCATGCTTGTGGGGTGAAACATGGGACCGTGTCACCTAAGTAAGCGACATGTCTTAATCATGGTATTTTATTTTTTTTGTTATGAATACATCATATTGGTGCCAATGAAAATGGGGAAATAAAACCTTACCTTGGCTATGTGGGCATGAAGATCTCTAGCATCAACAATAATGGGGCTTTCCTTGAAGGATACACATGGAACTATGCCAAGTGATGCAGCTTCCTGGTCACATAAACAGGGTCCATGAGAATACTTAAAGCAAGATAAAAGAAGCTTCACATAGGTCGAAACATTGCAAGAATAACAAGACAGTAAACACTCTAAAAATTCATGAGAAGCAACATTGCTTTACTTAAGCACAGACCAAAACATAATTGTTGTTTTTTGTGTGTGGAAGGAGCCACAACTGCCCACAAGGGCATTACAACTACAAGGGGAGGAGGATTTGAACATGCGACATACACAGGCCCTCACTCTCTACCACTAGGCCAAGATCTCATTGGAAATTAAACATAATAGTTGAATTAAAGCAGTCATTTCAGAAATAGACATGCCGACAGACTAGGAAATGGTGAGCTATGATAACTGACCTCAAACAAAGAAAAAGCACGAAGGTCATATTCTGCAAAACCATCTATCAATGACAAGAGGTTGGCATTTCTTGATGTTTCAGAATTAATTTCCAAATTCTCAGCCAGCCTCTTTTTCAAAGACGCGTCTTGCGGGAGCTGCAAACATCCAAGAATTTGAGATAGCATTTCTTCAGACGGAATCAGACCAGCTCCAATTATATCACGATAAATCATTAAAGCCAAGGATGACCTGAAAGTAAATAAGAAAAGAGAGTTTATTCCACTGCTAAAGAGTTTATTCCGTGCTAAAGAGTTAACTCCCAAAAAAAGCATCCATACGTTCTATGTCACCAATTATATCAAACTTTGATAATTGGATCAATGCGCGACGTTGGAGTATGAAGAGCAACAATGTCAAGTAGAAAGGATGGAATACCATTTACTATCAATTTGTGGTCGTCCAGACTTGAAGGATAGAACAGGTTCGCCAATTGTAGAAGCCTTTTCAAATCTCCGGTAGCACATTTCTAGGGAAAAAAAACAATTATAAATTTACAAATAACGATAACTAAGGAATGGATAGCTCACAGCAGTGTCCATGATCAAAAGCTTCGAATTTCGAACTCCAAAATGATGCATAAGTCATAAATCAGCAGGTCATTTATTTTGACAGATCACTGTATAAGTCTAGAGATTAAAACGAGTAATTAAATACTATCATTTCTCACCTTTCCAAAGGCATAAAATTGTGTGAACACTGTATGGATGACAAATAAATTGACAAGAAGATGACACTGATAAGAGTACATGCAACATACTGTATCAAAAAAAGCTTTAGAGAATAATCGGGTACTTAGCCTGAACAAACATAAAAATAACTAGCTAATTTGCTGGACTTACTTATAATACATTTACACATAATCTGACTGAAAGGAACACCATCTGCTTTGGCTTGATAAAAGAGTTCAAGGCCTGCTTCAATATCATCAATTCTGTGACGAACAAGAAATCAGAAAACCTTATTTTGGGGATTGGGAGCTCGAAATTATAATCTTCAAGCGACAAGAAATGTATTAATAAAATCCGGAGGTCAAGAAAGTACTACTACTTATGATTTTTTCACTTCTCGAGTCCAGTGTGAAGTTTTAATCATGAGCTTTCCGGAAGAGACTATGAGAAAATACCTTTCACTGGCCGCTATAAGAATGGAGTAGGTAACATCATTCGGACAAAGGCCCATCTTCTTCATTTCTGCTAAAATGCCCAGAGCCTTTTGCATTTGGCCATCATCACCTGCATTGAGGCTTCCAGATGTTATAAATTGTTATATGTAACTGACGACTTCGACCCTGGAACTTTAGCCCCTGTTAGAAACTTTTGTCAACTTCAAGCCTCATGTGAATTTTCAGGAACAGTTACTACATGAACAATCAAACTAACCGATAAAAGCAGTGAAGGAAAAACAATGACGAAGTGATACAGAAAGGCATGGGAATGCACATGTGGTTGTTGTATAAGTAGCCACAAATAGCGATGCCAGTGATTTTAAACAGCTGGCATCGTCAGGAGAACAAATGCGTGTTAAAAAAAATCAAAGAATGGAGTTACTTACATAATGCAGTAACCAATGCATTCACGGTTGAAACTGTTGGATTTAAATTCATAGCTTTTATTTGCTCAAACAGCTCCAGTGCCCTTTTCCAATTTTGTGTCTGAAACCAGAATTTGGAATTATAATCATTCTACCATCAATAAGTAAGGCCTAGTTATACAAACGATGGACATTGGAAATTAATTTCCTGCAGCATGTCTACAACATCAAAAATGAAAACTTGCCATATTTTTGTATCATGATAATAAGGGGTTCGCCCTAGGAAAAAAAATCTGACAAGGACGAATAAACTATCTAGATTCAGAAGAGTATTCTCTACAACACCTCATTACACTAATTTCGGATTGTCCTGACCCTTGGTTTACTCTGTTCTCTGTTGTGCTATGTTTAGAGTCTTAAAGACAATTACCAAGAGTTGTGTCTTATGCAACTTTGATTTATTTCATCTTTTTCCCTTCACCAACGTGGTGTTATAGATTTACAATCATGAAAGAGATCAAGCTGATCTTGATCACTTATAGAGTAAATTTAATCGATTATAAGATCAGTGTCAATTATTGCAATACATTATTTGTACTCACATTGCTACAGGCTCCCATCAACGAGCTATATGATACGATTCCTGGGTTCATCCCCCGAGCTCTTGCATCCTGCAGAACCTCAAAGGCAGCATCTAAATTGCCAGCACGCCCAGCAACATGTATCAATGCACTGAAGAACATCTACACAGAAATCGTGAAGCTGTAATGAGCTTGAAGGTCAATAAGGCTTCAAAACTTGTCGCATTTGCTCCACAAAAAGAGTCAACCAATTAAAAATAGGAAAATATACTCCAGACAGACATAGCAGCAACTTTTTAGTCTTCTTTCCCTTTAAAAACCGTATTAAGACGATTTTATATCATTCTGTAAATAAAAGCCTACAAACAAGAAAATCACGAGCCTACAAGCACGCCACTCTTTCAGCTTCCTCATACACCTACCTTTCAGTAGCACAAAAGGTCAGAGTAGAGCAATATGAAAAAATAAATAATATCATATGGTATCAAAAAAAGTGAATGCGATCCAGAATCATAGGTAGCAATGCATCCCGTTACAAGACATACACCCAACAAGTTTAAAGGAAAAGGTGACTATTCAAAGAGACATTTCTTCTACTGTGACAATCTGGTTTCCAAATAACCACACTAGTAATGGACTAAACTTCTAATTACCAAATTCCAAGGTCCATAAACTCTGACTTGTTTTACACTGCTACCACAAACCTGATGAGACTCTCTTTAATCCAGGCTTGAGGCTAGCAATGAAAGACATAAAGACACTCACAGGCAGACTAAAAACAGTAAAGCAACTATCAAATTAAAAATCCATGGTATCTCCTTCTGTGTCATCCTAGTCAAAATTCACAAGGAATTTGGCTACAGAAGGAGAACATCATTGCTAACGGAGGAAGTCCAGAAAACCCTTCTGCAATGGATACTGAAAAGGACATTGTGATAAAAAGTCAATTACTTGAACTACACCCTTGAACCTGCTTCCCTCCCTCTCTCCCTCTGAGATTCCTTCAACTTGTTTACACTTCCATGTATCCCTCTTTTAGCATTTAACCAGCATGTCTGACCTATGAACGTGCATATAACTATGGACAAAAGGGAGTGGAGCACTCTGGAAGTTCATTAAATTACTGAAGCAATCAATACTCAAAATCTGCCACAATTTCACACTACTCTGTATCCTAAAGAGCACCAGCTAAATGGATAACATATAACTATATAAGATAATGGATTTAAGTATTTAACAAGCAATTTAAAAGTTCCATAGAATAGACAGTTTTTAGCCTCGAAATTAGGTGCTGCACCTACCTCATCAGGGATTACACCCTTCTTTGTCATGTCAGCGTATATATTGCATGCGAACTCCCAGTCACCAGTCTGACTGCAACTACTAACAGCAATAGTGTAAAGCTCAGGAGTGCCTTTTATATCATATTGGTCTATCATCTTATACACTTCTTTTATCCTGTCAGCCTAGAAGACAAAAACTGTTTCAGAAAAAAAAAATCTGTTGAATAATTGACTTGCCTTGCACGTCCTTATGTAAATATTTACAGCCTACTCACCTGGCCAGCACTCATACAGGCTCTTATTAGTGCACCGATTGTGACGTGGTCAGGGTCAATAGGCTGTAATTCAGCACTCATTTCTGCCAACACATCAAAAGCACGTTCCACTGCCCCAGACTGACCGCACGCAGTAATAAGAGCGTTGAACACAACTCGATCTGGCTTAACATTCTACTGCATATAGGAACACTATCAATTGGTTTTTGGGGTGTGATTACAAAGGTAGTATTGACATCGCTTATAGATGTTCATACAACGTACCTTAGACCTTAATATCCCATATGCACCAAAAGCTTTAGCTACCTGTCCAGCTTTTGCACAACCATCAATAAGAGCTCCATATGTATTGACATTTGGTTCCTCCCCGCTGTTTACCATTTCATGAAAGACCTAATGAAGAAAATTCATGAGGGGACCATATGCTGAGGATGACAATCATACAAATTTACATCCAAGAACCAGTAAATGATACAGACTTACTTCAAACATTGTATCAACTTTCCCACTTTTTGCACAAGTTGATATTAGGGTAGTGTAGAGTTTGCAGTCAGCCTTAAGCCCAGATGCCTGGACCAATCGCATCACATCAAATGCACCTGCATTCATTTAATAGGGATACTATTACAGGTTGATGAACCATTAAACACTTCAATAAATAAAAATTGAACAGCATGAACCCAGACAAATTGCCATTTCAAGAGTGAGTTTACCCTCTGAATCTTGAGCAGCAGAACAAACAGACATAAGCATATTGAATGTACTTAGAGTAGGATTGGGAATCAGCTTGGCAAAAGCAAAGGCTTCTTTGACTGCCTTCTGTCCTCGGCATAGGTTAAAGAATTTAGCATGGTATATCTGAAACCAAACCATTTAAAAATCATCACATTGGAAAAATAATTGAAACCCTTATTAACCCCTAAATGGTTAGATACATCTCGAGCATATAAAAAGGGATCAAAGTTGCACCCTAACCTTACTCATATCTAATATATCTTTGCTATCCATGTCTTCAAGCAACTCTATGCATTCATGTAACCTGATAAGTGATAACCGGGGTACATTAGGACAGGATAAATAGTGAGATAGAGAGAATAGGAAGAAAAGATTAAGAACAATGGTCGAAATAAAGGAAGAATGCTGCAACAGCAGAACGAATGTAAGGCATCAATTTTCAGCAGCTTCACTAAATACTAAACATATCTGTTTGCTAATGCTATTAAAAAATGTTTCCAGTACAAGAAAATGAAATATAAGCAACTTGTAGACGTAAATGTCCAAAAACAAAAACAAAGCAACACAATACAGTTTGATTTGTACTCTACCTCCCCTTTTTTAGCAAGCGATTGTAGGAAATCATATACGAAGACAAGGTGTGTTTCCCGTTGATATGCATCGTATGCATATCTGGTACATCGTGTAAAATTTTCTGAGCATCATGGAAAGGAGGGTCACTCTTTAGACCTCCTCTTTTCTTCCATAAGCCTTTTCTATCATGTGATGTGCAACCCGCAAGAGGTTCTGCAGGCCCTTGTCCTCCAGTGCCTGTTAAAAGACAGTGGAGTCACAGTTTAACTTATAAGCTTTCAAGTCATAGACAAGTGATAAGTCAAGATATGCTACTTATAATTATGAAAACAAATCATGTTCCAGAAAATTTTGCGGCATAACCTGATGCTTGAGAATTATCCTTTTCTAAAATCTTAGTGGCAGCATTCCTTGTAGTCGACGAAAACTGACTGTTTCGTACAGATAGTTCAGTCGATGAATCAGAAACTTTGTGCAACAGTGCGGTGTCGCCTGATACCAATGTATGATCATAGAAAGAGTATAGATCCTCCCTGGATGGTCCACTATTTCCATTAATGCGAGTTTGCCTTTCATAATGCTCATGTTTTGGAATTTCATGATCAATATCCTTTGTGGTAGGGATTTCTAATACTTCAGACATTGCATCATTTGTCTCAATAACATTGACAGGTAAAGTGACATTTAAATCAGTCTCCCAGTTTAGCAAATTGGATTCTTCACTGAAAAGTTTGAGTGGTTCCAGAGTACTTAACTCACAAGATGCCTGGGGAAGGGTAAAAGTTATTGCTTCACTATCATCTACAAATGCATAAGCCTCAGCAAGCGGTTCTTCTAACTCGGGGAATGCCTCTGGAACAACTACCGATAGAAATTCACTCTGAGCAGAAGTCTGTAGAGATGGTTGTACATCAGACAAAATGCCATCAAATTGCAAATTAAGGACGTCTAATTTTTCAACAACCGGTGTATCCTCGAGAGTTGAAGAAAGGTCTTGGTACGATAACTTGATCCCACCATTGCCAATCTCTGAGGTGCATTTTGCTGCTTCAGGGTACGAATGTTCATCAATATTTCTATTGTCTAGCTCATGTCCAGACGACGGAGGACCAGGTGCCTGGACAATCAAGGATCAAAATGCTAATAAAGCACAGACTAAAACCATATTCCACAAGATACTGTGAACTTAACCCAACAAACAAGGGGCATAAAAGACGTTATAATGCACTGATGCACACATTTGAAGGTCTAAAACATTCAAATCCATAAATTACCTTGACCTAGGCAACTTAAAATGTCACTAGTGTACAGATGCTAAATGATGGCTTAAACTTCACTTGAATGACTATCTAAGATTTACATATGCGCAAGATTAGTGAGTCTCAAAGGCTGAAATTAGTTGCACCTGTGTGAAAGTGTTAACTGTTGAGTATTCAACACAAGAGTAAAACTTAAGTTACTTCAACTCTTCAACCTTCGGATAAAACATGACACTCCGACACTTCATTTTAGTGCAGAAGAATGAAACTTTTTCACAATATCCATATCCAACACTCAACATCGTGCAGCAAAGTCAGAGTAACATAGAGTAAAACAACTCTATCACGACATCTAGTAATAAGCTCCCCAAAAATGGCAGTCATAAAATTATACTCCTTCCGTCCCGGTCAATTGTTGTCCTTTGTTTTTGGCACAAAGACCAAGGAAAGGGGAGGGGGCCAATTATTAAATAAGTGGAACAAATTGAGTGTGATTGATCAAATTGCTCATCAAGTTCATTCTTAAAATAGAAAGGACAACAACAATTGACTAAGAAACCCAAAAATAGAAAAGGACAACAAATGACGGGACAAGCGAGTAGAACATTCAACCATAGAATTATGAATTGGTGATCATTCAAACTCGAGTGTTTTACTAGTACGAGATCTTCCCTCCATTTATTCTCCATTTGTTTTAAGACGCCCCTGCGAATATCTTCAACTTAATTTCTTAACATCAAACCCAATTCTTTAGAAAAGCACCAACAATTCCAAAAAAAAAAAAAAAAAAAAAAAAAAAGGTACCAACATTTCCTCAATAATCACTTACTAATTCCTAAGTAACTACTTAAAGAATGAATAAAAAAGAAATAAGTACCTCATTAGAAGTATTTTGCTGCTTAGAGCGATGAAAATTGACGAAAGCAACAGAAACAGCAGAAATAGAGACGGCAACAGCAACTGCAACAATTGGGAAGCTCAACGAAGCGACCGGAACTGAAGTTATCGCATTAAGTCGAACACGCTTTAATTTCCGATGAGAATGAAGTCGTAACTTGGTTTCAAAACCAAAGAATTGGGTCCGAATTGAGTGAATTTTGGAAGCGGACAGACAATTAGACGATTGCGAAGCAAATGACGACGAAGACGAAGAAGATGAAGATAAGCGTGGAAAAAGAGCAAGGGTATGAGTGGAAGGAGAATAAATGGCCTCCATAAAAAAGAGGATAAAGAGAAAAGGATGAAAAAGATGAAGGAGAAATGGAAGAAGGAAGATGAGTGTGTTAATATATAAGGATGAAGGTTGTGGTTTTGTAGATGCTTACGTGGTAATTTGAAGAATAATGTTATCCCTTAAAAAATGATTGACAGGTAGTTACTACTGTCCAGATAACGGATTGCTTTACTTATGGCGCGCTTCTCTTCCTATTTGCTAGTTGGCTAGTTGCTACTCCACTGCTCACTCCCCTTGGTATGTGCAATACTGCAATCAGCCTCGATTTCATCTGAATTGGTCGGATCCTTGACGTTTGAATCGGATTTTGAAATTTTGTTATTCCCTCCGTCCCGGTCAAGCAAAGGAGGAGGGGGCAAGTTACTAAATGACAAGTGGAATAAATTGAGTGTGAATGATCAAATTACTCATCAAATTTATTCTTAAAATAGAAAGGACAACAAATAACTGAGACACCCCAAAATGGAAAAGGACAACAAATGACCGCGACAGAGGGAGTAATTACCAATTTGGATTGAATCTTAGGTTGTTTCTTAGTTTTTGGACAAATTAAATCACAAATTCTTGTTTAAGACGTGCACTATTCGTCTTGAACTTAAAAGGGGTCAAATATATCCACGTGGGATGAATAGGACAAAGCAGAATGCATTGAAAAGGTTAAAAAATGTGTCCTGTTTACCCACCCATATGAGGTGATATTTGACCCGTCTTAAGCTTAAGAGTTAAGACGAATAGTACCGTCCTAAGCAAAAGTAGCTGAAGTTAAATAAGACGAAAAATCACAGATTTGAATCAAATTAGTTGGAGCCTGCAAATTCCGGTAGACTTGGATCAGGCCAGTCCAGCCCACCTAGTTGCCATCCTTCCGACCTTACTCTTCCAGTCCATGATCCAGATTAGTCAAGTATTGCATTACCACACGACCTGAACTTGCTCATCGGGTGGTTTGGTCATCTAATCCAGCACATAAAAGCTGAATAATTTTCCAAGTTGTCGTAAAATAGTACTCGTACTCTTCTATTAAGCAGGTCTATACAAGTTCAGGTTAATTCAACCTTAGGTGAATTGTGCAAAATCTTTGGAACATAGTCCTTCACTTAGCCCCTTCGACATGTCGTGTTCCTTTTAATTGGTGGTGACATCAGATGGGCAATCCTTCAAGAACAGCAATGGCCAAATGGAAGCCTTTGCGTTCATAGTGTTTCAGCATTTGTCTCCAAGAACAGCAAATGACTAAAGCACTCTCTTGGAGATTGGCAGATAAAATTACAACAAAGATGTGGACAAAACTCTTAGTTTTTCTAAAACTACTACACAGGAAAGAGAAATTCCTGACAAATTAACTGGTACAACAACCGACCCAACTCAAAGAGGCAGACTCCTCGAGGAACCATCCAAGTGATGGCTTGCCGAAGACGCTTCAAAATGAAGAAGAAAACAGTAAACTGATTCTGTGATCATATAATGAAGCACAAACTAAAACCTAGATGAATAAAACATCAATTAAAAGGACTTCAAACCTCTATTACTTCGACACTTCCCTTTGGCTGCATATCGCGTGTCCAACACTCTGATTTTCCATAAAAAGACATTCGCCATTGTATCACATTGGACACTTGCAGCCAAGTTGGAACAGCATAGCTTGGAACTGAGACCATTCTAATCTGAATCTGATGAATCAGCATTCTTACTCTGTCTAACACTTCTAGTAGGTCCCTTCGATTTGGAAGCTTTTGCAGACGATTCTCCCTCAAAGTTGATAACCTGATATTTCCCTAATATCTCCTCTAGATCCTCTGTGCTAAAATCGTCTTTGCCGCCAAGCTCATCAAACCCAACCTATAATTCACAAAAATTACCATTTACAATAGGATTGTACAAAGAACATTCTGAAGCAAGGATGGTGGGATTCAGAACATATACCACATAATTTTCAACTTTGGCATTCTTTATAAGAGCAAGAGTTGGAAGCACAACTATCTTCAGCTTTTCAGCCAGGAATGGGCTCTTCTCAGCCTGAATTTTTACAAACCGTGTCTCTATGTGCTGCTTTGCCAAAATACTCAAGTGCTTGTCCATAACCTACAGGATGTAGACACGATTGAGTCTTATCTCACATTTAAATGAAATCCCTCCAATCATTCATGTTCTTCCCATTTCTCAAAATCCCAACACATATTTTGAAGTGTAGGAAGAAGTCAAAGAACACTTTGAAGAGGGGGAAAACAAGGTGGAATGGAGGTCAGTACTTGGTATTCACAAGAGCAACTACTTAGCCTGAGACAGGAAATATAATCTAACTTCCTTAGTATTTACTCCCTTCGTCTAAATCATTTGTTTACCTTTGATTAAAATAACTCTTACAAAGAATTAAAAAAAAAAAAAAAAAAAAAAAATGAATGAGACGAAGGGAGTACTTGATATTCAAAATATCTTCAAGTCAAGATACTGTTTCAAAGAAGCTTAGATGGCTCATGATATTTCTTCTTTAATTCCATATGGGGATTTAACTCAGAAATTGATTTTCACTATAGATTTATGAACTAACTCGAAAGTTGAGCGATTGTCTAGTTTGGAACTATGGACTACCTTTAATCAAATCTCAAATGTATACATCTCACTTTACTCAATTGAAATGCGAAACTAAAAGATTAACCTAGATGTATGTGCTCCGGGAAGCTGACCTATATTTGAAAATTGACAAAACTAGGAGGTGTGCTAGTGCCTAGGAATGACAATGTCCGCTTTTTTCTGCTTTTTAAGTATTCAGAAGTTTATGGTATATAAATTCCTCAATAAAATAAACTACAAAGTGTAAACATTAAAATTTAAAGACAGCAATTGAAGGTGTGCTAGTGCCTAGGAATGACATCCTGGTACATAGTATTCAAAACTCCATGGGGCAGAAATCTCAGCTGCTTAGTTCAGTTATTAAATCTCGCGACTTATAATGACTAAACAAACAAAAAATTATCAATTTTTCATCAATTTCCTCCTCCCATATCTGGCTAACCTTTAAACAGCGTGTTGATGAACAGTCACAGAGCGATCCAGTTTCAACTTCACAGTTTCCTCTATGCCTTTCACAATCGCACACAATCTACAACTCAAGAAATTCCGCAGCAATCCGCTAAGCACTTAACCCTCCTTCCTACAAACTCAGCTAAAATCCTCGGTGTCTACACTAAAACGGTTTGTCATCCACAATATCTCCCCTCAATTTATCAATCAGACTCTCAGAAAAACACTTGATCATAAAAAAAATAAGAACTCCCAAATGTAATACACCTAAAGAACATAAATTTGAGGCAGATTAATTATTTACGGAGTAGTTTCTTGCCCAGCAAACACTCTCCCTAACTTTTGCTATGTACTAGCTTGATATCAACTCGACAATTCCATCAAGTTTCGACCTGCTTCGATCAATTCTTGCAGTAAAACTACCAATATTCAACCAAAAGTAACATCCTCCATCAGAAATTATCCATCTCACATTCTCACATGAACATTTCGACAAATAGCAAGTCAAGTCAATTAGTCTTGTGTAGGACGGTTCGAATATATAGCAAATCAGTTAGTCTTGTGTGAGACTGTCTATGCATACCGTAACACAATAACGTATATAACATGAAAATGTGTTGATTCTACGCATAACGAATAAATTAAGACGAAATGATATACCTTACAAGGCCAATTCTCACGGTAAAAATGGCAGACAACACGCTCACTAGCTTTAACAACAGAGAAAAACTCTTTTTCGGCAGGAATCTCAGAGTAATCACCATGACCAAGCGACATCCAATGCCTACGCTTCTCCGCCATTTTCTTCATCTGTTGAAGCCTCCTTTCTCTCAACACCTCCAGATCATCGTCTTCAAGCCGATCTAATGCCGCTATTTCATCGTCGATCTTTTCCTCCATCGCTTTCGCTACCGTCAACACTTGCTGCTCCAAAATCTGCATATAAACAAAATCAAATCAAACTTTCAATTAGATGATTGAGGTGTATAGATAGGTAAATGAAATTTGATTGTAGAATTAAAGTAATTCATGGACCTGTTGAATAGGGTTCTCCATTGTTCCTAATTCTTTGTAATTTTGAATTCTCAGATTTGAAATTTTGAACTTTTTTTATTGATTTTGCAGAATTGGGGAAGAACTTGGTACGTCTTATTCTTGTAGAAAAAGTAGGTCCTTATTGGATTCGGGTCTAACCCTTATTTGGGCTGGATATATTGGATATTGGACATATACGACATTAGAGCAATTTATGGGTCTTCCCGCTCATTGACGCGGGTCCATCCCGCCCGTTAAATTAGCGAGTACGGATAAGGTATTTTAAGAAAATTACAAAGGCTCACCCCACTAACTCGTCCCAAACCCACTAACCCGTTTGTCTGTGGGCCAAAACTTTAACGTGAGCCCGGCCCAAGCCGTATTTGACCACCTCTAATTTACATCTAGGAGTGTTCATTCGGTGGTTCGGCCCAAAGACTGACCGTGTAATTTGGTGCGTACTAGACCGGATACTTCCAAGTAGAGCTGACAAACAATGACACGACACGAAAACACGACACGAACCTGACACGAAATTAACGGGTTTGGGTTGAGACTTAATGACCCATTTATGTAAGTGGGTCGACACGAACACGACACGATATTTAATTGGGTTGGGTTTGGGTTGACCTCTTTAAACACGAACCCGACACGAATGACCTGTTTACTAAAGTAATCCAAATTTTTTTTGGTCCTCCATCACATAAATATACTTAAACTTTCCAAATATGGACATGACACGAAAACACGACACGAACCCGACACGAAATTAATGGGTTAGGGTTGAGACTTGATGACCCATTTATGTAAGTGGGTCAACACGAACACGACACGATATTTAATTGGGTCGGGTTTGGGTTGAAGGGTTTGTTACCCGTTTATATGTGATACAAACACGAACCCGACACGACCCGATCTGTTTGCCAGGTCTACTTCCAAGTTCCAAGCTGCTATTTAACGTCGACAAAATACTAAATAACGTCAACAATATGTAATGAATTTCTTAATTTGCCCCTCCTAACCCCAAAAATTTCAATCAAACTATCGACAAACAATTTAAAAGACAAATCGAAACTAACAACTGATATCGAATAACAAACAATTGAAGAACCTTAAATTGATCCATGAATCGAAAAACGTTGAACTAATCGACGGAAAACGTATCATTTTTTTCTAAAATCAAAACAATGAATTACTAAGTGAAACAACGTTAAACTAATCATTGTAACACAAATTTTTTTTTTTTTTAAATCAATAGTCGAATTAGTAAACATGCGAATGTAATTAATCAACTTAAAAAAAATCAAAGCCTAAGTCTTAAAGATGTGCATTAGTGATTTCGGAGTGACATTATACCTTCCCACTAAACAATAATAATTGTCGAGTCGTCAACAAGAAGAAAACGAAATTTTTTTATGGTACCCTCGAGCTTTGACAGATTACACATGATACCCCTTATTTTAAGTTTCTATAAGTGATATCCATGTGTTTACCTTTTTCTTTCCCAGAATACCTTTTGGAAAACATCCGCTATAACGTTGTTACTTCAATTACGTGTGACGCCTTTTGGGGAAATTTTTAAGCACGGGGGTTTATATGTAGAAAGTTAAAATGAGCGGTATCATGTGCAATATGCCAAAGTTCGAGAGTACTATGTCAAATTTCCCAAAGAAACATACTCTGACCTTTGCCATAAAATTCTACACGGTTATTTGGAGAGAAATGAAGAAGTTTTCCTAATTGTTGGAGTAGGACTACTATAGTGATAAGTAAAATATAAATACGGTTTTTCTAATCTATGTCCACTAGACATATGATAAGAAATAAAAAAAAGGAAAGAATTAAATGCTATTTTAATGGGAAATAGCAATATCTCATCACTTTTATTTCTCTTTTACAAGAAATACATTTAACTAGTTTTTGAACCCGTGCACTGCACGGGTGGCAATATAGAGGGTTAATCAAAGTATATTTTAAATATTTACTCTTTCCGTTTCGATTATTAATTTACCTTTTATATTAAGAATATAAATATTTAAATCAAAGGTAAACAAATGATTAGGACGGTGAGAGTATCTTTTATATCTTCTAATTTTATTATCGTAGTTTGTGATTTTTTTTCTTTTCATTTTGTTAAATTGTGCGAATTTTAAGGAGATTTACAGTTCTAAGGGAGATCAGACTTAGTGCTATTATATTTGTCTTCTCAGATGAATATCTTATTTTATAAATGAGTTTGGTTAAATGTTACACTGGTTGCCTCACACCTATATGAACCAATTGTAATTAATGTTTTAGATGATCTCATGTTGTAAGACATCGCATTATATAAAAATCACTCATTTATTAATACCCGACCCCTCACCCCGACCCTATATGTAACACCCCATGTTAATTGAAGAAGTCCAGTGATAGACTTAAATGACTAGTGCTTAAAGGGATTGAAAGTACTACTCATATCAACAAAATGCACTTTCTTTTATGGTCATCCATGCGTAAGAACTCCAAAGTTAAGCGTGCTTGGCTGGGAGTACGTAGTCTTAGGATGGGTGACCTCCTGGGAAGGTTCCCGGGATGCGCATGGGTGAGGACAAAATGTGCTATAAAGGACCCGTGTTGATCTGTGGGCCATGTACACAGCCTGGTGAGCTATCATGAGTAACCGCTCCCGACCCGGTTTGGGCCGCGGTGTTACACTATATGTTATGTTTTCGACGGTCCTTGTGATGCGCATAACCCATCTTTTTCGGCCTTGGTGGTTTATGTAGTGTTGTTCTTTGACTCGATATGGTGTTCCCCTTCCCCCCACCTATCAGGTCTTTGGGTTGGGCATATTCCATCTTATTCGAGGAGTTGTATTTTATACATTGGTTTTGCTATTTGGATCGATATGCTGTTCCGCTCCCCCTCGCCTCTCCCTCCACTTATCAACGTTAATGGAATTATTGAAGTTTAATGTTTGATTTCAATATTATATGGATACGATGTAATACCCATTCTTGAGCAACCATTTATTACGGAGGTACAATGTTTAAAAGTTTAAAACCCTTCTCCCATTACTCTCGAAAAAACTTTCTTAACTGTATTTAACAAACTATATATTGTTTCCAATACATCAAAATTCATCTGGTTGCTTGACTAATTAGCTTTTATTTGTCTCAAATCATAAAGACCTGTTTATCTCGGCATGTCAAACCCATGTTACAGATTTGATATTTTTTTATTAACAATATACATGCTTAATTTTATTCATCGACCAATTTCATGTTATCGCACTAGTTGTATTCCCAATATTTTTTATAGTGTATTAAAATAATAATAACAAATTTGATAAAATGTGAAGAGTTAGACAACTTAAAAAGAGGATTTCTTAAATAATTAAATGAATTAGACACTTGTATTAATAGTATTGTTTATGCTAGGCCAACTGAATTGTTAGTCTACCATATATGTTGCACTCAACGTCTCTTTTGATATAAAAATAATAATCGGGAAGTTGGCATCAATAGTGAAAATGGGTTAATTTATGGGTTAAAAATCTTCGAGCAGGTTACTCGTAAAAATGGGTTAATTTGGGGCCGTACGTTTTAGGTTTGGTTGGGATACGTAATTTCCAATCTACAGTTAGGTCGTGTCATGCAATATTTAACATTCATATTTCCCCATGTATGTCATAACCCATTACAACATTATTAAAAATACCTCCATATGTTCATTGAATAAATAAGACGCGAAGATTAGGTATGAATATTGAATAAATAAGACGCGAAGATTAAGTATTAAAATACTTTTTCTATTTCAATTTTGTTCAGCTTATTTCAAATCTCGTAAAAGAAATAAAATAATAATTATCAAGACCTTACAAAAATAATTCATAATGTTGAGAAGTATTAAAATAAGATTTTCTTTTACTGTTCTCATCATCTGAAAGCACTACAAGAAAAACGCGGGTTAGTGACGGCCCTACCGACGGAAAAAAGAGGCCGTCAGAAAACACGGGTTACTGACGGATTTGTGACGGAAATTCCGTCAGTAACGTTTCTTGACGGATATCCCGTCAGTATCTATTGGCGCGTTGACCAAGTCAAAGGCGCCAAAAAAGCTGTGACGGAAATCCCGTCAGTAATTCCTTAATCCTGACGGAATATCCGTCAGTGGGTTTCACCCGCAAAATTGGAGTACAGCTGGAAATTATTTTAGCCCACTGACGGAATATCCGTCAGTTTTTTCAAAATCCTGACGGAATTTCCGTCAGTGAGCCAAGATATTTGAATTCTGTGTTGATAACAGGCTGTCACAATAATTGGCCCACTGACGGAAATTCCGTCAGGATTTTGAAAAAACTGACGGATATTCCGTCAGTGGGCCAATAATTGTGACGTGTACTGATCACTTAAATTATTGTTGCTAAAGTGGACATCGACGGATTTTCCGTCGTAAAATAGAAATCGACGGAATTTCCGTCAGGATTTCTATTTTACTGACGGGAAATCCGTCAGATGCCCTTATAAACTAAGACACGGGAACACTTTCCCCTCACTTTACCAAATTTCCCCCAAATCAATTAATAATCGTCAACCCTAACCTCCTTAAAACCCGACACCACCACCACCCTCCTCCACTTCCGGCGCCACCACCACCACCACCAACACCACCACGCCGTCGCCATCACTATAAGGTAATTAACTTTATCTTTTTTTCCTATTTCCTTTATCTTTTTCCTTCTCCTTCATCCTTTTCCTTCTCCTTTTCTTATTTATCTTTTTTTTTTTGTTAATAGTAGGCCGCCGCCTCCTCCGCCAGCCGCCGCCTCCACCGCTAGCCGCCGCCACTGCCCCTTCTTTTTCATTTTTTTTTGTCAAGTTAATTAGGTATTACTCCTTTTAATTTTTTTAATTAGTTTAATTAATTTAGATTATTAGTTATTGATTGTTTTAATTGTTGTTGAAAAAGGGTTGGTGTTGATGCATGTTGACTTAGGATAGAAGTCAATGTTGTGACGGATGTATGTTGTTAATGTATGTTGTTAATTTAGATTATTAGTTATATTTTTTTTAATGTATGCATGTTGACTTAAGATAGATATTTAATTTTATTGTTAAAAATTATATTATTGTTAAATGTTAATTAGAATAGATATGAATTAGACTAGATATGTAAAATGAAAAGTAAATCATGTTAGTTTATGTTAATTGAAAAAGTAGTCATTGTTGTATGTTTTGTTTTTAATATTGTTAAAATTATTGTTCATATTGACCTAGTACCCGTTCAAAAATTACTCACTAGGAGTAATTTTTGAATAGTCCCCGTTTTGGGATCGTCTTTTTGTACGTTTTAAGTCACTTAGGTAGTAAACATGTGCTTGTGATTTGTTAATGAGAAAAGAGTTTGGTGACAATTCCTTTAATGTTCTCTAAATGCATATGTAGAGTAATTATTTATTCTATATTGTGTATTTGGAGAACGGATGAGAATTCTTTGCTTAATTTTTTCTCATTAATAAATCACAAGTACATGTTTGCTAGTGACTTGAAACGTACATTGATGGGTTTAGGTTGGAGTGATAAGGACCCAATTCAAAGAAATACAATATTTATATTGGTTAAAATGTTAAATTATTGTTTATTATGCTTGATTTTGATTGTTATTAGGTTATTATCTTTTTTAATGACATATATAAATGTGTAGATATATAATAACATGAAAAGATTTGAACGGCAGTGGATGTATGAAAGATTAGACGAAAAAAAGAAACACAAGAAAGCATATGCAGAGGGGGTGAAAGAGTTTATTAAATTCGCGGAAGGAAGTAGTGAGTACAAGAATTTAGGTGAAATGAGGTGTCCGTGTAAGAAATGCAAAAACCTAGGTTTTAAAAGGAAAGCAGATGTTCAAATTCATCTTTGGTCGTATGGTTTCGCCGATAATTATTATGTATGGACATATCACGGTGAGAAACTACCTAGTACAAATGCTAGTGAGAATCCTTACCGTGAGTTCGTGGAAAATGCATTGCGTGATACTGTTGACCAAATTTTGGAGGATCGATTTAATCCCGATGACCTTAACGATGAAGAAGTGCGTTATGAAACCCCGAACCCCAAGTTTCTTCGTTCTTTAAAATGTTAGAGCAAGCCGAACAGCCGGTGTTTAAGGGAAGTGATATGAGTTTGTTCAAGCATTTTGCTAGGTTGTTATCACTCAAATGTGAGAATAACATATCTCTTAGATGCGCTAATGGTTTTGTGTCGTTCGTTGGTGACATAATTCCAAAGGAAAATCAAATGGCGCGCAATTTTAATGAGATTAAAAAAGTTCTGAAGGGACTCCAACTTCCCCATGAAAAGATTGATGCATATATCAATGGATGCATGCTTTTCTGGGAGGAAAATTCTAATCTTGAAAAATGTACAAAGTGTCGTGCATCTCGGTATAAAGGTAAAAAGAATTCAAGTGGGAGGCGAATTCCATGTAAACCAATAACTTATTTCCCGCTTGCGCCAAGGTTACAACGACTATATGCAACCAAGCACATAGCAGGTGAGATGAGTTGGCACTACAAAAACTCTCGATTAAGAGAAAGGAGGACAATGACACATCCAAGTGATGGAGAAGCGTGGAAGCATTTCGATAGAGAGCATCCAGATTTTGCAAGTGAACCCCGGAATGTTAGGCTAGGTTTGTGTACGGATGGATTTCAACCTTTTGGGCAGTTTGGGACGAAATACTCTTGTTGGCCCGTGATTGTGACTCCGTACAACTTACCTACTTGGTTATGCATGAAGAGACAATTTATATTCTTATCTGTACTAGTTCCCGGTCCTAAGAACCCGAAGTCAAATTTAGATGTTTTCCTCCAACCGTTGATCAAAGAGTTGAAACAACTTTGGGAAACCGGCGTGGACACCTATGATGTCTCTAAGAAACAAAATTTTCCATTAAAGGCTGCATTAATGTGGACGATCAACGATTTCCCGGCATATGGCATGCTTTCTGGTTGGTCCACAAGTGGATATCGTGCCTGTCCTTATTGTCCAGAAAATGATCATAGATCTTTTTGGCTTAAAAATAGCAAAAAAGTTTGTTGGTTTGATTGTCACCGTGAGTTCTTAAGACCCGATCATCCTTTCCGCGACAATTGTAAGCATTTTCTTAAAAACAGAAAAACTGAGAATCGCATAGCCGCATCGAAACTAACGGGTGATGAAGTGTGGGAATCCGTAAAAGACTTGCCTAAAATAGTTGATGCTTCTGATAAAGAATTGAAAAGATTGAAAGATCAGAATGAAGGTTGGTGGAAACAAAGCATATTCTGGGAACTTCCCTACTAAAAAACGTTGCTGATTCGACACAACTTGGATGTTATGCACATTGAGAAAATTTTTTTTGAACAACTTATCAACACCATCATGGATGTACCAGGTAAAACTAAATTTGACCCTAAGGGTAAAGAAGACTTTAATGAACTTTGCTATAAACGGACCACATCATCTAGGTTTGTTTTATCAACCGCGGAGAAAAAGGCTCTATGTGACTGGGTTGCTAACTTAAAATTCCCGGATGGTTATGCTTCAGATTTGAGTCGGTGTGTTGACCATAAAAATATGGTGTTACATTCCATGAAAAGTCATGATTGTCATGTCTTTATGGAACGACTACTCCCCGTTGCCTTGAAAGAGTTTCTCCCGACAGGTCCTTGGAATGCAATAACTGAGATAAGCCAGTTTTTTAGAGACCTGTGTACTTCTACGATTAGAGTTGATTCTATGGAACGTCTGGAGTCAAACATTGTGGAGATAATATGCAAGTTAGAGAAGATATTTCCCCCGTCTTTTTTCAATTCCATGGAGCATTTGCCTCTTCACCTACCTTATGAAGCGAAAGTTGGAGGACCTGTTCAATATCGATGGATGTATCCATTTGAGAGATTTCTTAATCATATAAAAAAAAGATTGGCAACAAAGCTCGGGTGGAGGGTTCAATATGCAACGCTTTTTTGTTAGAGGAAATTTCAAATTTCTGTTCTTTTTATTTCGAAGATCACATTGACACAAAAGCAAAAGACTTAGATGTTGGTGTAAATTCCGATGACCAGTTGAAATCTAAGTTACCTGAGTTATTCAATGATGACATGGGAACTACAACCGGGAAATGTATACAGAGGTACTTAACTGAGAAAGAGTATGAAGAAGCTCATTTTTATGTGCTAAGGAACTGTGAAGATTTTTTAGAGACTTATGAAAAGTAAGTTAATACTTCATCATTACTCAATTGTTTTTTAATTATCAAATTAGATCGAATTTATAGGTAATTAATACATAACTAAAACATGCTTTCTCTACTTATAGGGAATTTGAGGCACATATCAAAATCAATTTTCCCGATGTCACATCCCTCGATGATGTTTGGGCATCACATGACAAAAGTTTTCCGAAATGGTTCCAAAATCAAGTAAGTGATGATACATTTTCTTTGAAATTGAACTATACATTTAGATTTCTTATTAGATATTGAAAAAAATATAACAACTTAATTAACATTTTTTTATTCATAGGTTCATAGATTGAAGGATCGTCTAATAATAGCTTTAGCATTGGGTCCTAGTAACATGGTGAAGTCTTGGAGACGGTATTCCATCAACGACTATAAGTTTCGAGCTTATAAGGAAGGAGTTGATGTTTCGAAGTCTACGTTAAGCAATGGGGTTTCTGTGAATTCAACTGAAGGGTTGGACTACTATGGAACCCTAAATGAAGTAATTGAGCTTTCTTATTATGCCGAGCAAAGGGTTTATAGGGTTATATTGTTTAAATGTGATTGGCTTGATAATTCCCCACAAGGACTTAGTATCCATAAGGTTTATGGACTTGTAGATGTAAACGAGAAAAAGAAACTTCGTGGACATAACCCATTTGTGGCAGCTTTTCAAGTCAATCAAGTTTGTTATGCTCCTTATCCAACCATTAAGAAAGGTAATCAAGGTATTCAGTGGTCCGCGGTTTTTAAAACCAAGGCAAGATCACAAGTTGATGCTCCTATTGAAGAAAGTGTCTTTCAAGAAGATGTGGTTGTGAATGATCACTCAATTTCACCGATTTTGTTGGAAGATATAGAGGATGAAGATGTATACGAAGTGACAGTGGAAAGAGGTCAAGGAGTATATGACAGAGACGTCGGAGAAGAAGGGGATGAAGATGAAGTTGAAGAACTTATTAGATACGAAAATGAGGAATCAGAGGAAGAAGTAGGAGTGCTTTTTTCAGAAGATGAACCTGTTTTGATTTGTAGTGATAGTGATAGTGAGGAGGACTAGTTGTAATTGTACAATTATTAAACATTCAATAAAATTTGCCCTCCGTTTTTTATTACTTGTCGTTCTAGGCTATTTGGTTTTTTGTTTTATACATGTCGTTTTAGCTTAACATCAATAGTGTGTTTCAATTTCCAAGGTTTGGTTATAAGAAACCTCTCAATTCAGCCAATAAAATGCATTAAAGAAGAGGCAAGTGGTAATTAGTTCACAGTTTTCCATAGTGTTTTTTTCAATTGTTTATATATACCCTGCAGAAATAGTTGTTTTGAACTAACGATTTTTTTTTTGAACTAACAATTTGAATTGTTTACATGCAGTGATTATGCCAACATTTTTCGCCGTGTTTTTGGGAGCAATAGTAATGCAAATGCATCTCAACAGAATCGGGAGGACGACGAGATTGAGAATGAGGAAGATCCTGAACCACCATCACGAAGACAGGAGAACATGCAGGTGACTCTCTCAGCGGCCCGTGCTCGGCCAGATCATTTTTGGTAAGTTTATGTTAATTTTTTAATTTTTAAAAAACTTAACATTTACAGTTTTAATTTCAAATATTTATGTGTTTTTCAGGTGGGATGACGAACCAATCAAGAAATATGTTACTTGGTCGTTCACCCGTAAACGGAGAGATGAGTACTTCACTAGGTGGGGTGAAGCGAGTAACGCACAGCGTCAGAAGATGTGGAATTACTTTGCGGTAATTATGTTTTTCAATAATAATTTTCTTAAGTTTATAAGAATTTTCATAAGTTTTATATAACTAATTTCACACTTGTTTTTGAAATAAAGTCATGTAAGATCCATCGATCCTGAGTATGATCCTATTCCTGAGTGGCAGGCGAGGGTAACGAGGCTGATTACCACTCTTATTAATGGACTAAAATATAACAAGAAACCGCCAAAGTGGGTGCCTGGTACTTGGTTGGAGAACCTTAGGAATAGGCCAAATGATCCTACTTTTGCCAAACATTCGAAAATCAACACGGCAAATAGGAAGTCGGGTGGGAAAGATGGGAAAGCATTGGGCACCCACACTCTTGGTCGGAAGAGTTGCTCCGATGCTTTCAAGGAATTGGTAAGTATTGTTTATATGCTTTTAAAAAGTGGTTAATATATATGATTGACAAATATATACTTGATTTTACTTGTTTCCATACTAATTTCAGGGTCAAGAGGCCACCCCCCACAAGATGTTCATGAAGACGAAGAAAAATAAAAAGGGCGAGTGGGTTAACCCTCGAGCGGCTGATATTGAGGTAAATTCTTGTATTTAATTTAATATTTATTTTTATTACAAAGAACGATAATCTCTTTCTTATAAAGATAGGTATATATATATCATTTCTGACGATTTTATATTTTTTCAGCGTGATTTCCAAGCGGAGATAAGTCAGCCATTGCCACCTGTACAGTCTCCCGACGAGATTCAGGCCTACTACAAGGCTGTAGGAGGCTTTAACAAGAAGAACCGGATGTTTGGGACCGGATATACAGGGGCCCAAATATGGTATGATCTTCCTCCTAACAAAGCTGGCCGATGGTCTTTCTCTTATGCTCCTAGCATGATTTCACAGCTTTCCATCCAAATGAATGATGAGCAAGCCGCTCGAGTTGCTCTTGAAAGACAGGTTCGTGAACAGGCTGAAGAAATGGCGACAATGAGAAAGGCTTGGGCTGATATGCAAGCATCTCAACCCCCAAACACGTGTTCACAATTTCCTACTCCACATAGACGGGATGAGTTTGGGGGTGGTGATGATGGGTTTGGAGGTACTGGTAGTTTTATTGAGCCTATAATAACTTAGAGCTTTAAGTTAGAGTCTTTAGGTTAGAGCCTTTAGGTTAGAACTTTAGTTTAGTTAGTATTGTCGTCTAGTAGGGAGTATGAAAGACATGGTAAGACAATTCTCTTTCGTGTTTAATTTGTAAGACAATGTACAAATTTGACTATGTTTTTATGTAAAACAATTTGCCTCCCCTTCTCTTTTGTTGTTTATTGATTCCCGCATTAGCGGTCGACGTGAAAATGGATTCCCGATTGGCGGTCGACGATTGGATGTGTTTTGCAGGTTTTGGTTATATTGGAAACGATGCAAATAGGCATCGTGGCTGTATTTGAAACGATGCAAAAAACGCATCGTGGGGCAAGCAGTCATTTCTTGTTTCCGGCCTCGTTATTTAATATATCTGACGGAAATTCCGTCAGTAATTTCAAAATACCGACGGAATTTCCATCACTACTTTCCCTCTCCATTTTTCCAGATTCAAGAGGAAAGTGCCACGTGTCAATGGAACTGACGGAATTTCCGTCAGTAAAGTGAGAAAACTGACGGAATATCCGTCAGTAAAGAGAGAAAACTGAAGGAATATCCGTCACTCACAATCTTCCCCATTTTCCCTGAAATCACATTAAATTCCACGTGTCAGATACCACCGACGGAATTTCCGTCAGTAATGCAAAAAACTGACAGAAATTCCGTCACTTCTGAGCTGAAAATAAAGACGGATTTCCGTCCACAGATCCGTCGATTTTTTGATACCGACGGAAATTCCGTCAGACAGTTTTTTTTACCGACGAAATAAGCCGACCTGACATCGACGGAATTTCCGTCAGGAAATTGAAATACCGACGGAAAGGCCGTCAGTATGGCCTTAATTTTTCCGTCAGTTTCCCGCGTTTTCGTTGTAGTGAAGGATGATATAAGTTAATTTTCGATTAATCTAATTTTTTTACCTTATCAGAAAAAAAAAATAATAATCTTCAGAAGTAAATGTACATTGTATACTGTGTGTCGCCAAGATCACATTACCCCATATTTATCTAAATTAACTAAAGTTAGGGTTTTCCCAGTTGCTTGACACTTGACACACAACATTATGAATAGCTAATGTTAATTTGATTTCTCTTAATTTTAACTGCGTGATAAAAGGATGGTACGATGGTATTCCTACAGAATAGATCTCATGTTTCACAAAAATTTTATTTAAGACGTACAGTTTTACATATTCTTATTTAATATGGATGGATCCATCTTAAATTTAAGATTGTTCAAATAGTCGTTATATATTATATTAAAGCAGAAACCATCTGCCACATGTCAGCGCTACAATGAATTGCCACGTGTCAGTTGCATAATATATTACCTTTTCTGTTTAAAATATTTTCTATTTAAGAATAAAAGTCACATAATCAATCATTAGCAATAAATTAGTTGCATAATAAGCTTACAATTATGATGTAAATTATAACGAACCATATTTGCAAGCTGTCAAATCTTTTTAGCTAGGGTAAGGTGAAACATTACTTAAAAGGAAATATAATAAATACGTATCAAGTTATCAATAACTTGCCTAATTGAACAAAATCAAAATATTTATTACAGTACCATATTGTAATATATTAATAATTAAGTTTGTATAAGACCGTTTTCAATAAATATTTTTAATTTAGGCGAATGACCCTTAAAAAATTGTTTTATTATCTTTTATGGGTTATTTAAGTACAAAATAGCTAGGTTTGATCATTTTAATAGTGTAAATATCGTCTTACATTGGTAAATTTATCAAAATAGTTTAGTTTATACGGAGTATATCAAAACATCCTATCATGCAAATTTAGACTATATATAGATCTTATATTAATATACTCCTTGAAATCACAGTATAATTCACACTTGAGTACCATCGTAGGTAAAGTTCTTAAAACACTAATCACTACAAGCAATCAAGACAATTGTCAAGAATCACAATATATTTTTAGGTTATTTTATGAGTAACTTTCATTGTATATCTTAGGAAATATTGTTATTTCCTTAAATTTGCCTCAATCACATCAAAATAATTTTAAATCTGCCTCAATCATAATTAAGTTATCTTCGTCAAAAATCAAGCAAAAAAAATGGAAAGCAAAGATATTTGATTAAACCGAATATTTTAAGACGCCATTCATGGTAACAATATCATAAAAACATGCCTTTAAAATTTTAATCAGAATGCTTGCTGAGATTTTGTCAAATCCAAAAATTATATTGCAATCTAATGGAATCAATCTGGTAACTTTATTTAGGTAACAAAAATTGCAGACTTATTTCATAGTTTATTTTATTATTATTTCTCCGGGTTTAAGAAACAAATAGCATATTCAAAAGACTTAATTTCATTTTTTTGTTTTTAATTTCAGTTGTAATGGTTCAAAAGAAGGCGAGCCGGAGAAGAATACAACATCAAATTAAAATGAAAT
This sequence comes from Silene latifolia, assembly GCF_048544455.1. Classification (NCBI taxonomy): domain Eukaryota; kingdom Viridiplantae; phylum Streptophyta; class Magnoliopsida; order Caryophyllales; family Caryophyllaceae; genus Silene; species Silene latifolia. The sequence goes on from NC_133534.1 coordinate 23,718,356, forward strand.
AGTGCATCGACTGAAACTGGTAAGTAGTTATTTGTTTGATTGAATCAATAAAGAATTTTAAAGTAATATTATTGTTATTGTCAGATATTTTCAGAATATTTATGTTTGTGTATGGATCGACTCAGTGATGGATTTACATGCATGGGTAGGTTGCATGAACTTTGTCAAACAAGTTAAAGAAACACAAACAAAACTAAATAATAAACAACCTACATTGGCATTTCTTCGGAATTTTAAAACGAGTCATATGGCGGATATATGGAATACGACAAGGTTTGAGATACACTATTGAGTATTCATACAATTATATGAATAACTTTCATATGCTTATGTTTCTGAGTTTGGTTATATGTTTTGCGTTATTTTGCAGGGAGTTGAAGCAATAATTTATCCTCCGTGTAAGATTAAAAGTGTGAGTAAAGGACATCTCTACATGTCTACATATATGACTTTTCTTTGAATACGGAGTATTTAACAATCTTGAATTTCTATGTACATGAGTCCTTACATTAAGACATATGCTCTTTAATTTTACATAGCTCATTATCATATTCGATCAATAAATGTGAGGTATTTTATCAATTTTGCCAAAACGTATGTGTAAGAGTAGTGAGTGTTTTTTAATATCTTGGTAATATGTACGGAGTATAATTTACAAAGCTACGAGAACCAAAGCTCTACTAAGCTATACTCCATATTTACGAACTCATATCTAACATGAGTCCTTATATTACGACTTAACGTTTTTCCTCTTTTTTTGTTTAAGTTGTATTTATATACTACGGAGTCTTGACCTAGGGCTGCAGTAATTCATTGGGTAACTAAAATCGAGCCACTGGATGTTACTATTACTTGGCTAATAGCTACCAAAATGAAGTAAGACAAAACTTATTTACAATATAATTTTATTTCAATATGGTCTTATTTTTTATTGTAGGTCTCATGTAAACTTAACAATTGTAATAAGAACAATAATTGAAAATAATATTGTCGCTCTAACAAATTACTCCGTAGTTACTTATTCAAAGTTTAAGAAGGGTTATTTTCGCAAATAGACAGGGTTTGAGTCAAGTGCAAATTTAATGTATTTTATATATCATGATGATTTATAAGACATACTAGAAGTATTGTTGGAATTTCTATAAAATTAGATAATAACTACTCACGATAAAAAAGTCGAATTGGATTTAGATGTGGGATTTCACTATAAAGGATGACTAAATTTGTTCAATAAAAAGGCATTTAGCTAGGTAATGCTTTAGGGTTAAGACTAATTCATAGCAGAAATGGTTTCCATGAGCAGAGCATTAACATTCATAAGAGATATTCCGTCATTTTCGGTCATATGTTTTCCTATTTTTATTTTGGGGCGTCTCATAATTCACCTTTCAGTTTTGAATCGACAATGTCATTACACACAAATCAAAGATAAATAAATGACCATGACAGAAATAATAGTTATTATTAATTAAACCCCCCCCCCCCCTTCTTGCCTCTATCATTGATAGGTCCCTCACGAACTCATGACGTTGTACCAAAATAATTAAAATGGATATGTATAATAGAGAAGGGCATACTAATAAACATGCATGGTCACAATTTACAATAAAAGGTATACATTTATCATAAAAACATGCACAAAATAAAAGAGTCTACTATTATGCATGCTTTAATAGACTTTCGGTAAACGGAAAATATTTGATTGGATCATTTTGGTTACGAGAAGGGTTATGGGTCACGCATGGGGTGGGCAACTGGGCATGGGTTGGTGGTTATGCTGGAGGTATGGTGAGGGACGCAGGGGATGGTGGAGACAAGAGGGGGAAGGTAGTTGAAGGACATGAGATGGATATCGTGGTCCGAGGTGTTGGGCGCGACCACCACCTCAGTCGAGGGTATACTGGTGGTTCTCGAGATGGTCAGTCAGTGATGGTGAACACTACTTCGAGACGTTCAAGCGAAGGTGGATGGGAGAAAAAAAAAATCAGAGAGAAGGTAGAGAATTGAGAAAAGGCGTACAACAATGAGTAAAATTAAATATATTGCGTAAATAAATAGGTTATGAAATCTACAATAATTTTATATCCACTTCTAAGATTTCACCTATCATAAGTAAAAAATTCGAGAAAAAAAAAACAGAATATTTCAAATAAAATTAAGCAACATAAATTTATCAAAAGTGTATGGGTAGACAAAATGAATTTTTCTAAAATTTAATAATTACTAAATTAAATAAAATACGTAAATTTTTACTTTTAAAAACACTTTTCGTTACCGCCCGTGCAGTACACGGGTTCAAAAACTAGTTAAGAATAAAACAAAAATAGGTAGGTGTCTTAATCCGTTTTAAAGAAGACTAAATATTCCCATATTTTCTAAAAACTACAAAGATTTATAGTACGAAAGTATGTATCAGTGCGGATCATTTGTCCCCAAAATATGTCCCTTTCCTGTCCCATTCACCCAATTGGTCCACGTAGCAAAAAAAAAATCCAACTGATAATATTCTTGTCTTTTTAAAATTAATCTGACTCTCTCACATACGGTTGATAGCACGCGCCAATATGCGAGGTACGGAGTAAATAACTTCAACAAAAGTAAGAGGGAACATCCCATGTACCAATTTTTCTTTTCCTCAGTCACCATGAACTCACTCACCTACTCCAATATTTGTGTTCTGTCAAAATGCCGGTAAGCATTAAAAATCTATGGTCTTCATTTCGTCTTAAACACCATATCTCAATGAACAATTGATATTTTTAATCAATCTTTCAGGATTCTCACTACTTTCACCTACCTTACAATCTTACATACCACTACATACATGATTTTTGTCCAAGATCTACAACTCTCATACATTCTCATCAATAGTAATTTATTTAAATAAATTGTATGTTTATGATTGGCATATCATAATGCTTCATTTTTTTTCTTTTATGTTTGAATTTTTACCGCTATTCTTTTTTTTTTGTTTTTTTCTTATAGACCAATACCAATTGCTTAGCATCAAGGACTTTGCTAAAGAAGATTCGGAAAATCCATCTGAAAAAAGGGATCAAATGAGGGATTTGAATTGAATTTTGCAGATGGGACAATCTGAAAAGTAATGCCAAATTATAAAATCTAATCAATACTGTACGAAGTATGATAGTTCTGATCTACTAAAGCGCGTAAGTTTCACTTCTTTTCATTGTTTTAAGTTGTGAAGTCCAAGATCAAAAGGGTATTATCAGTTCGATTTTTCTTTTTGCTACGTGGACCAATTGGGTGAATGGGACGGGAAAGGGGATATATTTTGGGGACAGATGATCCGGATTGAGTATGTATGATACTACTCCTTTCCAAATACCACTAGTTTTTGAACCCGTGCATTGCACGGGTGGCAATATAGAGTGTTAATCAAGGTATATTTTAAATATTTACACTTTCCGTTTCGATTATTTGTTTACCTTTTATATTAAGAATATAAATATTTAAGTCAAAGGTAAGCAAATGATTGGGACGGAGAGAGTATCTTTTATATCTTCTAATTTTATTATCGTAGTTTGTGATTTTTTTTTTCATTTTGTTAAATTATGCGAGTTTTAAGGAGTTTACTGTTCTAAGGGAGATCAGACTTAGTGTTATTATATTTGTCTTCTCAGATGAATATCTTATTTTATAAATGAGTTTGCTAAATGTTACACTGATTGCCTCACACCTATATGAACCAATTGTAATTAATATTTTAGACGATCTCATGTTGTAAGACAATCACATTATATAAAAATCACGCATTTATTAATACCCGACCCTTGCCCCGACCCTATATGTTATGTTTTCGACGGTCCCTTGGGATGCGCATAACTCATCTTTTTCGAGCCTTGGTGGTTTATGTAGTGTTGTTCTTTGACCCGATATGGTGTTTCCCTTTCTCCACCTATCAGGACCTTGGGATGGGCATATTCCATCTTATTCGAGGAGTTGTGTTTTATATATTGGTTTTGTTATTTGGATCGATTTGGTGTTCCGCTCCCTCTCGCCCCTCCCTCCACTTATCAACGTTAATGGAATTATTGAAGTTTAATGCTTGAGTTCAATATTATACGGATACGATGTAATACCCATTCTTGAGCTACCATTCATTACGGAGGTACAGTGTTTAAAAGTTTAAAACCCTTCTCCCACTACTCTCGAAAAATCTTTCTTAACTGTATTTAACAACATATATATTGTTTTCCAATACATCAAAATTCATCTGGCTGCTTGACTAATTAGCTTTTATTTGTCTCAAATCATAAAGACCCATCTTTATCTCGGCATGTCAAACCCATGTTACAGATTTGATATTTTTTTTATTAACAATATACATGATTTATAATTTTATTCATCGACCAATTTCATGTTATCGCGTTAGTTGTATTCCCAATATTTTTTATAGTGTGTTAAAATAATAATAACAAATTTGATAAAATGTGAAGAGATAGACAACTCAAAAAGAGGATTTCTTAAATAGTTGAATGAATTGGACACTTGTATTAATAGTATTGTTTATGCTAGGCCAACTGAATTGTTAGACTACCATGTTACACTCAACGTCTCTTTTGTTATAAAAACAATAACCGGGAAGTTGACATCAATGGTGAAAATGGGTTAATTTATGGTTAAAAATCTTCGAGCAGGTTACTCGTGAAAATGGGTTAATTTGAGGTCGTACGTTTTAGGTTTGGTTGGGATACGTAATTTTCAATCTACAGTTAGGTCGTGTCATGCAATATTTAACATTCATATTACCCCATGTATGTCATAACCCATTACAACAGTATTAAAAATACCTCCATTTTTTCATTGAATAAATAAGACGCTAAAATTAGGTATTAAAATACTTTTTCTATTTCAGTTTTGTTAAACTTATTTCAAATCTTGTAAAAAAATAAAATAATAATTATCAAGACCTTGCAAAATAATAATAATAATAATCTTATTTCAAAAGAAATAAAATAATAATTTTCTATTTCAGTTTTGTTAAGCTTATTTCAAATCTCATCATCTGAAAGGATGATATAAGTTAATTTACGATCAATCTAATTTTTTTACCTTATTAGAAAAAAAAAAAATTCTTGAGAAGTAAATGTACAGTGTATACTGTGTGTCGCCAAGATCACATTACCCCGTATTTACCCAGTAGAATCATGTCTATTGCAAATAATGCGAATTTCTTGCTGTATAAATCTGGTCGTTTCCATTTGCGGATCACCTTAGCCCGAACATTGATGTACTTGTCCTCGACCTTGATTTCGTTAAACCTGGTGATCAGCATGCTTTGTGCCATGGTATGGTTGAGAAATGAATTGTTGTAACGTTTAGTTCTAGTTTGGAAAAGGATGAATGAATGGTGGAAAAATGGAATGAATATTGGCATATCTATATAAGTTATATACAATTTTAGGTTTATTAAAATTCTGTAACAATATTGTGTTTTTTTTTAAATGATATGAGCGAGATTTGTGATTAGATTGAAATCACGTTTGTAGAATATTTTTGCTTTATTTTGAGCGAAATTCCGTAGAATGATATGAGCGAAATTCTGTAAAATATTTTTGCATTATCTTGTAACAATTTTATTGGTATGATATTTTGGACAGTATTTTTCGGTATATATACATTATGAACATTATTTTGTATTATATTTTTGGTTTAGAATATTTTTGTACAATCAGTTCAACTGGTATGCTAAGAAAGTATAAAATTGATTGAAGGAATATTTCAATAATATTTCGTATAATAGATTTGATTTGGGTGAGATTTTTGACGAGCTGAAATTGGCAAAATTTGTGATATTTTTCCTATAATTTTTCTAACTAATTAAGGTTACAATCCATAATTAAAAATTCGGTAACAATTAAATTTTTTTTCCTATAATCTTTCTATTAAAGTGATTTCTGGTGTATCAGAGTAGGGCGATATTTTTGGAGTTAAATTCGGCATTTTTTTGTGATTATACGGAATCATATATTATCATTCAATTAGTTTTATACTTTCTAACTAATTAGGGTTACAATCCATAATTAAATATTTCCTAAAAGATCCTCTAAGTAGGGACGTTGATTCATGTAACAAAAAACACCGAATCATTCATTTAGATATCTGTTAGACTTTTTTGCACATTTTTATTGTCAAATATTATGCGGAAAATATCTCCTTAAAAATTGCGCAAATATCTCCTAAAAAAAATTATGCCGAAAATATGTTAGAAAAATGATACTGAAAATATCTCCTAAATATTTTTAAGTTGACTTGTTGAAATATTCTGCCGAAAATGACTCTTAAAACATGAGAAAAATAATACAGTAAAATTATCTCCTAAATTGTTCAAACATCTCCCAACGTGATTGCAAATCTTTATATTTTTTTTTAAATAGAAAATGACACGTGACATTTGAAGGAGTTGTGACACGTGGCGATTAACGGGGCTTGCGGTTGTTGCTTTTAGTATCTATTCCCACAGACGGCGCCAATTGTTCCGGGTGTAATTTTGGAGCAGATTTGTGACCACGTGAGCTTGTAGAATGATGTCGTTGCTTGTCTCTTCCTTTCACTCTTTCCTGTTTAAGATGAACAAACTGAGGGCTCGGCTTGAGGCCGAACGTACTCACTCCGACGCTCAAGTCAGTAAACTTAAAAGAGATAAGTTGTGTGTTAACTTGGCAAAGTATATTGTAGAGAGATAAAGGAGTTTTATACCAGATTAAGAGATGTTTAGATGATATTTCGATCCTTTTCTCAATGAGAGAAGTGGAGTATTTATAGACTTTCACCATTTGTCACGTAGTGGCCAAGTGGCCAAGTGGCATAGCAGGTGGAAAGACCGTTTTACCCTCGGCCGAGAGACCCATGGCAGGCCGGCAGGCCTGGTTGACTTCATGCCGAGGGGACTGGATCTGAGTACGCGGATATGCTTCTCGGCCGGCTAGTTGCCGAGACCGAGACCCAAGTGACAGGCCGACAGGCTGCGTCGGTTAGGCTGTCTAATACGTTGACTTGCTGTCTTTTAGCTTTGACCTTGCTCAATGTGTTGACCCGGTCAGCAGGTGCAGAATATGCCCCATCAACTTCAAAAGCAGTAGACTTGAAAATTTTGGTAATTCTATACAAATAACAAAGTCGTATACAATACTATTAGTTTTTGATGTAGCACTTAATGTGAGAACATAAATAATATTTCAATTCATCTTAATATATTATGTCTGATATAATAAACATAGGATCTAGAAGAAACAAACTAAATGTTTAAATGTAAAAATCTACTAAAATAATGGAAGATAACAGCAAAAGATATGAGATGTACTTATAAATAATTGTGTAAAATTAACAGTTAACATAACAAAAGAAAAGTTTTAGAATAGATTATATTGACATAAATTAAAACTAATAAAGTTACTCCCTCCTATTCATTCATTTTGTCCCTCTTTCCTTATCGAAGCTAGTCGGATTTTTGTCCCTCTTTCCTTTTTTGGTAACTTTTGTGTGGTCCAAATTTAATTACATGTGGGGTAGAGTGGAATAGAGTGTTTTGTGTGGTCCAAAATCATTTTCTTAATTCTTGTGCAAAATAGAAGGGGGACAAAATGAATGAATAGGAGGGAGTATTAACTTACTGCTTAAAGCAATACGGTCAAAACCGAAATATAAGTTAAGAACAATCTCGTTTGTCATGGAATTTGTATGGTTACCATGAAAGTTCATCTTCTTCTTAAAAAATGATCAGTGTTATACGGAGTAGTAAATTGGGATGAGCACAAATAGGAACCAAAATTTGCGGTAACTAAATCCAAAATCAAAGCACGTATCTTCATATTCCTTTCATAATATTATCGCTACGAATATTAAATATATAATTGATACTACTATTGTGATATCTTGCCGTGATTCTAGTGAGATTATGGTAAGTTTTTCAAAATTTACAAATTTGTTTCATTCTACATATCTCCTACCATTTATATTGCATTTTATTGTTGTTATTTATGTAATGCATTTTATTATTAATATTAGCTTATTAGATTAAACTTGGCAAAAGAAATATGACGATGACACGTGGCAGAAGCCATTTGCCAATGACATGTGGCAGATGGTTTTTGCTTTAATATAATATATGATATGATTATATATCATACCATGAATGTTGAAAATTAATTGCACCATACCTTCTACAATCTTACTCTATGCATTCTCTCTCCAATTGCAATCTCCATATACGATCTGAAGAAGAAAAGGTTAAAAAAAATAGTATAAATAATCAAACATATAGTATTTATCATAACCATCAAAACCAACAAATATTTAGCAAAAAGAGGTGTTGTGGTCGAGAAAGAAACTAAAAAAGAAATATAATTCATAGGTTGGGAAAATGAATGCAAAATCTCATAGATAAAAGAAAAATGTGCATAACAATCAACATACGACTCGAAGACAATAAAACTTAACATACAATGTTATAATAATGGGCTAAAATTTTTCTAATACGGTTTATGATGGAATGAATATTCAATGATTTAATGCCTAGCATTTAAATTTGATTTGAAATTTATTTGCCAAATTATTGCCAATCAAGAAAATTAGTATAATCGTCTACAAAAAGAATCTTTTACTCTATCAAATACGGCAATATCTTCTAATGGAGTCAAGTTAAATTAGGATAGGTAATGCCGTAATAATGGGGTTAATATCACACGGGGTAAAATGACATTTTTTTAGAAAATAAAATCGCCCGTGATTTTAGGTGTTTCTATTTATACTAGTGCATTATATTTTGAAGTCTGGTAGTATTACTGTTTCGAGAATCTTCTTACTATGGACATTATAATGTGGCAATGCTGACGTGTAAAAATGGAATTCTATTAGACGATATTCTTTAAAAAAATATTCTAAAATGATCCTAATATCGTAACTGAACAAATATTCTACCTAATTAATTCGTTTTTATTTTTAATTTTTAGAATTACAGCTGTTATCAGTGCAAACTATAAGGCTAATAAAACGTAGCGAAGAATTAGGCTGACTGGTTTCAATTAATGACACATGGCGAAGAATTTCTGGAACTTTCTAATTAGTGTTTTCCTTACGGTAGCTTGGATGACGTTGGACTTTAATTTCAAGAAGAAAAAAAGTGTCAAGTCCATCAATATAACGTACGTAAGATTGAAAAATAATAGAATTACAACAATTCATTATTTTTCGTTATCCTGTACGACATTAATTTTGTAAATAAGCACAAATGACAAACCTGATCATCCATTAATATTATATCTATTGCGAATAAGGAGAATTTTTGGCTATATCAATCGGGACGTTCCTATTTGTTTGTGATTATACGGAATCATATATTATCCTCCAATCAGTGTTATACTTTCTAACTAATTAAGGTTACAATCCATAATTAAAAATACGGTAACAAATATAATCTTTTTCCTATAATCTATCTATCAAAATGATTTCCGGTATATCAGAGTAGGGCGATATTTTTGGAGTTAAATTCGACATTTTTTTGTGATTATACGGAACCATATATTATCTTTCAATCAGTTTTATACAGCCAAAAATAATTAAGGTTACAATTCATAATTAAAATTGGGTAAGAAATATAAAAGTAAACACATAATTCTAGATAAAAACTGCATGGATATGTTTGTAATAGGTTCATTTGGGTAAAAACTTGTAATTTTTAAAACCGAAAACGAAACCTGAACCTGTTATAAAAATATCCAAATGGGAAGGTGTCAAACATGCAAGGTCCAAAATAAATCTCATAAATAAAACATCGCTAAAGTCGCGAAACAAAGTTATACAACCCAAATATGAAAAAGGGAGACATATGTCCCTAAAAGTATATGACATAAAAAGTGTTCAAGGGTCGCAATAAAATAAAGCCAATCTAGGTCCCAAGGTTACTTTGCTCGCTAGCTCGTCCATGTACCCCATATATGCATCACCTACATGTCAATCGCATTTATACAAATACGAAAGCCACAGTCAGTGGGGAGTAACTCCGAGTTCTCCCAGCCACGAAATGTCATAATTAATATAACATGTAAACATAAGAATATGAATATGAATAACACATAGCCTTAGCATATAGATGCTAGACAATCATGCTTATCATGTGAACAACAATATAACAACACATAGTCCTAGCATGTGAATACTAGACCGACTCATACTACACTATCATGTGAATCACATAACATCCAGGAATCCAAACTCTATCAACCATAGCCGGCTTGCATCTCACCTTCTATGATTCATAGTATCATCAAACAAGAAAGGACAATAAATCTAGAGATAGGCATAAGTTCTTAGGACGGTCAATAGTCATTCTGTAACTCGAGTCTATACCACGAGGTAAGGTAAACACCCTAGTCCTAAACCAGCGCAGACCTAGCGACATGCAGAAAATTACCGCATCCAAGACCCATGATATCAACACATGAGTACCCCTAAGGAGTCCACCAAAGGGTTGGCTAGTACTTAAGCTGACCACATACTTCTAAGAGTACGTCAGAAGGTCATGCCCTATCTTGGATATAAACCCACCAAGCTAAGACACAAAGGCTATTAAGCCGCAAACATACACTCGTCAAAGACTATAATGGCCTATCTATGACGAAGGCCGAAATACTCACCTAGGACCTAGTCCCAGCTTGAATACTTTAGCCCACGCCACATAAGACAAGTAGGACACCCAATTAACCATAAGAGGGGCAAAGAGTCCAAACTTGCACACACAAATGATTATACACACCCTAGTATATGAAAGGCTACGCAAGGGCATATTCAGCTGACAATCCAACAATATCTCCAATATCAATAATAATCCAAATTCCAGCTAACCAACAGTACCATAATCCATGAGAACAAGCTAAACAAATAGGCAACAAGACTCAAGCATAAGGCATCCAAAGCATCCAACAACCAACATGTGAAATGATAATCACAAATATCAAGGCATCAACATAAAACATCCAATAACAACCAATCTCACCTCAAAGACAAACCCTCGACCCTAGTCCCGCGACGGGTCATCGGTCAAATCGAGGCTGACCGGTTTAAACCTAGTTTGACCAAACTCATTCGGTCAAACTGGCCCAGCTCAGAGTCTTGACCCATTTTGGCCCAAATCACAACATTCATTACAATATCATTCTCATGCAATATTCCAATTTCTATCATGTGAACACTATCAACATAAAGAAAACATTCCAACTTACAAAATAACTAATTCCACAAAATTCTCGCATAATAAAATAGCATAAATAACCGTCTCACACAAGGGTAAACTTTTCTATAAATTTTTAATCGATAAAACGACGCCATTTACTCATACGGACTCCGAATTGAGTGATTCAAGTGGCTAAACCACCTAATTTTTCGATGCCGTTCAATCTGTCATATTTTTGGAAGAATTGGAAACCGTCTCGGTCTGGTACTGACGCGTTCCAGCCAAAACACGGACTTGTCACAACACATAATTTCTCATCCAAATTTGTTCCAAACAATAATATACAAATGGGTAACATAAATTAAACATAAGCATACTCATCTTACTCCATTCATTCATTTATCAACAAGATCGTCTCAAACAACAACAAACAACAACAAACGACAACAAACAACAACAAACAACAAATACAACTACTAATGTGACATTAATTCGTCGAGTGACTCGGAATAGTTACCTTAAGCTAGCAAAGAGACAAGTAATAACTTGAGAAAGCTTCTAAAACCCAAAATTACTCTTCATCTTCAACCACATATGAGTCACCTAACTCATCTTCAAATTCTTCACCTATAAGAACAACAAAAACACAATTATTAAGCTTAAATTCGAAAACCCTAAAAGATGAGTCTTAAAACAAAATTGAGGTAAATGAAAATAAAGCTTACTAGTAGATGAGGATTGAAGAGAGGATTCCAAATATATAATTTTTATGAGATTTGGTGGAGAAATGAAGGATTTATGGTGGATTTAGGGATTGTAAGGAGGATTTTTGAGATAAATTTGGTGTTTGATGAAAGAAAGAGAGAGAGTGAATTATGGAGGAAATGAGAATTGAAAGAGGGGACAATGGAGGGTAGGTGGCCAGCCAAAAGGCATGGGGAGATGGATCATTTGTTTACGTTTTGGGGTTTGCTTCGACGGTGCGATTTCCGAGAATATTAAAGTTCTTAAACACGATTTTACTAAAAGATTAAGTACTCATATGCCCAATATCCAAACTCGTTTACCCAACGACCGTAAGAAATGGGAAAATCCCAATTTTACGACTTTTATCCGAAATCTATTTTATCAAAGGAAAAGGTTTAAATATAGTTTAAATCACTTTTAAACATTTCTAAACTATCAAAAATAATTACATTTTTTCAAAATAAAATAAGATTATATTTTATCAAATAAATTTTATTTCAAATAAATTAATATTAAATTAAAATAGATTAAAATTGTAATACCCGCCCTTTTAGAGACCCTTTGACCAACGTTGACTGACCTTGGGAGCGGGAATAGTCTTAGAAGTGAGTGCCAAAACCATCTTGGGTTGCGTGCTAAGAGTGGTACTCGATAGAGTAGAGGCTACTCGATCGAGTAGCTAGGTTACTCGATCGAGTAGGGGGCCACTCGATCGAGTATGTTGGGTACTCGATCGAGTACCGAGTTTTCAGCGAGGGTTTTATATCGCGCTTTGTTAAATCCGCAAATCACTTCCGCCACTTTCCTCCTATCCTTCAGTCGCCTCTTTCCTTTCCCTTCACCTCAAAACCTCCATGGAAGCCTTTTGAAGTTCCTTGTGCCTTAGGAGAGCGTCACTTGAGTCGGGTAGCGGTCTTTTGCCGAGTTTCTCCTCATAGGTATGTCATAATCATCATCCGTGTCCTTGTTCTTTATAGTTAGGGTTGCTTGTTGGTAATATATATTTGTATTGTGGTTATAGGCTTTGCCTGGTCGCTGGATATGTTGTTTGTCGGCATGGATTGGTTGCAGTTGCTTAAAGGTAGGTTCGCCTACTCAGTTTCTGTAGATGGTCTAGTGTGTCGGTCGTTGTGGTTGTATCGTGATTGAATAGTATCGTGATTGTATTGTGACGGTTGTGATTGTGATTGTGATTGTGGTTGTTGTCTCTGGTTCTCGAGATGCGTTCTCGGCTGAGTGGGGTCACTTGCGGGAGTGGCTTCACGCCCTAGTTTCGCCCTTCGTGGAACCCGCCACGGAAGGGGATGTGCACATTAATGGACAGGGTTATCGCTCGATATGATGAGCAGGGCTTAGGTGGGAACGGCTGCGGTCCCCCCTGGCGGTCGGTCCGGTGGACGATCGATGACGGAGGTTGGTTGGATTATTGTGATTGTGTATGAGATTGTTAGCGTTGTATTGTGTTGATAATTGTAGTTGCTGTTATCGTGTCTTATCTCAGTACTGACCTTGTGTGGTTGTTTGTTTGTTATGTGTCTGCCGTGATCCCTTATGGTGAGCAGTCGGTCTTAGCGGTGTTGATGTTGTTGATAGTCGGAGTCGGGCGAGGATGAGTCTTCACGAGATATGATGGTCATAGCGAGTAGTCCTTGAGTTGTATCTTTTATATCGTTTGTTGGTTTAAAGCACTTGTAATATAACATAATAGTTCTTTTATCGACGTTTGATAATTACTATCCTCGGGCAACCGAGATGGTAACGCCCTTATATGCTAAGGAAGGCCTAGTTAAGGCTCCTCTGAATATGGGGGTGTTACAAAAATATTACTTTTAAAATATAATAAAGGTCTTCAAATTTACGGGGTGTTACAATACGGAATCATATATTATCCTTCAGTTAGTTTTATACTTTCTAACTAATTAGGGTTACAATACATAATTAAATATTTCCTAAAAGATTCCGTAAGTAGGGCCGTGATTCATAACTAAAAACATTGAATCATTCATTTACTAATTTAATTGATTTGCGGCATATTTAAATATCTCTTAGACTTTTTTGCACATTTTTTATTGTCTAATATTCTGCAGCCATTTAAATACGTTGAATACAAGTGGCAATAAAGTGGGGGTGTGACACGTGGCGATCAAAGGGGTAGACGGTTATTGCGTTAATATAATACTAGTCTTAACCCGTGTAATTTTGCACGGGTAGGCTACTTCAGGTTTTGTTATCATGTATTATTTTAAGATGTTATATAATTTTTACGTTAATTAGTTATATCCTTTTTAGGGTAGGAATCTATAATTGTTTTTACATAATTTAAGAAAATCTCTCTATTTTTTGTTAAAACAATTATAGATTACAAATTGAGTTATAAATAAGTTTTTAGATATTTGCTGATACGTGTCTGATATGCTTTTTTTTAAACCTGTATCAAGTGTACAAAAACTCGTATAATTTATAAGAAATCCGTATTGTATACTTTTATTGACCCGTACTATTTATGAGCTTGTGAAAAAATACGTTTTGGGTTATATACGATAATCCGAATCGAATGTACAAAAACTCATATAATTAAAGTTGGATATCACTTCATCAAATACTTATAAGAAAACCATATTGTATATTTTTATTAACCCGTACTATTTATGAGCTTGTGAAAATATATGTTTTGGGTTATATACGATAATCTGAACATGGGTTGATATATAATATCACCCAATAATAATAATTATTACTTCATACAATATTACTTTTGAGTTGGTCCATGTAATTGACCTATATGGTCTAAGATCCGCGTATAATTTCTTGTAAAAATCAGCTAAACTCCTTTAAGACGGAGGTATCCGTCTTAATATTAAAATAAGTTGAATATAACCCCAATTCCCACAATGTGTATAATGGAATATTTTACTTTTCCATATGCATTTTGTTTTCATCCCTTATAGATATATTTGACTTGCCTTAAACATAAGACATATATACCCGTCTTAAATGAGAATTTACCTTCTCCCTTAAGACAGATATATCCGATTTTAACATTAAAACGGGTCAAATATCATCCCAGAAGTGCATAATTGCATATAAGAAAATTTATAACTTTTTTCTATACATTTTACTTTTACTTATTTTAACTACTTGACAGTCTTAAACTTAAAACAAATATACTTGTCTAAAATGAAAAAAAATAACCGTACATTTTAATCTACCAATTTAGCTCATATAAAAGCCCACCTCTTGCCCCATATAAATACATCTAATCTCTATACTTTTAAACCCGTGCAAATTGTACGGGTTTGCTTTTTTCAGATTTTATTATTATCAAAATACTTATTTATTACTCTTTTATTTCGATTACGTGTTTCTTATATGTTCTATTTACGTCTTTGTTTTTTTCATTTGTTTATCTTTCATGATTGAAAATATTTATAAAAGTTAATTTGATCATCTACTTTCAAAATTATTATATTAGTCTCATCATTTTAGGTTTTTTTTTGATGTTTTAATTTTTACCAATTTAATATGTGAAATATCATGTATCTATTAGTAAAATTACTATATTTTAATAATATAACTTACCAATGTAAATAGTTTGTATGAACAAAGTATAAATATTTTAGTAATTTGTAATACCTCATTTGTCAATACCAAACAATTCTACCTAAAAATGCCAAATAATACTACCAATTTGTATCTTTAAGTGGCCCATCTAAAACAATTAAAGGACAAAAATTCATTCATGATCAGTAAGATCATAATATAAATGGTTAATAAATCCAAGTTAGAGGAGATTAAAAGAAGAGACTTTCGTCTGCAAAATATTACCCTAGCAACTCCACCTAATCACCTCTCACTGCCCCTCTCATTCTCTCCCTCAATTTTTTTTTTTTTTCATTTTGTACCTATTCAAAATTCGTCTTCTATGGATCTTTCAATCTTCTAAGTTAAATATCTCTATATTGTCAAATGATTTCAAGACCTTTTACACAAAATATCCGATTTGATGATGTTAATTTTTTTTGTGTTTGATGAACTCATCAATTAGGTAAGTATATACATGTATGTCAACTTATAAGATTTGTTGAGCTTAATTGTTTGTATGTCGGATTTTCCGTTTTTGAGTAAATTTTCACTCGTTTTAAAATTATTTGTGCTGTTATACTCTTTATTCAGGAGTTCTGATGCTTTCATTAGAATGAAGTTATCCCTAGATTTATTTTTTCCAAACAAATATTCTTATCTTAAATTAGTTTCTGTTCTTTAAGTAATTTTCATTTTTTATTGGGTTTTAGTATTCAGATTTTTTATATTGATGAATTATTTTTGTAATTTTGCCAGTTTAAATAATTTTTTAAATATTTTTAAACTGTATTTTAATTAATTTTCATAATTTATTTTTATTGGCTCTCACAATGTACATATTTAAAGATTAAAGATGTAAGATTGTAGTATATTTATGAAATTTGATTTTTTATATGACATTTATTTCGTTTTTTTTTTCAAATATTTTAAGAAAGTAATTTTTTCTTAGTATTTCAAAATTTTTAAATTATAAAGTAGGTGGTCATTATTGATTTTGTTATTTTTAAATCATGGTTAAGTTGTTAATTGAACACCCTAATAAATAGGAGAATTAAAAATGCAGATAGACATGGAGATTTACAATAGTTGTGTAATTTAATTGAGATCAATGTTGTAATTATATTTGTTTTATAATTTTATAATGTCGTAATTTAATTGAGAACAATGTTGTAGTTTGTGACTGAACACTTTTGGATTTGGAATTAAACATTAAACCATGTGAAAAATAGTACTCCCTCCGATTCACTATGATCTTCCACATTGCTTTTTGGGGAGTTTTTAAGAGAAAAGAGATTTGTGGTGGAAAATGGAGGAAAATGAAAATAAGAGAGAGAATGTGGGGTCACAAGTCATAAAAACCACAAATGATAGACTAATAAGAAAAGTGGAAGAACTTAGTGAATTTGCCATTTTCGGAATTGTGGAACATCTTAGTGAATAGGAGGGAGTAAGTCATAACATTGAACAATTAATTCTCAAATAGGTAGTGGCCCTAAAAATCAGAAAATAAAAATCCGCATTTGACTTATTGACTTTCAACCACAGGCTGACAACGCAACAATGGAGTTGTTCTTTTAACGAATAGGATATGATGATATGATTTTTTACTTTTTTTTTTTTATTTTTTATCCTATACCTAGTGGGCATAAGTTAAGTTAGAAAAACACATATAAATATTAGGTATATACTACTCGGTCGTTAACCTAGATTACAAGAAACTTAGTTTATGCTCCGTAATTGTGAATATGGGAGCAACAGTCAAGGAGGAGGTAAAACCCTATATTTCCAAGTGGTCTAAGGCAACCATGGATCAATCTGGTGGTATGTTTTCCTTCCTTTTTTTATTTTACTATACTAGACTAGATTTCAAGCTCGGATTGTCCGGGTTGTATCGTAACAGGCACTTTCATGAAATTATCGTGTCGAGCATGTAACTATTATATAAACAACAATCATCTCCCTTTAAACCTCCCACAAATCCAATATTTGCAGTAAAAATAAGTGTTTTTCGGAGACTCAATTTTTATTAATGCTGTGTTTTCTAAGGGATAGCCATCTTTTTCCACTGGAAAACTTTGACGGCCTATAATTCGTAGTCTGGTCACGAGTTCTAAACGCGACAATGCCTTTTTTTTTTTGAAATCGATCGTCTCTACGAGATTTCCGATTTGAAAAAAAAAAAGTTGCAAGAGTTACTATCGGTGAAATTCCCAGGAGGCCAGGTTCAGGCTCTCCAGGAGCAAAATCTTGTGGAACATTCTTGGCCCGAGTCCATGCCTAATAGACTTCGAGCTTGTCAACCTCGGGTGGCTTACCTGGTATGCAGGCTATCACGTACACGTTTACCTAGTACGCACCGAAGGTAGCGGCTGCGGGTTCCATCATTGCCAAAAAAAAAAACATTTTTAACAAAAAAAACTTTTACTGACTTTATCCCTGTCTACGAGTTCATAAGTAATTGATCGTCTATTTCCTAAAAGAAAAAAAGAAAAAGAGATAGATGGTCCATTTCCCTTTCACAATACAATTTAATATTGTTGTTTTTATTTCGGTTGTTTTTACCTTTATTTATCATGCTAAAATCGGGTCCGTTAGTTGCAAGATAAAATCTAGACCGCCATTTCTTTTAGGAAATGGAGAAGATCCTAATTGGTTTTCGAAATCCTGACCAAGGAACTTAAAAGGAAGGGAAAAGACAGACCTGGTGGTACAACTCTTGTAGATTTTATCGTTAAAGATAGACTTATGCTAAATTTTGGATCTCTTATTTGATTTCAACTTGTATTGCAGAGTATTTACGGATAATGAGAGAAAGAATTCCCGCAACATACATGGTAAAAATTGAATCTCTTGCGTCTCTAAAGGAAGCAATTGCCGCGACAAATTGCAATGAGAAAGACCACGTAGAACTAAATCACTTCAAATCAGGGAATTACAAATGGTAAGTATAACTCGTACATTTATAATGGACTCAACTCAGTCTGATAAACACTTCCGAATGCCCGCACTGACAATTGTATTCACCTTGTTGCTAGAGTTGATTATCAAGTCACTCGAGACGATTTTGAATTTTAAGATAAGTTGTGTTATATAGGGTTTGAATTTTGTGGGCTCAATATTGCTCGTTTGGTCGAGTTATTTCGAGTGAAGGTTAACTTGTGCCTCGTGTGAGTGTTGCAATTAGTGTTTATGGAAGACCTTTCACACGATAGGAGTTATGGGGTTAATTTACATAGTGTCAAACGTATGAGGCTTATTTGCCACTTCCTCGATGGACGGCCTTTCACAGGATAGGAGTAGTTGTTTTCCTTTTTTGTTAGTTTCTAGTGTAGTTAATGACATATCTCACACATATTTAGCACGAGACAAATCTGTTAGATTGCACATGGGCCTAGGCCGCACCCGTCGAGGAGGAGAAAAAGGATTACGCATTTGAGGTAGTACCTCAGACCTTATAGTTTTTGAGTATATGCACATTTTTTCTGAGCATATTACTATTTATAAATATAGTTTTTGAGCAATATTATATTTTTTTAGTGTAATGTTTTAGTAAATGTGCTAAAAAACTTTATACTAAAGCAGAACTCAAAAACTTTTAAATAAAACTCAGAAAATAAATAATAAGAGGTACTCCCTTAGATGTATAGTCTATGAACTGCGTCGAGGAGGCGAGAGTGTCCTCTTTATAAGTACAAGGAGGTTCTATCCCAAAACCAATTGGCAATGGGAGGAGTAGCCCCTTGGATTATAAACGTGGGAGACCTACATGTTATTCTTCACAAAATCGGCTAACATCAATAATATTATTAGAGCTTCGATCAGGATTTCTATTGAGTTGGCTTTCGGAGTTGTAAGCTTGAGTTATGGAGTCAGCCAAAAAAAATGTTATTTTGATCCATCAATGGTTACATGTTCAGGGCTTTGTGTCTTTACCCGGAGGGAAACAAGAAAGATGATGGCAAGGACCATATCTCCCTCTATTTGAAATTGGTTAAGCCACCCGGTAACAAAGTGATCGCGACGATGTTCAATTTTTTCATTTATGATCAATTAAGAGACAATTATTTGATGATCCAAGGTAAGTACTAAGTATCGCATCATTTGTGCCAACTCGATTATTATTTTTCATAAGTGTAACAATTATAACTATAACTCTATTATAAGTATCAATTAATTACAGGTTTGAAGGAGAAGCGTTTTCATGCCGCAAAAACAGAATGGGGAGTATCAAGAGTAATATCATTGGATGATTTTGAGGACGCTTCCAATGGGTTCTTAAAAGACGATAGCTGCGTCTTTGGAGTAGAGATTGTTTACGCTTATGTAAATGTCCAACCTCAAGTTGCAGTTGTGCACACTACAACTACTAGTACTACTCATTTAAAGAGTTACAGCTTCAAATGGGAAATTCCAAAGTTTTCCAAGTTAAAACTCCCTAGTCAATATTCTCCAGAGTTCAATATCAATGGTCGGTCATGGTATGTTCTTACTTGTTGGCTCATTGTTAAATATGATAAGGGTTCATTGGTTGGTAGAGTGAGTTTAGGGTTGATCTCGAGTAGGTTATTATTTGGTCATTTCGAGTCAATGATTAAACTATTTGAATGATGATTATGGATTATGTTTGTTCAGGTTTGGCAGTTTGTTATGTAAATAATTCCAAGTCCTGTTACTAAAACTAAGTCACATATCACTTTGGTTAGTTTTAGACTGGGTTAGTATGGGTAATGGGTTTAACAAAGTTTGGATACACGAATAACACGATAGCTCAAATTGTGTCATATTCGAGTTGTTCTATTGATCGTCAATCGACTCTTGTGTCAAGTAGTATGTAATGTGAGAATTATCTAATGTTTATGTTAACTTGAATCTATGCTCAATACTCGACATTCAATTCGTCATTAATATATAAAGTTGCGAGGTCACTGATGTTGTATATTGTGTTATTATGTTAGAGTGGGACGAGCCATTGTGGGGCTTTGCCCAATTTAAGTTCATTCCAAGTCATTGCCGAGTAGATCATCAACGAGTAACAAGTCGGGTCAGGGTCAGTTCATGTCATTATAGACTTGTGTTATCGACGTACATTGCAGATTTGCAGCTTATGTTTTCAAGTTTAGACCGACAATTTCATGTCTGAGTTGTAACTTGAATTTATTGTGCAGGAAATTAAAAATATACCCAAATGGAGAGCTGTCTTCTCGAAGCATTGGTCTATATTTGTACTTAAACAGTACTAGTTCTACCAAGGGCAACAAACTTCTTGTTGAAGCTGAGCTGCGCATGAAAAATCAAGCCAAGTTATCTCAAGGCAAAGATCACAAGCATACTCGTAAGTCATATATTTGCTCTCATCAACATCTCACTTTGGATGTAACTATGGCTCCATCATCCATGAACCAAATCACTATGTAGTTATGTCACTGGTTTTTTTTTATTGCAGTTGGGCACTGGTTTATTAAATAGTTTTAGAAATATGTAGTCAACTTACTGGTTTTTTTTTTATTGCAGTTGGGCAGTGGTTTGTGGCAGGAGGTTCGGGGCGGGGCTACACAAATTTTATTGGATTAGATAATCTCGAAGATTTTAAGTGGAAGGACAAGATTATTATTGAAGTTAACGTAAAAGAAATTGCGTTTGTTCAAATGTAATAGTCTCCGAGTCTCGGATACTTTGCAAGTAGTTATATATTTTCTATGTTGTACGCTACTATTGAAATTATATATCACTCTCAACTTCACATTACAAGTTTCTATTTTGTACACTATTCATAGGTGAACATTCAATTTCGATTTTATCTCGATACATAAGTGAAAATAAATTCAGATAGATCTTATTTGATTCGTCTTTAAAAGTACATTAAGAATATCTAACTTTTATAATTTTTGCAAATACGTAACTAAAAATATTTATCGCGTAAAATACGCGTTGACAAATGTGAAAAAACAAACTTGTAATGTGGAGTTGAATGGATGGAGTATATACTACGAGAATAAACAGTTCATAGATATATCTGAGGTAATACCTTTTATTGTTTATTTTCTGAGTTTTATTTTAAAGTTTTTGAGTACATTTACTAAAACGTTACACTAAAAAAAAAATATTGCTCAAAAACTATATTTATAAATGGTAATGCTCAGAAAAAATGTGTATAT
Source organism: Silene latifolia (assembly GCF_048544455.1). NCBI lineage: Eukaryota > Viridiplantae > Streptophyta > Magnoliopsida > Caryophyllales > Caryophyllaceae > Silene > Silene latifolia. Next base: position 23,740,034 of record NC_133534.1, read on the forward strand.
GCACAAAAACTACAAGGTCTGAGGTACACTACCTCAGATGCGTAATCCTTTTTCTGGAGAATAAAAATTCTCATAACGTTTTCCTCCAAAAGGAATTTCCTTAAATAAGGAAACAAGACTACATTGTAATAAGTTATTTTTTTATTAACATATAATTCTTTAATCTTTTAATCACTATAATCTTCCATAAACTCTAAATTACATTTGTCTAATTAAAATAAAACAAAACTGGTATAAATCTAAAAATTATAAATTACTAACAAAAATTCATTAAAATTATTCGAGAAGAGTTATAAATTGAAATCATTAGTTTTGTGGTAAAAAATCATTAAATATACATTTTACAACTTCACTCAATTCTCTTAATAAGTTTCCCACTTTTTTCATATAAAAATAAAAAGGGTGAAATAGAGAATTAATAACGCATCAATTTAAGTTTTATAAATAATGCATTAAAATGTAAAAGCTCTATAATTATAATGCATTTTATTATATAATTCTTTTCATTAAAATTAATCTTTTATCAAATTATATAATTTTCACTAAACACTAAGTTATAATATTTTAATTAAAGTATAAATAATATAAAATTATAAAATATCAAATCTTTATTGATTGATATTATTATTATTTGAGAGTGACATGACTCATACTATTCATACTATGTATAAATAAAACTATAAATCGTTTTGATTACTTTCATAACAAAAAAAATGAGAGAATTTATAAATTGAAATCATTAGTTTGTGGTATCAAAAATATTTTAAATAAAAAAATTCAGCACATTACTCAATTCTCTTAGATAATTTTCTATTTAATTTTTTTTCCTAGAAACAAAATACAATAACGAGAAAATGAATAATTAATGAGATACCACTATTATTTTACAGTTCAATTTTAGTCGGTTTTCATGAATAATTTTACAATTCAATTTTTAATTTAGCATGATTAAATAATACAAAAATAAAAATTCTATGAATTCCGCGCATTCATTGCGCGGGATCTAAACTAGTATAAGAGTAAATAACTTAAAAATTTACAAGATTAATAAGACTGACTCACAAATATACTCGATGTTTCACGGTTTTATGATTTCATTTTATTATTCTGTATTAAAAAAGAACCGTATCAAAAACCGTATATTCCGTTTCAATTTTGCCGATACGTACGTATCCGATACCCTTTTTAATAAACCATATCGTAAATACGGAAATTCGTATCGAATATACAAAAATCCGTATAATTAAAACTGTATATTGTATCGTATACGTAAAATAAAACTGTATCGTATATTTTTGCTCCGCCTTATTTAAGATGTACTCTCCTTGTGGGGTCTTGCATGTTGCATACATCGTTGGTTCGTGCAACTGTGCAAGGTCCATCATGACCCATTTTTTTGGTTTTGAATTAGACCTGTCAAACGGGTAGGGAGGGTTGGATTTCGGTTCGGGTTATACGGTCATAGATTGGGTTATAGATCAGAATATAGGTCAATCAATCTATCTATCTATCTATATTATTAAAGGAAGCTTTTTTCGAGCGATTACAGAGTGTCCAATTTTTATGAAAGACTTCCGAGCATTATTAAATATTAAGATTAAGATTAAGATTGATATTAACAGAAGTCCAATTCCAATACAAGTATACAGTAACTAGAAGTTCTAGAACACGTAAAATACTATAGACTATTTAATATCGATATAATTTAAACATACACAAAATCTCATTATAGACGGACACTATCCGTCTATACGTATAGACGGATACCATTTCTCTTCACAAAATATCCATTTGCCATAATGTGGGAAGCACATGGGGGTGCCCCACCTTGTTCCCCCTACCCATTTTATTAGAGGTCTTTACCCGTCTGTTCGCCCCACCCGTCTATACCAAGACCTATTGTTAAACATATAATATTAATTAATGTAGCTAAAGTCTATTTTTTTTACCCAATCATATATCATATATTATATTAAAGCAGAAACCATCTGCTTCATATGTTGCCACGTGTCACTTCCTTAAAAAATGCCACGTGTAAATATAAGAAAAATGCTTCATATTTAATGATCTTACCAGTTACAAAGAATCCATAATTAAAATAAAATATTAGGAAAATGCATGATTGAACAACTACGAAATATATGGGCCGAGATTCACGCAATTTAAATTTTCCTTTCAATGAAAATGCAATTTGTGGAGATTGCGTTAGAAAAGGAACGTATGAAGCCAATGTGGGGATCATTTTGGAATCAAATATTTTATGTTATCTTCTATAGTTCTACCATTATCGTTTATACTGATTTCATTTTCCCTTAAATTTGATATCACAGCAACATATCAATTAGGTTTTCCTTTTTATATATTTGTTACGATGAAAAATATCTGATATATATCCGAAATTGCCAACCTCATTCATACAGTTACCTTCAATAGCTACCTTCGGCCACCATCACATTGCTGCACCGTGATCTCCCCTCTCTGTTGGAAAGAGAGTCCTGGTAAATTATCTAGGGTGTGATTTTTCGACGCAGGGCATCTCATTGTCTTTTTTAGTCTTTACTTTTCTTACTTTTTCATTTCTTTCTATTATACTGTAATTTTATATGTAGTTGATTTGTAACTGATGTGGATCACGATCATTTAATTTCTAATAATAACAGTGATTAATTATGACCATGAAAAGCGGGGAGGAATTCAATATACTCAATCGAAATGGTGGGACGATGACAATTGGTAAATTATTTGACTTGCATTTTATTCATTTTGAATAATATTATTATCATGACGGTTTTTATTTATACCCAATCGAAATGACATGCATTTTATTTATTTTGAATAATAGTACTAAAAATAAATAATATTTTTTAAAGAGTTAGTCTTGTGTATGACGATTTTACACTAATGTTGTTGTAAGGCGGATTCAAACCCTAGCATTGGTCATCATAAAGAACCTTTGGGGCTAAATTATTCACACATTATCATCTTCGAAGATTGCGGCCGATATGTATTGACTTAGCGGCCAAATAGAGCCAAATTTCATTGCCATTGTTAATTTGGATGCAAGTTAATTTATTTCTTATACCAAATTGAATGTATATTTTTGTACATGGTTTCATTAATGATGTGAAATTCCTAATTATCTAAACGCTCCCACACTGAAAATTTGAAATATGGGTAAAATTTATAACCTATATTCATTCATCAAAGTTGGACCATTGATTCTTTGTAATTCTTATTTATACTTTGTTTGGTTCATCTAGACGTTGTAAGAGATTAGTTCAGTTGCATAACTTTGTTTCATGGATTTTTTTTATTATGACTTCGACGACTCCGGCCGGAGACATTTGCTTGAGATGGTTATAATAGTTAGGTTATTTTTATGATAACACAACAAAAAAAATGAGTTATTTTTGGAAGATTTCACAAACATCGGCTTATTTTAGATAAATTTGCGAACAAAAATAATGGCAATGTGATAAATCACAGTGAAATGACGGGCGTTATCCTTCTTTTCGAAAGCAGGGCACCTAAAAATGATGATGTGAATAATCTTACAACTATTAACTGTGTACTTGGGAATACGATAATTGAATATCAGATAACTATTGAAGGATTATTTTAATAATATATTTCCTATATTCCAGTGAATAGTTTACACTCACAAATACTATCCTACAACCAGTTGTATAGTAGCATTGTACAACCGCCTCAAATTTGTTGAGCTATTTTACAAGTTATTGAGCTATTTTACGAAATTATTGAGCTTAATAATTATTCTGTTAAGCTCAATAACTTTGTATTATAGCTCGATAATTTTGTTTGTAGAGCTTGATAACTTTATAACAAAGCTCAACTACATTGAATAAGTTGTATATACAACCAGTTGTATAATACATTAACTGGTTTACACTTGCCTTAACTTATGAGGGAGAAATCAAGCAAATAGTTTACACTTACCTTTGTTTGTGAGGGAGAAATCAAGCAAGTGTTATGTATTGCTTGGAACGGAGGGAGTAATATTTAAGCATAATCATTTATTATTTTAATCAATTGATTGATTAAACACAACCATATTAAAGTTGAGATCATTTGTTCCATTTTTGTGTTCCATTTTTGTGTTCCATTTTCTATTAAACTAATGATGTGTTACAAGAGAGAATATAATGGAACAGAAAATCCGCTCAAGCACAAATTAATTTCACAAAAAAGACAAACAAACAAACTTTTTTCTAAATTAGTACTTAAACTAAATACTTCCTACGTCCCCGTCAAAGGACTAATGAACAATAGTCCCATTGGAGGCACAATTTATCCATAAAAAACCTTCCCAATATAGAAAGATAAACAAATGATTGAGACACAATTATGATATTCTTTTGTGTGTTTTTAGATATGTTCAATATACTAATATACCATCAGCATTTTAGATATTTATTTATGGAGTTAGTCATATGTAACCGTGTAAGCTGATTTAACATGATATAGTTGTAAAACAGGTTCAAATACAACCGTATTAATGGGTAAAAGTAGTTAATAAAATATCCGATTTTGATCAATTCACGTGTAAAACTGACGTATACAGAAATTTGTGTTCATACTGTGTTATACTCTGTAAGTGACAATGTAATTTTCTATTTATCACAGAATATTTACATTTGTTTTCTTCGATTTCTGCAGATCTACCATCTTCAATCAGTACGTATACAAGTACATTAGAAAGAAAGATACGAGTCGTCTGATCCTATTTGATTGTCATTTGTAACACACGAATTAACTAATGTTATAGTCTACTTCAATATTATATTTGTAAGAAAACGATTTAATAATGATTTGATATATATATATGCATAAGAAGTGATTCGACAATTAGTTGGTGTTATGTGCTCTTCCTCCGTTTTGTATGTCTTCTCTCCATTATTCAAATTATTGTTACATAATTTAATATTAGGAGAAAATGGACATGGTAAAACATAGCAAGATGCACCCTCCGTTTCGATCATTTGTTTACCTTTGATTTTGGCACAAAGACCAAGGAGAAAGGAATAATGGAGCAGTTATTGAGTGACAAGTAAATCAAATTGAGGGTAGAATATCAAGTTACAAATCAAAGGCATTTGTAAAATAAAAAAGGTAATCAATTGTCTTGGACACGCCAAAATGGAATAGGTAAACAAATGACCAAAACAGAGAGGGTATAATTTTTTTCTAACGTGATAATCTATTATTCATTCAATTAGTGTGAAAGAATTGCATTCCTTTACTAACCTATATACCAAGAACAGACAAATTTCAGTTAAATTATTATCACTTCGGATTCTTAATTGCTGTCCTTTTGGCCATAATTGAAAGAAACGATGGAAAATGAGAAGGAAATCAGTTGGAAGATATGAGTAAAACAAATGATAAATTTGATAGCTTTGCCATTATTAAAGACCATCACAGATTAACAGTGTGCAATTTACCTAAGCAAGTAAATAACTACGTCGTACGAGTAACAACTTACCATGTTATGACATCACATTTTTTTATGTGTTACATAGAGCAGGTTGGGTCTGGTCAGATGGCGTGGTTTCGAATCATAACAATCCTGACCATGTCTAAGGTTGGGTTAGTCGGGTTAATTCGTAGATCGGGTTTGGGTTAGGTTGCGTCATTTATATTTTTGTTGGGTCGGATTTTAGTTGGGACGACATGTCATTATCGGGTCGGGTCATTATCAAGCTCATTTCTTGGCCGCATCATTATGATAATTTATTGGGTTTGGGTCGAGTTTGGTTGGTGTGACTCATCAAATCATTATCCAATTGATATTTTCCGAATATTTTACCAGTTTGAGATGAGTTATGAACTTACGGTCATCATTCATGGAAGTTACTAGGTTAGTCAATTTTATTTTATAAGTGTTATTCATTATGTTGGTTTATTTTGGTCTTTATCAACTTGACTTTTTGTATATGTCGGGATATTTTGAGTTAATGTTGAGTTATCTCTCGAATTAGGTCAACTTTAGAGTGTCGAGTTGTGGACTTATGGGAGTTATACGTGATGAGTAGAGAGTCGTGATAGGTGACTGGTGGGTGGTGGATATGGGTTATGATTGGACGGTCAATGGTGAGTCACAGTCGCGTTGGTGTTAAAAGTTGGCCGGTCATTGTTAGGGAATCATAGGGTATGTTGAGAAAGTTGGAAGAGAAGAGAATCGGAATTGGGTCCCCGAGGAGTCGTCTGTTAGAGTATGTACGTTTAAGGAATTAGAAGGGGTGTAATGATCCGTTAGGCCCTGTTCTTTTGGACTTAGTTTTATTTTCTAGAAGTTAAGTTAATTTCAGTTCAGTTCAGGCCGATTCAGTTCAATTATGATATAAATAATATTTTTTCATATGATGTTAGATATACAAATAGTTATTTGATTAGGCCCGATTAATGGCATGTAAATGAGTTATTTTATATATATACATTATGAAAGTTACAATTATAATATAAACATTATTTATAATGCAATTTTGAGGATCGCCCGTGCGAGCACGGGTTCAAAAACTAGTTAGTGGAGTATTTGATTAGCAATAAGAGACGAACTTAACATATTTATTAGCCTATAAATACAACGACAGTTTAATAATCTACCCAAAATTTAAGATTTACTTTTTTTTTAGCCTTCCTTCCCAAAATCAACGTCATATAACTATATAGTGTCATTATGTGCTTTATAATCATTATTATTAAATTACAGTTTTTATATCATCCACAAACATGATTCCTAATATCTGTTATTTCTATTTATGTTGCAGGTCAATAATAAATTGCGCTAGATGAAACATATTATAGATCATATACAGAGATATGCATACCTGAGACTCCATATCATAAGATGAATGGGTAAGATAAGAGACCAATGTTGTATAATTCTTTATAGTTTCTTATTACTCCGTATAAGAATGAGAATTTGTTTTTTTTTTCCCTTTTAATGTTTCGAATGTAGTCCGTATAATTTAAGACCTAATCTTTGCGATAATTAATGTGAAGTTTTGATTTCTACTGCACCCATCCATATATTCTTATGATTTTATAGACTTACCGATGCCGCCGTGTTGATTTGTGCAACAATATATTCTAGCGAGATGGTTGTTTTATCCGGAGTGCTTTAGTCGGTCATAAATTGAAAAACGGATAAGCTATTAAAATGGTAGTGTACAAGGTTATTTGTAGGGAAGGATTCGTAATTTCGTATAAATATTGATACACATTGAGATCTAAAGTCATCGTCCGCTTGCTGCAATGTGAACTATGTTTTTTAGAAGTATAAATAATTCATGTAATTCTTCTCTATATGTCTTTATATAAGGAGTATATATTTCGGCATGTTAGTAGGATTTGTAGGTATCTTCGACCTCAATAAAGATGAGCAGCAAGTTGGCAACAAAAGAAATTGAAGCTCTTATTTATGAATTTTTTGGCAAATTGGTGTTTATTAGCAAAATAATTAGGGAAATGGAGTTGGTTTGAAAATATTTAGACTTATGGTGTCCACGTCATCAGTTTTTATTTTTTTTCCAATTTTTAGGCAAAGCCGCTAAGTTTCTTAGCGGCTTTGTCTCTTTGTCATTTTTTTGATAATAAATGTCATAAGCTTATGAAAAATAGATAAATAAGGAAGCCGCTAACTTTCTTAGCGGCTTTGGTGGTTATTCATTTTTAAAATAGGTTGTCATCAGTGTTAGAAGGGGACGGTTTTTGAAAAAAAAAATGAATAGTAAAGCCGCTAAGATTCTTAGCGGCTTTACTTATTTTTTTTTTTTTTTTTCAAAAAAAAAAAAAAAAAAAAATTTAAAAAAAAAAAAAAAATAGTAAGCCGCTAAGAAACTTAGCGGCTTTGCCTAAAAATTGGAAAAAAAATAAAAACTGATGACGTGGACACCATAAGTCTAAATATTTTCAAACCAACCCCATTTCCCTAATTATTTTGCTAATAAACACCAATTTGCCAAAAAATCCCTTATTTATGAGATTAAATTTTACTACTCGCTTTGTCTAAATAATTTATTGGATTTAATTTGTTTATCAATTTCGACATTGACCGCACAAGGTCACCAACTATTAATCCAAAAGTTATAAAATATTTATGAAATAATAAGAACTACTATAAACAAGTGGTTAGACGGAGGGAGTACTATATATTATAGGTTCCATATTATTACGTGTGACTGAGCTAAATGAAAAATCAAATGCATTCGTAGTAAGCATCATGTTTAACCACCGTCAACGTTTCATAACAAAATAACAGGCGTATATATACGTTGAATTTGTGAGCCTATAACTACCATACACAACCTTCTAAATAAAGATCTGTCATACATATTTAGTTATTTATTACATATCCAGTGACCTGGTGCATACATTAATACATGTGTGTTATCGTTGTTTTGTTCTTTCAAAAAAAGTTCAATCAATGTTAATAATAATGCTATTTTTTGTTAAATGAATATCCATGTTGGTTGCTGGCTGGTGTGCATCAGGTTTGTTACAATGTTCGTTGTAGTTTGTGGACTATAGTTGATTTCTCTCTATATGAATGAATATATAATATGGAGTATATGTATATCACAACATAAATATGATTATAGAGAGTTAAATACTTCAGAATAAAATTGTAAGGAAGAGAAAATAATACAGTACATATAAACTGTTTTGACATCAAAAGACTGAAATATAATTTAGAATCTTTAAAATGCTCACAAAAAATATAATACACATAAACTATAGTCCTTTTTTCTTAAATATTGTGCGTTGATGATTGACCTCACAATTGTTAACGGTTTGTTTCAATTATCTAAATTGACTTTGAATGTAGATTCACAGCGGTTAAGCTAATCAATAACGTTTTTAATGCAATTGAAAATTGAAAATAGGGAAATTCTCAGTTGTACCCCTCTGCTATGGGCTAATCCCACTTGTACCCCTACTTTTTAGGAAAGCCCACTTATACCTTTCAATTTACGAGTTATTCTCACTTATACCCCCCTCAAGTATAGCCTAGTCTCACTTGTACTCTTAATTTTAAGGAAAGTCCACACTCCAACATCATAATACTAAGCACCAACAACTAAGACGTTAAGTGAATTATCGTTTGTCATTATGAAGCGGGGAATAAGTGTTAAGTACTCTTACGTACGATGTTAAGGGCTATGTAAACAATATGATACTTTAATTGAAATATTAGTTTTCTCTCCAACAAACATCGTTTTTTTCCTGCAAATTCATTTTTATATGCCTCTACTTCATCTCAACGTTCATCTTTTACCCTTTTACCACACTTCATCCTCAATATTTATCATTTACTATACTTAAGGGGTATATGTAAGAATAACTAGGAAGTTGGAGGGTACAAGCAGGTTTTCCTGAAAAGTATGGGTACAAGTGGGATTAGCTCATACTAGAGGGGTACAAGTGAGAATTTCCCTTGAAAATAATATACAAGACTCTACTAAGCGGCCCGTGCATCGCACGGGCATTAACTCTAGTACATATATATAAAGCATAAACTTTTCGAGCGATATTAGAGAGTCCAACTTTCTAAGAAATCCTTACAAGAGTAGATTTCCAAAAAAGTTAAATAAATAAAATTATCCTAATAAAGGTAGATTTCTTAGTATTTAAAACAAATTTTAATAAAATTATCCTAATATAAGTAGATCAAATATATTTTAATAAAATTATTATCTTAATATAAGTAGATTAAAATTATCAAATAGATAATAAAAAATTATAATAGTTCAAGTTATCGCATTTATTTTCCCCCACTTATGGTCTCGTACATTTTTAGTTTGTATTTTCGCATCAAAATTCAAGAAGTTGGAAGACAAAAGATGAAATTTTTAGTTTGTATTCTCGCATCAAAATTCAAGAAGCTGGGGGACAAAAGATGAATTTATTTATTAAAGTGTTATGTCAAGATGATGTAGTGTAATCTTACGTAATTATATGAAGTATAAATTACGATTTCATCAAAATGTAATCACTAAATAATCATTGGAGTATGTGTATAGAAATCATAAACATAAATGCCTCCATATACATTAAAGTAATCAATACATAAAATATTTCACTAATCTATATATGTTACTATTTTTGTTTAACTAATTTACTTTCTATATATAAGATTGTGGAGATCATTAGATGGAGGAATGAAACCGAGAAAACTGAAGTAGAATTTGGGGGTTTAAACAACTCAAAGCCTTTGTGTAACAATGGAACAACTCATAGTGTTATTCATATGATGAATTGATGATCGGTTCTAGACTTACGCATTAGTAGTATCACTTAACTTCATATACTACAAAATTTCTTATATACCACCAGCATATATCCACGTAATCTAACCATTACGAAATAATAGGTACTGATACTACTACACACTCAAAATAGACTATGTAACTAATTATATGGTATATTAATGTCAATACACATTGTTCATATACTATATCTCATATTTCATTATAGAAATTAATTAAAACCTAAAAAACGAGCTTAAAAGATAGCTGAAAGATAGTTTTTTTTATATTATGGCATAAAAGACATAGTAAGGTGTCGTTTGGTTGCCATTGCAAATGTGGGGAATTGAAAAATCACATGAATTGGAAAAAATGAAGTTGTTTGGTTGCCTAAAATCCCATGATTTACTATTCCCTAGGAATTACAAACTCCTCCATAATGGAGGAGTTTAATTATCTAGCTCCCTCTAGGTAATTAGAAACTCCTGTGTCTGTTTAATTCATATATGTCAACCAAACGTCTTTTTAGCAATTCACGTTGTTCCGGGTGTAATTCCAGAGCAGTATTGTTTACCACGTAAGCTTGGTGAATGGATGTCCTTCCTCGCTTTGACTCTTCCTCTCGGTCTCTCCTGAAACGATGAACAAACTGAGGGCTCGGCTTTGCACCGAGCGTACTCACTCCGACGCTCAAGTCAGTGAACTTAAAGGGATTAAGTTGTGTGTTACTTGACAAAGTATATTGTAGAGAGATAAGGGAGTTTATACCAGATGAATAGTGAGTTTTAGGTTAGATTGTGGATCCTTTCCTCAATGAGGGTTGAGGAGTATTTATACACTTTCACCTTTTGTCACGTAGTGGCCAAGTGGCCAAGTGGCTAGCAGGTTGAAAGACTGATCTACCCTCGGCGGAGGGACCCATGGCAGGCCGGCGGGCCCTGTTGACTCCATGCCGAGGGGTCTTGGATATGAGTACGCGGATATGTGTCCCGGCTGGCTAGTTGTCCTAGCCGGGACCCAAGTGACAGGCCGACAGGCTGCGTCGGCTAGGCTGTCCAAGGTGTTGACTTTGCTTTGGATATCTTTGACCTTGCTCAATATGTTGACTCGGTCAGCGGGTGCAGAATATGCCCCATCAATTTGCCCCCAACGTAGTCTATGCCGTGGTATGGACCTTCGATGAGTGTTGAGCGTATTCTGCGTAAGTTGAATTTTCTTCCCCGGCTCCCTCTTCCTCGGCTTGCTTCTGTTCAGGCCGTACCATATCCCCCCTCCACATGGATGTGTAATGGACATCGAATGTGGAAAAGAAGATGTCGCTGGCCGGCGGGTCCAAGGTTGAGAGTGCCAGATGCTTTGATTGCCCTCGGCCGGTGCTGCCAAGCTTGGTTGATCAGCTGGCCGTTTGGCAAGTAGATAACAAGGAGCGTGTTGAAGAAGATACGTCGATTGGCATTCCGCCAAGTAGCGTGTTAAAGAAGATTGGTAACTGTTGTGACGATTGACATTCCGTGGCTGCATGCTTGACACGTGTCTCGTTGCTGATTGGTTGACGCTTCATGGGCTTTGCCCTGATTGGTCGGATTGAGTGGGCTTTGCCCTATAAATAGGAGAGTTAGCCCCTGAATTTGGCCTTCCAAATTCATTCTCTCAAAAATTTTCTTCTTCTCGCTTAGTTTTCTTTGACGAAGCTTTTCTCTAGTCTTTGAAGCGTTACTCGGCGTAACACTCTTCCCAAGGTAAACAAACAAATTTTCCAACTTTTTAATTGTTAAGTTTTTGTTGTCAACATGTCTTCTGCTGATGCCGGACCTAGTAATCCCGCGCCGGGGGGTTCCCCGTCGCGCCTTGATGAAGAGGAGGCATTGGCCGCCATCCCGATAAGATCCGGGGGCCCTAGGTCTCCTTCTCCCGAGGTTGACGATCAGTATTTGGGGGATTTCTCGGATGATGATGATGGTGATGATGAGGAAAGGACTCATCCTGATGAGGAGAGGCCGTATATCTTGGATCACGGCGACGCCTGTAAGATCGGCCCTGATCGTGTTTGGACCAACAAGTTCGCCAGTTGTTCTGGTTCTGAATTTTTCGAACATCATTTCTCCTTTGGCAGGGAGTATAAGATTGTTATTCCTAGAGAGGGTCAGGCCGTCTGTTGCCCTCCCCCGGGTTGCATCGGCGTATACATCAGACACCTGGAGTATGGGCTCCGGTTTCCTCTGAATGGATACGTTATGACCATAATTAAAGCCATGAACGTCGCTGTGGCCCAACTGCATCCGTTGGCCATTAGGACTATAGTTGGCTTTGTGTGGCTCTGTCTCTTTAAAAAGGAGGCCCCGACGGTTAATTTATTCCGCCGGCTTCATCACCTTAGGCCGTCAGCCCCCGGTCGCACGGGGTGGTACAGCGTGCAGACGGAGCCGGGCTACGTTACCGTATCCAAAATCACATCTTGTAAGGACTGGAAGGGACGGTGGGTATACGTCGAGGTGCCGGATGACTATCCGCTGCCCCGATCCTTCCAACACCGCGTCAATTTGCGGTGCGAGAGTAAGGGGGAGCATGACAAATGGGTCTTCCGGAGTAAGCTAAAGATGGACGCCAGCAGGGTCCATCTAAATAAGGACGAAAAACGGGCAATGAAGCTGTTCGAGGCTGAGAAGAATGGGATGCCCAAGGGATGGATGCCCCCGACGCAGATCATTCTTCAAGATGAGCTGCTCTGCCACGTCGGCCTCATACCGGCCCTCGAACAGGGTGAGTGGGGTCGGTGTGAGGCCCATCTCTGCTTTTAATGATTCTGTCTTTGAACTTTGATTTATTTCTTCTACTTAATCCTTGCTTCGTTTCCTTTGCAGACCGTTTTGGCCCGGATCTGTCTGAAGATATCCTTAGGAGAATGGGACTTGATAAGGACAAGCAAGTTGTTGATTTGCATCCTAAGGCCCAGACCCGTGATCGCAGACCGGCGCCAAACGACCTCATGGATCAGCAGCTGAAGGCATTGGATGTGACGGCGGCCCAGGCGAAGGTTGCCAGTAAAGTGCCGCACCGAACGCGAAAAGCAACATCTTCGGCGGCGACGGCGTCAACTTCAATTCAGCCTTGAATCCCTCCAGTCCAAAAGGAGACGGTGGTGGTCGTCAATATTACTGATGAGGAGGCCGACGTGGCAGAGGAATCTCCTCTCTTTCGTAAGAGAAAAGAGATCGCACTCTACTTTGCTGTGCTTTGCCATTCTCGCTACCGAGGCCGGCAAAGAAATGGGGCCAACCGGCCCTCTATCTAAGAAGCCCAAGACTGGTACGGATCTAACCTGTGGCTCAGATTTAGCTGGTTCATTAGGTGTTCCTGATGACAGGCTCTCCGGCATGTCAATGAATGTTGACATGGATGCTTTGTCCGCATTTTTTGTAGATCAACCGCCGCCGTCTACCGGTCCCTCTGAATGGCGTGCTGAGAAGCGACCTGCGCAGACGGGTGGTAAAGATGCCACCGTCGTCTCCTCCTTCCTGAAGCCTACCCCCGCCCAGGTTAGGTCGGAGGGCCTAAGTTTGTCCAGGATGCTGGCGAAGTGGGCTGATGTGGTCGGTGCTCATATTATGGAGCAGGAAAGGGTCATGGCTGAAGTTGCCCCACAACTTGAGCGGCTCAGGCTTGAGCTCGATGCTGCGAAGAAGGAAGCCGAGGGGGCCAAGGTCGAGGCTGAAAAGGCGGTCCTTGCCGAGCTAAAACTTAGGGAGGACGCTGAAAAGGCGGTCCTTGCTGAGAGAGCTAGGATTGAGGCCGTGGAGGCTAATGCCGCTAAGCGGCTGGAGGAGCGTGACCACCTGCAGGCTGTCATCGACTTCACTGCCAAGAAGAGGGACGAGTGGAAATCCATGTTTAAGGCCCAGGGGAAGGTGCTTCGGAATATGAAGGCTATCATCGCCCAGAGGGAGTTGGACATTGAGACGCTCCAAAGCGTCATTCTTCCTAACATGTGCGCCCAATACCGGGACTTGGCCGAAGAAGCCGCCAGGGAAGTGATCGGGGAGCTCTTTACTAATGGCTCCTTTCCGTGGCAAAGATTTGACGAGCTGTTTGATGATAAGCTCGATGCTAAGGCGAAGGCCGCGGAGGAGAAGGCTGCGGAGGAGGCAAGGGTGAAGAAGGAGGAAGAGGAGGCCGCGGAGAAGGCGGCCAATGCTGAAAAGGCGAAAGCGGCCAAGGAGGAGGCTGAGAGGGCTAGGGCAGCTGAAGCTGAAGCTGCCAAGTCGGCTTCTGAGTCGCCCATCAAAGATGATGCTGCTGATGTCGCCGGTGACGAGCAGCAACAGGCATAGGGAGACGGGCGGTTGTCACCAGATTCACCCGGCATCTCGGATAGCTTCAGCTGTTCGGGGGCCAATTATTAAGCCTTTCCTCCCTGCCATCTTTTGGCGCTTCAAATGATATGTCTGTAACCTTTTGCTCTTCTTTTCCTTGTGTTTTTTTTGTAAAACTTTGGTAGGTTGTGTTTTGGCTTATCCCTATGGGGATGGCCGTCGTCTGTATTCTCCTTACTTGTAATCATTTTCAATAAAGCTTGTTTATTGGCCCTCGGCTTGGCCGGGGCTTTGATCACAATCCTTCACTTGTCTTCTTACGTTATTAATTGAGCGCTTTTTTTTCCGTTTTACCTTCGGCTTGGCCGAGGCAGTTAGAATGCGTATCTCAACTGTGCTTAACATTTTTTTTAAACATGTTGGCATGTTGGTCGCTTCCTCTTTCACTCTCGGTCTGGCCGAGGCGTCCGATTTGCGCTTCCCAACCGCCGCTGTGAACATGTTAGCGTATCGACCGTTGTGTCCCCTGCCAGGCCTTCGGTTGGCCGAGGCGACTAGAGGTTATGGCTCAACAGCGTTCGTATCTGTAGACATATTGATCGCTTCCTCTGTCAGGCCTTCGGTTGGCCGAGGCGGCTAGAATTGCGTCTCAACTGTACTTATACGTTCCTAAGGCATGTTGGTCGCTTTCGCGAGTATCAACTACCCTGGTAGTGACTGCCGTGGCGTCTACTTCTTGGGGTGACTGCCCGGCTTAGGCCGTGGCGTCTACCTCGATATGACTACGGAGGGGATAAACACTTTGATGGAAAACTTGGATGATCCTTCATTAGATATAAACACGCGTTGGGGTGCCAACAATTGTTTTGGACACCTCCGCCGCTATACAAAATATTTTTTGAGATTGTCAGTGTTCCAATGGCTCATCAAAGGCACACCCTCCATGTCTGTCAGCCGGTATGTACCCGGCCTCATTTCTTCAACCACTTTGTAGGGACCCTCCCAGTTGGCCGTCAATTTACCATGAATGCTTCCTTTGTTGGTGGCGGCCGACTTTCTTAGGACTAGATCCCCTACTTTTAAGTCCCTTTTGTGGACTCTTCGGTTGTAGGCTCTTTTCATTCGGTTTTGGTATACTGCCAAGTTGAGGCGTGTTGTATCTCGGCTTTCTTCGACCAGGTCTAGGGAGGTTCTCAGACCTTCCTCATTTTCAACCGGGTTAAAGGTGGCCGTTCTGAATGTCGCACCGCCGCTTCAATTAGCGGGGCCTTGGACCCGTAGACTAAGTGGAATGGATATGCCCCCGTTGCTTCTTTCTCCGTGGTTCGAAGGGACCACGGGACGCCGGGTAGTTCATCGGCCCATCTTCCCTTTAGGTCTTCAACTTTCTTTTTCAAACCGTTGAGGATTGTTTTATTGGTCGCCTCCTTTGTCCGTTGCTCGTGGGTGGCGGACGGAGGAGTATGCAAATTTGATACCAAGCTCTTCCAACCAGTTCATTATTGTGTCACTCCAAAACTCTCGGCCGTGGTCAAATACCATGACTTGGGGTAACCCAAAACGAGTTATGACATTTTCCCAGATTACCTTTCTTACGGCCGCCGTCGTCTTCGCAGGTACCGCTACAGCTTCAACCCATTTGGTGAAGTAGTCAACGGCGACAATCAAGTACTTTCTTCCTCCGGATGCCGTTGGAAATGGCCCTAGTAGATCCATCCCCCACTGTGCAAAAGGAAGGGGTCTAAGTACCGGCTGCAGGTCTCGAGAAGGTGCATGTATCACCGGAGCATGCATTTGACAGTTGTTGCACTTTTTGGTTTTGGCTCTGGAATCCTCAAGCATGGTGGGCCAGAAGTAGCCGGCTCGGAGAGCTTTGTGGGCTAGTGTTCTTGCCCCCATGTGATGACCGCAGATGCCTTCGTGAATTTCTGTCAGTATTAGTTCCGCGTCGGCTGGGCCGACACATTTCAAGAGTGGCCTTATCACGGACCTCTTGTATAATTCTCCTTCAAACACCAAGTACCTTGCTGCGATCCTTTTTATCTTCTGCGAGAGACTGCGGTCCTCCAATAACTCATTCATCAGTTTGTACTTCATTATCGGAGTCATCCACGTTGTCTCGGCCTCTATGTCGCCCACCATGCCGACGGTCTCAGTAATGCTTTTGGCATTCCTAATGTCCACCAAAGCACGGTTCGTGACATTCTTGATGGTTGAACGGCAAGCTTTGAGAGAGCGTCGGCTCGGTTGTTCTCGGACACAGGGAATGCATTGTATACGGAAAGATTTCAATTTTGAAGTGTCGCTTTTACCCTTTCCGGGTATCTTACCATCCCGTCGTCTCGAGTCTCGTACTCTCCTCTGATTTGATTAGCCACTAGAAGTGAATCTGTTTTCAAAATGATGTGTTTCGCCCGGCGGACTCTAGCTAGCTCGACTCCGTTATCACCGCCTCGTATTCGGATTCGTTGTTTGAGGCCGAGAAGGTAAATTTCAAGGCGTACTCAAACTCGTCCCCGTTTGGGCTGATGATAAGTATCGGTTCTGAGTACATTCGCCGTGGAGGACCCGTCGGTGTATACTTCCCATACTCTGGGGTTTGGCTCTTCTTGATATGTGCACTCGGGCGAGAAAGTCCGCAAGTGCTGTCCCTTTATCGAGGGCCTCGGCTTGTATTGAATGCCGGCCGGATAGCTCTCTTGCCCATTTGATGAGCCTGCCGGATTGCTCAAATTTTTCCAATGCTTTCTCCAATGGTTGGTCGGTTAAGACCGTCACGGGATGTGCGTCGAAGTAAGGTTTCGATTTCCTTGCGGTAACGACGACAAGAAAGGTCGCTTTTTCAATCGGTGGGTAATTTCTTTCGGCGGGCAACAATGTATGGCTGGCAAAGTAGATTGGGTGCTACTGTTTGTCTTCTTCTCGATGATCACGGCGATCGACCGTGGCCGAGGTAATGCTATGTATAGATATAGCGTCTCCCAAAGATCGGCCTGGACGGGGTTGGGAGAGTTTGAAGATGAGCTTTCGATTGCTGAAAGTTGTGCTCTGTTCCTCCCCCATTTGAAGTCTTTATTTCCCTTCAACACTTTGAAGAATGGGGTGCTCTTGTCGGTTGACCGAGAGATGAAACGGGCGAGAGCCGCCATCCTCCCGGTCAACATCATAACCTCTTTTCGATTCCTCGGCTCCGGCAGTCCCGTATGTGCTTGGACTTTTTCGGATTGGCATCAATTCCCCGGCGCGACAAGCACGCCGAGGAACTTACCTGACCGGACACCGAAGTTGCATTTCATTGGGTTACGTTTCATATTGTATTTCCTTAGTGAACTAAATGTCTCGTGTAAATCGGCCAAGTGCTCGCTGTCAGACTTGCTTTTTACAATAGCATCGTCGACGTAAGCCTCAATGTTTCGCCCTTTTTGATTTTGGAACACTTTGTCTACCAGTCTTGTGTAAGTTGCGCCGGCGTTCTTCAAACCGAACGGCATCATTTTATACATGTATGTGCGTTACGGTGATGAATGCGCATTTAGGCATGTCTTCTTCGGCCATGAATACTGATGATACCCCGAGAAGGCGTCCATCGGGCTCAAGATAGTGTAGCTGCCGTGGCGTCGATTAAACTATCTATTCGAGGCAAGGGATAGCAATCTTTGGGGCACGCTTTATTAAGATTGGTAAAATCTACACACATCCTCCACGCCCCCGATGATTTCTTCACCATTACAACATTAGCTAACCACTCAGGATAACTACAAGGCATGATAAAGCCCGCCGCTAGTAATTTATCTACCTCGGCTTTGATGGCCTCATCCTTCTCGGCTGAGGAGTTCCTCATCTTACGCTTGACGGGCGAGCGGTGGAGAGTACGTTCAGCTTGTGAACATTTACCTCCCGGCTCACGCCTGGCATCTCGGCTGCTGAGTAAGCGAAGACGTCTTTGTTCTTCCTCAGCAGGTCTAGGAGAGCGGCCCTGAATTTTGGCTCCAGGTTGACACCGACAGTTACGGTGCGTCCTGGGTCAATTTCCACTTCTTCGGTCTAGGCTCCTTCGACCATGCCGACAGTGGCATCCATGAGTTCGCCCTCCTGTTGTAAGGATGGGCTTTTCCCCTTCTCTGACTTCTTCGCCACTTTGAGGGATTGCATGTTGCACCCTCTGGCAGATATCTGGACGTTGACTACTTCGTCTTTTTCGTCCTTTGAGACGAGCTTATGCGCTTCCCCCTGGTCCGAGACATACATCGTGTCGGGGCCGGATGGACATTTCGCATCGGCCTCGCTCGAGTGACTCGGCCTATGAGAACGTTGTAGGCGGACGAGCCGTCAATGACCACGAACTCGAGATAGGACGTTCTTAGCCGCATTCCCTCGCCGAACGTCACGGCGGTCCCGATTGACCCCAGGGGTACCAGGCCGGCCCTGGAAAAACTGTACAACGGATTGGTGCAGGGGCTTAAGTCCTCAACCTTCAGGCCGAGATTGAGAAAGCACTCCCTGAACATGATGTTCGTGTAGGCGCCTGTGTCAATCAGGCACCTCTTGACCAGGTGGTTGGCTATGTCCAAGTGGACTACAAGTGACCGGTGTGGCCGTGGTACTCACAGTACTGGCTCGTGTCACCGTCCCCCCTCGCCTTGGGAGGCCTTTCCCACTTCTGACCCTCGTTCTTGCTCAGGGAGAAGACCTCGGCAGCAAGATCCGCCAGGGGGGTGTGACCATTGTACCGCTTTTGGTAGTACGATCCCGAACTCCCCTCGGCGCCCGCCGAGTTCATTTCTGGCGGACTTGTCGACCGTGACCTATTATTGTCACGGCGTCCTTCATCCGGGTTGTCCTCCCGGCGGCTCTTACTCTCTGAGTGCCCGGCCTCGCTGTGGCCTACCCAGGTTTTGTGATAGTCCTCCACCTTTATGGCTTGGTCGGCCATCTTCCTGGCGGAGTCTAGGTTCAGGCCTCCGCACTTGATGAGCTCGTTTTTTAAGCCCCCTCTTGGGAGGCCTTTCATCAGTGCGAAGGCCGCCAGTTCGCTGTTCAGCTCACGAATCTGCTGAACCTTGGCGTCGAACCTCTTCACATAACTTCAGAGAGACTCGCCTCCCTCATGTTTGATAGTCAGGAGATCCTATGTCTCGACGGCCCTTCTCTTATTGCAAGAATACTGGGCCAAAAATATGTCCCTTAGGTCGCCATAACAGTATATCGACCCATTGGGTAGCCCCTTGTACCAACTTTGTGCCATCCCATGCAGGGTCGTTGGGAAGAATCGGCACCAAACCTCATCAGGCTGCTCCCATACCGACATGTAAGACTCGAAAGTCTCGGCATGGTCGGTTGGGTCGTTTTCTCCTTTGTATGATATGGGCGGCAACTTTAGTTTAGTCGGCACCGGGACCTCTAAGACATAGGCGCTGAGGGGCTGTCTGACCACGTGTCGAATGACACGCGGCGATCGGCTCCTCGCATCCTTAGTCCGGCTCCTCTCCCCGTGGCGGGAAGGGCTTCTTCTCCGACTCTGGTGAGTCGGACTTCTTCTCCGACTCTGGTGAGTCGGACTTCTTCTCCGACTTTGGTGAGTCGGACTTCTTTCACTCCTCTGGGGCAGGCCTCGTTGGTGCTGCGGCGACGCTGTCCTCCCGCGAGTGCAGGAAGGACTCAGGTCTACCACTGGCACTCTGGGCTCCCCCGGCGTCTTGACATGGTCAGCTTCCTCCAATGCTCCGTTCAAGTTTCTCGGAGTCACTTTTTGGGCCCTGGTCTCCTGTGGGGGTACCGCCGCTCATGTCGTCGTGACAGTGTGAGTCGGTGTGCTACCCATTAGGTCCAGGAATAACTTTAGTTTGGCTGCATCAACCACATGTCCCATGACAGTGACTTGGTCGGTGGGCAACGGTGTTTCTGGTATTATTGGCATCCCGTACGCCGGTTGAATTACTCGGCCGGTGGGGGACTGCCCAATCCCAGAATTGTGGACGGTATCATCTTGGTAGAATTCGGTTTCGTCAGTCACAATTACTTCTGGCTGTTTTGACATCTTCTTAGCTTGTTGGGTGAGTTTTTTTTTTTTTTTTTTTTTTTTTTTTGTTTGGGAATGATTTGACTAGCTTCTAGTATCTATCCCCACAGACGGCGCCAATTGTTCCGGGTGTAATTCCAGAGCAGTATTGTTTACCACGTAAGCTTGGTGAATGGATGTCCTTCCTCGCTTTGACTCTTCCTCTCGGTCTCTCCTGAAACGATGAACAAACTGAGGGCTCGGCTTTGCACCGAGCGTACTCACTCCGACGCTCAAGTCAGTGAACTTAAAGGGATTAAGTTGTGTGTTACTTGACAAAGTATATTGTAGAGAGATAAGGGAGTTTATACCAGATGAATAGTGAGTTTTAGGTTAGATTGTGGATCCTTTCCTCAATGAGGGTTGAGGAGTATTTATACACTTTCACCTTTTGTCACGTAGTGGCCAAGTGGCTAGCAGGTGGAAAGACTGATCTACCCTCGGCCGAGGGACCCATGGCAGGCCGGCGGGCCCTGTTGACTCCATGCCGAGGGGTCTTGGATATGAGTACGCGGATATGTGTCCCGGCTGGCTAGTTGTCCTAGCCGGGACCCAAGTGACAGGCCGACAGGCTGCGTCGGCTAGGCTGTCCAAGGTGTTGACTTTGCTTTGGATATCTTTGACCTTGCTCAATATGTTGACTCGGTCAGCGGGTGCAGAATATGCCCCCATCACACGTGTTTTTGAAATTGATGGGAGATTAATTCTGCAATAGCAACCAATCAACGACACCTAAGTATACGTACTCCATGTTTAATATTATAAATTGAAATACTTAAAAAAAAAAAACAGGTAACTTATTTCTCACATGCTTCGCTTATTTTGGTAAATAATCGGTCCACCAAATACTTGCAACAAAAAAGATAAATGAAATTTTGGTCAGATAAATTTAAGCTTATTTTTTCGAAACAGAGCCTAAATATGAGATTTTTAATTTCGTGATCTATTGACCTTCATAATATCAAATTAATTTCTTTTTGATAATTTTTTTGGCCCATGTTTACTTACTTTTGAACCTATTGTTAGGAGTTAATCTCATGTTCCATTTTTAATTTTATAAACTTGATTAATAAAATAAATAGCTATTGATTCAGAATAAATATTAGCAATGAAACATTGTAACACAAAGTACGTATATATCATAGTCATGAGAAATAGAATAAATTGGTTCAAAATAAATAGCGTTCCATATAATTGTTAACTTTACAATAACAAAAAAAAAAACAAATTTGATCAAAATGAAAATCTATCACAATTGTCCAATTATATCTCTTTTGTCTTGGATGCAGCGAATATAAATAAAGTCTCAGACTCAAACTGAATTTTAAATCATGTCAACCATGGGGGTTAGCTAGACATGGGTAAATAAAATATTAGAAATATTTGAAAACTATAGAATAAGCGAGAATATAACATTTATATGGAACGAACTATTTTAAGATCTACACAAGTTGATCTATGGTTTTAAAAATTTTTCCTTGTGACAACTGACACGTAATTTTTCTAATTAATATGGGTATGAGAAAGCCTACATTCGTCCTGTCCCCTCGGCCGTATGACATCCTTGCTTTTAGGAGTCCTTTTTTTTGCCCTATTATTCGAGACTTTGGTAGAGTATTTTAGTCCCGTTAGACTTTGAGAGAAAAATTCATTATCTTTTAGGAATTTCACACTAATTAATATAGGTATGAGAAAGTCTACATCCTATGTATTGCTTTTGCAGAGTCGTCGATACATTAGCTTGACCATGATTTTTGACATATTAATGGTCAACGTTATAAACGACGTTTGATCCTTGAGAAGCAATGGGAAAGATGTTTATTAAGAAGGGAATGGAGTATACATGATGTATTTTTTAATATCACTCATAATGGTATGTTCTACCAAGTGTGGTATGTCGGTTATGTTGTTGAGTAACATCAACTCCGTAAGAAGACTATCTAAAGAGACATTGTCTTATTATCAATCGCCTTGGGAAATTTCAAATGGAAAGGAAGATAATTACGGGTTCCAAAGTTGGCAAAAGGTACTAAACCGAACATAGGATGATAGGAATGACTTCCTCGGATACAAAGATTCCTTTAGTTCTTAAGCGGAGACAATATACATTGAGGCTATGCTACGCTAGACAATAAACAAGAGTCAGGGACAATCACTTAATCATGTTGGAATTTATGTCCTGAAACCGGTTTTTAGTAATGACCACCTTTACGTAGAAGCGTCAAAACAACGTTATCCAAGGGATTAAGGTTCTCATCGTGATAGAGACCAAATGTATCAAGGCAAAACGAAGGACATTATTTACAAAGAAGTTTTCACAAATTTATCAAATTATGTGTCATATATATTATATATTTTGCATGAAACTTTTAAGGACAAGTAGTCTTAATTGTAAATAGTCAAAGACTATTTCTGTTGAAAACCGATGACGCGCGAGATGATAAGAATAATAACTCTACAATCCAATTATATATGTGAATGTTATACAACTGATATAGTCAATACCAAATGCCAACATTTTTGTTGCGTTTTTGTGATGAGAACTGATGATTAATCACTCCTCATTTTAAGCAACTCCCAAAATTTTGTTTGCTCTCATTTTCAGCATGGTTTGACTTTTTGTTAAATTTAATAGTTTTATATAACCAACCCATGGTAACGTAAATCAACGTATCAACGTTGCATAAAATACTAACTTGGTAACTCAACGAGTTTAAATGTCATAAAACTAATAAATGGCGTTGTCCCGTGCATTCTATGCAATAGAATCACATATATTTTTTTATTGTTGTTTAGAGACTAATATTCTATTGGAATTCAGTTTAGATTTGATGTTGCGAGAAGTTTATAAGGAGTAAATACTCTTAATTGTAAATATATATAATCAAGGTAAAATTATGTTTAAGAGATCTAAAATTTTCTTTGAACACACTCTATATAATTATGCTAATTGTTATTTTATGTAACATTATTCAGTTTTACATAGTTGTTGTAATTAAAAATAATTACAAGAGTCATAAAGGTCTGTCTCCGTTATTAAAGATTCATTTTGGTGAGTTGCACCTTGTTTACAGAGAGAGTGTTTTTTATTGAATTAAAAATCAATCGTGCTTGCGATAATGAAAAAGCAAATTACATATTATAACTAAATCACTTGATGTTATAAGTACTATTGAATGTCAAATTTTTACGGTAATTCATCAATCAACTATACAAACCATGGATTTTTTCATCAATGATTCAACTTTTTTGTTAACTTAAGAATATATTTTTACAGATAATCTTAATAGGAGCCCCGTGCATCGCACGGGCTTTCCAACTAGTAAATAATGTCTAACGTCTTTTTTAAAAGATTTTTTTAATTTTTTTTTTAAAATGTAAAACATATTTAAAATTAATATTTTAATCATATTCAACACATTAATTATATTGACATAATAATTAAAATAAAGTTTTTTTTAATAATTATTTTATTAATAAATATTATAAAAATTATATAAAATTGACTTTTTAGTTGTGTTTGTAATTTAAAGTAACAAAAAAAATTAACTATTTTTTCAAATATAATATATAAATATTAATAATTTTATAAAATTCTTGATTTACCTTTGATCCAACGGGTCGACCCGTTCGGATCGGGTCTTGACCCTAAAATAACGGGTCATTTTGGATTCGGATCAAACGGACTATGGGTTGAAAAACGGGTTTGTAATCCTAAAAATGGGTCGAATTTTCGGGTCGGGCCGACTTTTGATAGGTCTAGTTTGAACCGTCACAAATGACCACACAAATGGGTCATTTGTGACTTGCATTGCATACAAGGTTCATCACGACCCCATTGTTCCAAAAATTACTTTACATTGGTGCAGGGGCGGATCTAGCCTTGGGCTACTCGGGCTATAGCCCGAGATGAATTGTCAAATAAAATTCAGTGCATTGAGAAAACATGATCAAAGTGTGGTGCAGATGGTAGTTGAGTTGTTCCTTGACTAAGGAGATGGGGGTTCGATCTCCATTTAGCACAAGGTTTGTCCAATTTTTTTTTAATAGCTGTACATTGATTCAAATTCCAAGACATAATTATTAATAAATATTAGTGATAGATAGATTGTATATATCCTTTAGTTATTAGTTTCCATAGCTAGCTATATTCTTTCCATGTTTTTAGGTCTTATTGTTGTATCTTGTACCTATATATTGATAGCTAATATCAAACCCTAATCAAGGGATTTACGTAACTTACAATAATGAATACCTTCCCTAATTTTTAACGTCCATTTTTCATAAATTCCAATATTATTTATTTGTCATACAAAACTCTAATCTTTTAATATCCATTCTTCACAATTTCCAATATTATTTATGATGGGGCATATTCTGCACCGCTGACCAAGTCAACACACTGAGCAAGGTCAAAGATATCCACAGCAAGTCAACGACTTAGATAGCCTAGCCGATGCATCCCATCGGCCTGCCACCTGGGTCTCGGCGTGACAACCTGCCAGCCGGGACACACATCCGCGTACTCATATCCAAGACCCCTCGGCGGCGAGTCAACATTGTCCGCCGGCCTGCCATAGGTCCCTTGGCCGAGGGGTAGATCAGTCTTTCCACCTGCTAGCCACTTGGCCACTTGGCCACTACGTGACAAAAGGTGAAAGTCTATAAATACTCCTCAACCTTCATTGAGGAAAGGATCCAAAAATATAACCTAAATACACTATTCATCTGGTAATATCTCCCTTCTCTCTCTACAATATATACCTAGCCAAGTTACACAGCTTGATCCTTTAAGTTTACTGACTTGAGCGTCGGAGTGAGTACGCTTGGCACACAGCCAAGCCCTCAGTTCGTTCATTGTTGCAGGGGAGGCCGCGAGGGACGATAGAAGCAAGAAGGATTCAGCTCAAGACATTATTCTACGAGCCACGGGTGGTAACTAATCACTGCTCCGGAATTACACTCGGAACAATTGGCGCCGTCTGTGGGGAAAGACACTAGAAGCTAGTCACATTCATTCCCAAAACAAAAAAAAAAACACAAAAACCCACCCAAAAAGCTAAGAAAATGTCGAAACAGCAAGAGGTGTTCGTAACCGACGAGCCCCTCCACCCGGATGATACCTTCAACAGTGCGAGTCGAGCGGCCCTCCACCGGCGGAGTAATCCAACCGGAGTTCGGGATGTCGATAATGCCGATACGCCGCGCCGACCAACCAGGTCACCATCATGGGACATGTGGTTGACATAGCAAAAGCGAAAGTGGTCCTGGACCTAATTAGCAATGCGTCTGCTCACCTTTGTCACACCGACAAGAGCGGCGGAAACCACCCAGGAGACCCGGGCCCAAAACGTGACTCGAGAAATCGAACGGAGCACTAGGGAGAAGTTGACCCGGTCAAAACGCCGGGGAGCCCAAAGTGGGCACGGTAGACCTAAGTCCTTCCCGCACTCGCGGAAGGACAGCGTCCCCGCCACACGAACGAGGCATATCCCAAAGGAGCCAGAGGAGTCCGACTCGGCGAGTTGGAGAAGGAGTCATAGTCGAAGAAGGAGCCCCTCCCGCTACGAGGGGAGAAGCCCGGATAGGGATGCGAGGAGCCGATCGCCACGTGTCATTCAACACGTGGTCGTGCAACCCCTCAACGCCTACGTCCTAGAAGTCCCGGTGCCAAACAAGCTAAAGCGCCACCCCTATCATACAAGGGGGATAGCGATCCAGCCGACCACGCCGAGGCTTTCGAGTCTTACATGTCGGTATGGGAGCAGCCCGACGAGGTGCAGTGCCGAATTTTCCCAACAACCCCGCATGGGATGGCTCGGAGCTGGTACAAAGGGCTTCCCGATGGCTCGGTGTACTACTACGCCGACCTGAAGGGCGCTTTCCTAACCCGAAGACTCTCGCAATAAGAGAAGGGCCGTAGAGACCTCCGACCTCCTAACTATCGACGGGAGGGGGAGTCTCTCCGGCTACGTGAAGAGGTTTGATGGAAAGGTCCCAGATTCGAGAAATTAATCCCGAGTGGCGGCCTTCGCGATGATGAAGGGCCTCCCAGGGGAGCCTTAAAAACGAGCTCATCAAGAGCGGAGGCCTAGGCCGGGACGCGCCGGGGAAGGCTGGCCGACCAGGCCATCAAGGTAGAAGACTATCACAAGACTGGGTAGATCCCAGCGAAGCCGAGCACTCGAGAAAAGAGGAGTCACGGCGGGACGGCCCGGAGACGAAGAACGCCGCGACAACAACGGCTCGCGGTCCGATGGAAAACGCCGTGAGAATAATAGATCACGGTCGGACAGATCCGACCGGAGGCAAGACTCGGTGGGTGCCGGGTGGAATTCGGGAACGTACCACCAGAGGCGGTATAGTGAAAAAACCCCCTCGTCGTATCGATCGCCGAGGTCTTCGCCCCGAGCGTAAACGAGGGCGAAGTGGGAGAGACCCCCAAGCCAAAAAGTGACGGTGACACGAGCGAAGATCGTGAGTACCACGGCCACACCGGCCATTTAACCAACGATCGCCGCCATCCGAAGAATGCCATAGAGGAACCGATCCGGAAGGAAGCCTCGGCAAGTACGTCGCAAAAGGCCAAAAGACGACGCGTAGATTCAGATAAAAAGTCCGTTTCGAACGGATAGGAGTGATTCACGTTGTCATCGGGGCAACGAGAACGGAGGGTCCGCTCATGGGCACAAACGACACCTAAACGAGTTATATCAGGCCATCAACTTTGTGCCCAACTCAGGGATCCCCTCTGCAAGCATCCCCGACATGACTATTGGAAGAAAGGACTACGAAGGGGTCATCGCCCCTCACAGCGACCCGCTCGTAGTCAATTTAGACATATCCAACCACTTGGTCAAGAGGTGCACGATTGACACGGGCGCATACACGAACATCATGTTTAGAGAATGCTTCCTCGGCCTCGGCACCGAAGATCAAAGACTTAAGCCCCACGCACCAACCCGCTATACTGACTTTTTCCGGGGCCGGCCTGGTACCACTGGGGTCAATTAGGCTCCCGGTGAGATTCGGCGAAAAGACGTCAGCCAAGAACGTCCTAGCCGAGTTTGTGGTCATCGACGGCTCGTCCGCATACAACGTCCTCATAGGCCGGGTCACCCTAAGCGAGGCCGACGCGGTGATGTCCATCGGGCCCTAACACCGATGTACGTCTCGGACCGGGGAAGCGCATAAGCTCGTCTCCAAAGACGAGAAGGATGAGGTGATCAACGTCCAGATAGCTGCCCGAGGATGCAACATGCAGTCCCTCAAAGAGGCGAGAAAGTCCGAAAAAGGGAAGAGTCCGTCCTTGCGGCGGGAGGACGACCAAATGGATACAACTAGGGGCCGGGGCGAGGAAGTGCGCCTGTAATGAGCCGGTAGGGCATCGGTAATCTCGTAAGAATTTATGTAGCCGCGGAGGTGTCCAAAATATCTGTGGACACCCCAACGCATGTTTTCACCTAATGAGAAACCATCAAGCCTTCGATCAAAGCGAAATTTTCCCATCAGTTATCTATCAAGATACCGACGCCGGCTCACACTGTCATACCGACAAGAGCGGCAGTCGTTGCGAAGACATTAGCGCCGTCGAGTCACCCCCAAGTAGTAGACGCCACGGCGATCACCCCAAGAGGTAGACTCGTCGCGCATCACTCCAAGTGGTAGACGCCACGTAACACGCTATCAAGATACCGACGCGGCTCACACCGTCATACCGACAAGAGCGGCATCGTTGCGAAGACATTAGCGCCGTCGCAGTCACCCCAAGTAGTAGACGCCACGGCAGTCACCCCAAGAGGTAGACTCCGTCGCAGTCACTCCAAGTGGTAGACGCCACGTAACACGCTATCAAGATACCGACGCCGGCTCACACTGTCATACCGACAAGAGCGGCAGTCGTTGCGAAGACATTAGCGCCGTCGCAGTCACCCCAAGTAGTAGACGCCACG
Source organism: Silene latifolia (assembly GCF_048544455.1). Lineage (NCBI taxonomy): Eukaryota > Viridiplantae > Streptophyta > Magnoliopsida > Caryophyllales > Caryophyllaceae > Silene > Silene latifolia. The sequence continues at coordinate 23,768,622 of NC_133534.1, forward strand.
CAGATCACCCCAAGAGGTAGACTCCGTCGCAGTCACTCCAAGTGGTAGACGCCACGTAACACGCTATCAAGATACCGACGCGGCTCACACCGTCATACCGACAAGAGCGGCGATCGTTGCGAAGACATTAGCGCCGTCGCAGTCACCCCAAGTAGTAGACGCCACTAGATCACCCCAAGAGGTAGACTCCGTCGCAGTCACCCAAGTGGTAGACGCCACGTAACACGCTATCAAGATACCGACGCTCACACGTCATACCGACAAGAGCGGCATCGTTGCAGGAAGACATTAGCGCCGTCGCAGATCACCCCAAGTAGTAGACGCCACGGCAGTCACCCCAAGAGGTAGACTCCGTCGCAGTCACTCCAAGTGGTAGACGCCACGTAACACGCTATCAAGATACCGACGCCGGCTCACACTGTCATACCGACAAGAGCGGCAGTCGTTGCGAAGACATTAGCGCCGTCGCAGTCACCCCAAGTAGTAGACGCCACGGCAGTCACCCCAAGAGGTAGACTCCGTCGCAGTCACTCCAAGTGGTAGACGCCACGTAACACGCTATCAAGATACCGACGCCGGCTCACACTGTCATACCGACAAGAGCGGCGATCGTTGCGAAGACATTAGCGCCGTCGCATCACCCCAAGTAGTAGACGCCACGGCGATCACCCCAAGAGGTAGACTCGTCGTGATCACTCCAAGTGGTAGACGCCACGTAACACGCTATCAAGATACCGACGCCGGCTCACTTTGTCATACCGACAAGAGCGGCATTCGTTGCGAAGACATTAGCGCCGTCGCAGTCACCCCAAGTAGTAGACGCCACGGCAGTCACCCCAAGAGGTAGACTCGTCGCAGTCACTCCAAGTGGTAGACGCCACGTAACACGCTATTAAGAACCAACGCCGGCTTCCCCGGTCAATCCAACAAGAGCCATCGCACATTACGCTCGCAAAAACATTCAAAGTGTCTTGGAAGCGTTGAAACACAGTTGAGATACGCACTCAAAAACGGCCCCGGCCAAGCCGAGGCGAAAACAAAAAGGGCGCTCAATTAAGAATACAGGAAGACAACTCTGATAGAGATGAGATAAAGACCACGGCCAGGCCGCAGGCGAAAGAAACGAATTGTTATTAGAAGATAAGTTACAAGATTTACAAGTGAGAAGAATACAGACGACGGCTGTCCCCGCGGGGATAATCCGAGACACAACCTACTAAAAGTTGTACAAAAAGCAAAAGCTACAGTTATACCAAGAGATAGCGGGAAGGAAGAGCTGAGTAATTGGCCCACGGACAGCTGAAACTGATCAGCTGTAAACTTGTTCTCATCAAGCAGCACATGTTAGTGAGGAGCTGAAACAGATCTGCTGTAAACTTGCTCTCTTAGGCTCTTTCTTGCTCGCCATCGATATCGGCGCCGCATCTTCCCGATGAGGGCAACCCAGCAGCTTCTCTAGCAGCCTCAGCCTTGGCCTCGGCATCCTCAGCTGCCCTCATCCTTTCGGCCTCCTCCTTAGCCACTCTAGCCCTCTCAGCAAGAGCCGCTTTCTCCGCGGCCGCCTCCCCCTCCATCTTCGCCTTCGCCGCCTCTTTGGCCGCCTCCACCGCGGCTTTCTCCTTAGCCGCGACTCGTCATCGAGCAAAGACGTCGAACTGTCCCACGGGAAGGAGCCATCAAGAGGGAAAAGCTCCCTGATAACTTCCCTGGCAAAGCATCTTGGCCAAGTCCGGAACTCGGCGCACAGTTTGGGGAGCATGACGGTTTGGAGCATATCGACGTCCGCCTCCTTTTGCTTGATGATGGCCTCTTTGCCACGAATCAGCTCAGCCTGGGCCTTAAACATGCCCCTGTATTGATCCTTCTGCTGGAGACAGAGGTCAGCACGCTTCTGAGCAAGGCTACATTCCTCCAGCAGCTTCGCAGCTTCGGTTGCCGCAGCCTCGGCCTTAGCTCTCTCAGCAAGGACCTCCTTTTCGGCGTCCTCCGGAGCTTTCGCTCGGCCAAGAGCGCCTTCTCAGCATCTCTCCCCGAGCTTCGCTCATTATGGAGACTCGGCCGCCGACGCAGCCCACCGCTTAGTGGCATTACACTCGGAAACAGACTCGAGCAATGACCCTCTCCCGCTCCTTGAGGCGAGCCCGGTAGCCACGTTCCACCTCTTGACTCCCTAATCGGCTTTGTGCCTTCCTCTATAAGCTGGGAGACGGAAGCCTTCTGGGGGGGAGGAACGGCAGTGGTACTTTGGCCACCAGCCTGCGGCTGGGAGAAGGAAACCTTCTGGGATGAAGAAGTGACGGTGGCGCCCTGATCGCGAGCCTGCGCAGAGAAGCCCACCGTCTGCCGCCCAACGTGAGCGATGGCCGACTGCGGCTGATCTGCAAAAATTCAATTAAAGCATCAGTATCAACTGACTTATCAGGAACACCTAATGGCACGGCTGAGTTTAAACCACAGGATAGACGGATACCATGTCTGGCCTTCTTGGCCGGAGAAGGCACTTCCTTGCCGGCGGCGAGAAGCCGTCCTTTTCCTCCTACGAGATAAGGGGAGATCCCTGCATCGAGTCCCCCTCATCGGGAATATCAACAATCTCCACCTTCTTAGGGGAGAGGACGGGAGTTGAAACCGGTTTCGACGCCGTTTTCGTCGTCCGACGCACCACGCCGCTAATCACCGGGCTGCGCCTCCTCCTTGCTCAAGCCCTTGACCGGCATTGTTCCATGAGGTCATTCGGCGACATCCTACGATCATGGGCCAGAGCCTTGGGATGCAAGTTAGCAACGGTTTTGTCTTTATGCAGCCCCATTCTCCGAAGAAGATCCTCAGATAGGTCCGGTCCGAAGTGGTCTGCAAAAGAAACAAAGAATCAAGAAGAGGAAATAAATCGAAGTCCAGAAAGCGGGAGCATTGAGAGCGGTGACGGGCCTCACACCGACCCCACTCACCTGCGCCGGGGCGGTATGAGGCCGACGTAGCAAAGTGGCTCATCTGAAGAATGATCTGCGTCGGGGAATCCATCTTTTCGGCACCCCGCTCTTGTCCACCTCGAAGAGCCTCATCGCCAACCTCTCATCCTCCTTCGGATGGACCCCTTTGGCGTCCATTTTTAAATGTTTCGGGTGACCCATCTGTCATGCTCCGCCCTAGTCTCACACCGCAAATTAACTGGTCTTTGGAAGGAGCGGGGCGGCGGATAGTCGTCCGGTACCTTAACGTACACCCACCGACCCCCGCCGGTCCTTGCGAGAAGAGAGCTTGTCACGAGACGTAACCTTGCTCCGTTTGCACGCTGTACCATCCGACACGGCCAGAGATTGATGGTTTCAAATAATGAAGTCGACGGAATAAATTCACCGTCGGAGCCTCTCCCTTGAAGAGACAAAGCCAGACGAAGCCGATTATGGTTCTCATGGCCAACGGGTGCAGTTGGGCAACGGCAACGTTCATAGCCTTAATTATGGCCATAACATACCCATTCAGAGGAAACCGGAGACCATACTCCAAATGCCGCATGTACACACCGGTGTGGCATGGCGGAGGACAACAGACGGACTGACCCTCCCCGGGGACGACAATTTCGTATCCACTACCGAAGAAAAAATGGCCCTCGAAAAGTTTCCCACGGAACAAGCGGCAAGCTTATGGGACCAAACACGGTCAAGGCGAACCTTACAGGCATCACCGTGATCCATGACGTACTGCCTCTCATTAGGACGAGGCCTTTCCTCCTCCTCACCAAAATCATCACCAAAATCACCGCAAGAATCTTCATCCTCCCATTCCTCCAGAATCTGAGGATCAACCTCTGGAGAAGGAGACCTAGGACCCTCCGACACAGGCCCACTAGGTCCAGCATCGGCAGAAGACATGTTCACAACAAATTACTAGCAAAGAAAAGAAAAATTCGTTTGTTTACCTTCAAAGGAAAAAGTGCTAGCCGGATCAAAAACTCCGAAGATTGGAAGAAAAAGAAGCCCTTGGTTTAGCAAGACGAAATTTTGAAGAAAATTTGAGAAAATGAAATTAGTGACCAAAATCACGGAAAAAGCGCCTATTTATAGGAAAAAAGCCCACAATGAAGGGCCAATCGAGCCACGACCCATGAAGCAACAGCCAATCAACGAGCAAACACGTGTCGAGCATGCAACCACGGAATGTCAATCGTCGCAACAGTTAAACGTCAATCAATGCAACAGTGACCAAGCGTCTTCAACACGCCCGTTCACATCCCTTCAACTATTCATTTTCCTCAACGAATTCCTAGGTATCGGTCTCCGCCGCCACCACGATCAACCAAGCTAGGAAGCACCGGCCGGGGGCAATCAAAATCAACCGGCACTCTCAACCTTGGTCACGGCCACCATCATATTCTTTTCCACATCGAGTGCCCTTTACGCATCCATGTGGAGGGGGGATATGGTATACGGCACGGCCTAGGATATGGTATACGGCACGGCCTAGCAAGAGCCACGCCGATGCACAAGAAGAAGCCGATCTGAGAAAATTTCTAAAAATTACTTGTGCAGAATACATGCTCAACGTACATCGGAGCCCATACCACGGCATAGACTACGCTGGGGGCAAATTGATGGGGCATATTCTGCACCGCTGACCAAGTCAACACACTGAGCAAGGTCAAAGATATCCACAGCAAGTCAACGACTTAGATAGCCTAGCCGATGCATCCCATCGGCCTGCCACCTGGGTCTCGGCGTGACAACCTGCCCGGTAGGGACACACATCCGCGTACTCATATCCAAGACCCCTCGGCGGCGAGTCAACATTGTCCGGCCCGCCATAGGTCCCTTGGCCGAGGGGTAGATCAGTCTTTCCACCTGCTAGCCACTTGGCCACTTGGCCACTACGTGACAAAAGGTGAAAGTCTATAAATACTCCTCAACCTTCATTGAGGAAAGGATCCAAAAATATAACCTAAATACACTATTCATCTGGTAATATCTCCCTTCTCTCTCTACAATATATACCTAGCCAAGTTACACAGCTTGATCCTTTAAGTTTACTGACTTGAGCGTCGGAGTGAGTACGCTTGGCACACAGCCAAGCCCTCAGTTCGTTCATTGTTGCAGGGGAGGCCGCGAGGGACGATAGAAGCAAGAAGGATTCAGCTCAAGACATTATTCTACGAGCCACGGGTGGTAACTAATCACTGCTCCGGAATTACACTCGGAACAATTTATTTGTCATACAAAACTCTATTTTATGAGACAATATTTTAAGATATACTGTATTTAAATTAACTAACTACCGAGTATGTTATATTGTTATTATTATAAATTATTTGATTGCTAAAAAACTGAATATGACCGACTTTCTTTCCCGATACCTTCTTTTTTGCTAATCTTTAATACCGGTCATGCAAAAATAATTAAAAAAGTTTCTACCTCCCTCGATAGAAAATTATGTCACGGTTATAGCGGATCCATAAAATTTTATTTTCGGGAATCCAGTAAAGCGATTTTTGTGTAAAAAGTATAAATTTTATCTAATTTAGCCTAAACAGCGAAAAAAATACACAAAAAACTCATTTTCAGAGTATCCTTGAACTCGAAACTCATACATGGATGCCAATAGCCACGGTTTGAATTTTTTTAGCCAATAAATTTATATTGTCTAGAAATTTAGCCCTAGATAAATCTCATTCCTGGATCCGCAGCCAAAGTGGTGCAGGTTAGTAACGCGGAATTTCTGTTTGGTCAATGCTAACCGAAAATATTACCATTATGACAGGCTCGAAAAAATAACAAAATTGGATTTTTTGTTTCACCTAAATCAGAGTCGTATAGGATTTACGGATAGTTTTAGGAAATCGTTTTGTTTTTAAGGGAGAGTAAAAATTGGGTTTAAAAATCGCAATTTAGGGAATTGGAAGTAGAAGATTGGTTAATGCCTAATGGAATTAAAGTCTCCTCTTAACGTTACTAATGGTCAAGTTACTATTCACTAATTGAATTTGATTATCGTCATAATAAACTTCAATTCAAACGTCGCACTGCTTTAGAACTATCGCAATTCGACCGCGTTTCAAATTGCGACCTATTTTTATACCAGTTAGTCTTGCTGAAAACGGGTCGGAGCAAGTGGCGGGTAATGTCACTCATAAAACGAATAGGGGGGACAAGGTGGGGCACCCCCATGTGCTTCCTCTCTCCTCTATTTGGGTCATTTGTGAGAGGAAATGATATCCGTTACTCCAAAGTGACGGATATGTGCCGTCTTCAATGAGATTTTGTGTTTTTATACAGTCACAATATTCAATACATTGGAACACTAAATAAATGTTGATTAGTGCTAGAAGAAATACTTGCGAGTAGCATGTTATCCACAATAAGAAAAGTATTAGAATCCCTTTCATATTTAAACGTGCGAGTTTAAACTTGTAAAGTTAAAGGTGTTTCAATTTCTACCTTTTAGGTTTGTGAAATTATTTACGCCGTGTTTGAGGTGTATATTAAAAAAAAAAGATAATTCAAATTATATTGGTACCGGAAAAATAGTCATGACTCACTTAGTAGAGCTGTCAAAACATAACCCGACTCGGGTTTTATGGTAAAAAATCCGTAAATTTTGACCCGTCGGCCATGACCCAAACACAAAATGACATGTTATTTCTGACTCATTTGGCAATCGGCCCGATTGATCAATGATAAATCAAGAATATTATTAAAATATTACGGAGTATCACTCTATAATTGCCAAAGCAGAACTACTATAAATATATACGAATTATTAAACAGAGATTACAAGAAACCTTTCTCTTGTAAATTGTGAATTGTGAATATGGAAGCAACAGCCAAGGAGCACGTAAAACCCTATATTTCCAAGTGGTCTAAGGCCACCATGGATGAATCTGGTGGTATGTTTTCCTTATTTTCCTTATTTATTTTATTACGTGATCAACTTCTCTCACCTTTATCAAAAACTCCTTTCGACTCCATAAATTCTTTACATTTTATTAAAATACTTTTACAAATAAATAAAGGGATATTCTACATGGTACCCCTCAACTTTTCGACTTTCTACGTGGTACCCCTACACTTTTTAAAACATATATAGTACCCCTAATTGTTGTCATTATCACTAAATGTACCCCTAAACTTTATTTTCGTCAACTAAACTCAGTTTTAGGCGTTAAGTGATTACTTGGACGCGTAACCAAGTTTGTCATTTATCATCCCATGACATAAGGACTCTATTAGGCTCAATATTCATCTTTGGACGTGATAATTTGGCATGGGATCAATAAATTTTCCGTCAAAATTTTTTTAGCCTATATATATCAATAAATATTAGGATCGAGATGGATATTGAGCTTAATAGAGTCTATATGTCCTAGGATAATAAATGACAAGCTTTGTTACGCGCCCAAGTCATCCCTTAACGCCTAAAACTGAGTTTAATTGACGGAAAATAAAGTTTAGGGGTGCACTTAGTGATAATGATAACAAATAGAAGTGTAAATGTATGTTTTAAAAAGTGTAAAAAATGCGTAGAAATCGAAAAGTTGTTGATCTTATGTAGAATATCCCATAAATAAATAAACTATAAAGAATCCGGTGAGTCCACTGACTTTGACTTACTAGCGTCACTAAACTCGCTTATCGGAAGGTTGAGATACCCATTTTCTTATGTTAGTCAACTTTATGCTCCCCCCCTTCATCATAATCTTCCCATTTTGTTTTGGCACAATACTTTAGGAAAAATATTAAAATAGGAGTAAAAGAGTTAGGTGGGGTTGGTGATATGATAGAGGGTTGAATTATTAGTAGTTAAATAAAGAATTGTAGGGCCAAAACATAAAAGAAAGTAATAAAATAGGAGTAAAAGAGTTGTGTAGGGTTTGGTAATATGAGAGAAAAATGAATAAAATAAGAGTAAAAGTTTCTAAAAATAGAAAGGAAACATTAGTTGAATAATCCGTTTCGAGAAAGAGAGAATATTATAGTGACCGGGAGGGAGTATATGCCTTGGTCACAATTCTCACAAATACTTGTGTAAAGACGGCTTTTATCGTAAAATTGATTGTTATTTTACTTAATGGTTACCGATTATTCCGTATCTTTATGTGGCTATGTAGGACTGTAGGTAAATATAACGTGGTTTTACAATAAGGTCGTCATAAAACCAGACATTCTCCAATTAGGGTTTTGAATTCTCCAATCAGGGTTTTGAATTTCCAAATTATTGGGGTTTTCCCAAATCAAATTCCGAATTGGAACCAAAATTAAAGATTTAGTACAAATACAGTATGTTAAATCATTGAATTAAAGATCTTGTCATGTAATTCCGGTTGGGAAGCGGTAATGGTGTAGGAGGGGACGACAAAAGGTGGCGAGGACGGCGGGTCAATTTTCTTTTGTTTTTCGAGTACTGAAAAGTGAAAGACGAGAGAATGAGAGTGTAGAGAAATATGAGTGAAAAAATGGGAGGTAAGAAAGAGGAGAAATTGTATATGATTGAGTAAATTATGTATGTGAAACAATGATCATTTCCATTTAAACCTCGGCCCGAAGCCAATGTTTCCAGTAAAAGGAAGTGTTTTTGGGATACTCGATTTTTAATTTTGGTCAGCAGTGACCTGTTAGCACGAGACGAAGAGGAAGACCAATCATGATTTATGTTTGTATTGTCAAACATAGCTTTCGATGAAAAGTTGTATGGAATTATTGTAGTATTAACTCTTTAGTAATGATTTTAACTTTTTATACGCCTGCAGAATATTTACGGATAGTGAGAGAAAGAATTCCCGCAACATACATGGTAAAAATTGAATCTCTTGTGTCTCTGAAGAAAGCAATTGCTGCGACAAATTATCCCGAGAAGGACCATGTAGAACTAAATCACTTCACATCAGGGAACTACACATGGTATGTATCACAAAGATTTGTAATCGACTCAATGTTGATATATTCTGTTTATTAAAATAACGGCACCAATTGTATTGATGATGTTGGTAGAAATCATAATCAAGTCACTCGAGACGATTTTGAGTTTAAGATAAGCTGTGTCATATAGAGTTTGAATTTTGTGTGCTCAATATTGCTGCTCTTTGGGTTGAGTTTTTTCAAGTCAAGGACTGAAGGTTAATTTGTGCCCGGAAATTAAAGTGATCATTTGATCCATTGATTGTTGCATGTTCAGGGCTTTGTGTCTCTATCCAGAGGGAAACAAGAAAGATGATGGCAAGGATCATATCTCTCTCTATTTGAAATTGGTTGAGCCACTTGATAAAAAAGTGATCGCTGTCATGTTCAATTTTTTCATTTATGATCAATTAAGAGACAATTATTTGATGATCCAAGGTAAGTACTAAGTATCGCATCATTTGTGCCAACTCGAGTATTATTTTTCATAAGGGTAACAATTATAACTATAACTCTATTATACGTATCAAATAATTACAGGTTTGAAGGAGAAGCGTTTTCATGTCGCAAAAACAGAATGGGGAGTATCAAGAGTAATATCATTGAATGATTTTGACGATGCTTCCAATGGGTTTTTAAAAGACGATAGCTGCGTCTTTGGAGTAGAGATTGTTTACGCTTATGTAAATGTCCAACCTCAAGTTGCAGTTGTGCACACTACTACAACTACTACTACTCATTTAAAGAGTTACAGCTTCAAATGGGAAATTCCAAAGTTTTCCAAGTTAAAACTCCCTTGTGATTATTCTCCAGAGTTCAATATCAATGGTCGGTCATGGTATGTTCTTACTTGTTAGCTCATTATTATTTGGTCATTTCAGATATTGTTTTGGTTGATTGATTTTCGCGTATTGTTTGTCTGGTTTTGACAATTTTTTACGTCATTGATATATAAAGTGGGATGAGCTGTTCTGGGCCTCTGGCCAATTTAAGTTCATTGCAAGTCATTGCCGAGTGGGTCATCAACGAGTAACAAGTCGGGGTCAGAGTCAATTCATGTCATGTCATTATAGACTTGTGTTATCGACATATATTGCAGCTTATGCTTTCGAGTTTAAAGACCGACAATTTCATGTTTGAGTTGTAACTTGAATTTACCGTGCAGGAAATTAAATATATACCCAAATGGAGAGCTGTCTTCTAGAAGCATTGATCTATATTTGTGCTTAAACAGTACTAGTTCTACCAAGGGCAACAAACTTTTTGTCGAAGCTGAGCTGCGCATGAAAAATCAAGCCAAGTTATCTGAGGGCAAAGATCGCAAGCAGACTCGTAAGTCATATATTTGCTCTCATCAACATCTCACTTTTAAAAAAAATTGAGTTAAAACATATAATAAAGATTCTGAACTAGTTTTACATTCGTAAAAATGTCCGCTACTCACGCTGAAACAGGTAATGGGAAGCTAATGAGATTTCTAGCGCTTTCATGAAAATGAATTAATCTTTTTTTTTTCTTTTTTGCAGTTTGCCGATGGTTTCTGGCAGGAGGTATGAGATGGGGCTACTCAAATTTTATTGGATTGGAAAATCTTGAAGATTTTAAGTTGAAGGACAAGATTATTATTGAAGTTAACGTAAAAGAAATTGCGCTTGTTCAAATGTAATAGTCTTGGATACTTTTCAAGTCATCCTTAGGTTCCACATTTTATGTCGGTTTAAACTCGAGTACGATGATAAATATTGACTAATTACAAACAAATGAACTTAATACAATTAGTTCATAATCATTTTTCAAAACTATTCATGTCAAACTTACAAAACCGAACCCGATATCGAATATTATCAATACAATGATGATTATTCAAGTCTCGTTCTTCATATCAACACAAAAGCGGGGTAAACGACCTTTTCAAATCAAGACGGGTTCAAACACCTTCTTTACAAACCATTTTACAAACGTTTTAACAAGCAGAAGATACCCCTTGGTTCGTCTGCTGCCCCGCGCCTAAACAGGCCAACTATTTTCCAGTTTTCAAACCAGGACAGGTCTTGCTTGCATTGCCTGACGGCTGGCGCCTCAATAGGCTACCTGATGCAGACCCTGCTTCCTTTCTAGCACTTGTCTAGGACGATCCCGACTTCGGTTAGCCTGAATACATGACGAATTAGATGATAAACCTGCCCTTTTACATTGCATTTGCAAAACGCTTTTCTGAGACAAATGGATCACGTTATGCACCATAAACCTAACTCGGTAAATGGATGTTTAATTTCCGTCTTGCATGCAAATCAACATTAAATCCAACTTGACATCAATTACTTGATATTTGGATAAACAACCGACATAGAAAGCTCACATGTTAGGTTCAAACTTGTGGATGCGCATTCATGCATTTACCCGTTTTATCAACTTTTGCATTTAACCAACCAAGATCGATCAGTAGAAGCCGCTACCGTGGGCGGGATTGGGTGTCCGATTAAAGGGCTTCCCAATATGTATCTTCACCTCTTACTCAGAAATTTTGGATAGTGGACGACCTTATCCAGTGCGTACGAGAATCATTCTAGAGATATGATGCTAAAGAGAGACGACTCCTTATCTTTAGTAGCTATATATGTCAAACACTGCTTTTTGCCTTGGTTGACCTAGGTATAAACTGGATTCTAACGGGTTCCAAGCACCCCACAAATGTTTGGTGGCGACTCCAAACATCTCTTGCATCGTCGTTTCGAAACCCTTGCCAAGACGAAACCGACCGGTCTAAAGTGATCCGGTCGAAAGCATTTTTACGCTACCGAGCGTGGCTTTCAGACTGCTGCTATGTCCACAGATCGGCTAGGCGTCGCAGGTGGCCTATGTCCACATAACCAAACAACTAGTTAAGTTTTTGGTAATCCCTTACCTTTCCCCCTCTTACCCTTTCTAATTTTCTTTCCCTTTCTCTTTCTCTAACCAAACGCCCCTTACCCTCTATCTTCAATCCAATTTCTATTTCTACCTCTTATTTCTATTTTAACTACTTAAGTTAAAACATAATTTAAAATGTCACAATTTACATAAAATGTTGCAATTTACATACATTTAACAGGTCTAACATGTCAAATACCTAAAATATAATTCTAATAAAATACGGTTGTATATTATCTGATATTCAAATCTAATACTTATCAAATATTCGAATCTCCAAATTTGATATATTGCCACCTTATTGAACACTTAATCACGCTCAATTATATGCTCATGTATCTAATGATAGCGTCTGCTATTACGACCCGTACATTTTTTGTACGGGTATAAAACTACTTGAAATTATATATTACTCCCAACTCCACATTACAAGTTTCTATTTTGTACACTATTCACAATTGCATTCAATTTCGATTTCTCTCAATACATAAGTGAAAATATATTCATTTGAGATCTTATTTGATTCGTCTTTAGGAGTACATTAAGAATATCTAACTTTTATAATTTTTGCAAATACGTAGGTAAAGATATTTACCGCGTAAAACACGCGTTGACAAATATGAAGAAACAAACTTGTAATATGGAGTTGAATGGAGGGAGTATATACTAAGAGAATAAAACTTCTCATAATTTTTCCCTCTAAAAGGAATCTCCTTAAATAAGCAAAAACAAGACTACATTTTAATAAGTTATTATTTTTTTTATTTACATATTCTCCGTAATTCTTTAATATTTTAATCACTATAATCTTCCATAAACTCTAAATTACATTTGTCTAATTAAAAAAAAAAAAACTGGTATAAATCTAAAAATTATAAATTACTAACAAAAAAATCATCAAAATTATTCGAGAAGAGTTATAAATTGAAATCATTAGTTTTGTGGTAAAAAAAAAAATCATTAAATACACATTTTACAACTTCACTCAATTCTCTTAATAAGTTTCCCACTTTTTTTCATATAAAAATAAAAGGGTGAAATAGAGAATTAATAACGCATCAATCTAAGTTTTATAAATAATGCATTAAAATGTAAAAGCTTTATAGTTATAATGCATTTCATTATATAATTCTTTTCATTAAAATTAATCTTTTCATCAAATTATATAATTTTCACTAAACACTAAGTTATAATATTTCAATTAAAGTATAAACAATATAGAATTATAAACTATGAAATCTTTATTGATTGATATTATTATTATTTGAGAGTGAGATGACTCATACTATTCATACTATGTATAAACAAAACTATAAATCGTTTTGAATACTTTCATAAAAAAAATGACAGAATTTATAAGTTGAAATTATTAGTTTGTTATCAAAAACACTTTTAAAAAAAAAATCAGCACATTACTCAATTCTCTTAGATAATTTTCTGTTTTAATTTTTTTTTTGCTAGAAACAAAATACAATAACGAGAAAATGAATAATTAATGAGATACCACTATTATTTTACAGTTCATTTTAGTCGGTTTTCATGAATAATTTTACAATTCAATTTTTAATTTAGCATGATTAAGTAATACAAAAATCAAAATTCTATAAATTACGCGCATTCATTGCGTGGGATTTAAACTAGTATAAGAGTAAATAACTTAAAAATTTACAAGAGTAATAAGACCGAGTCATAAATATACTCGATGTTTCATGGTTTTATGATTTCATTTTATTATACATTATTAAAAAAGGAAACTTATCGCGCGAAAACCGTATATTCCGTTTCAATTTTGCCGATACGTATCCGATACTGTTTTTAATAAACCATATCCTAAATACGGAAATTCGTATCGGATATACAAAAATCGATATAATTTTATTGGATTGGAAAATCTTGAAGATTTTGAGTGGAAGGACAAGATTATTATTGAAGTTAACGTAAAAGAAATTGCGCTTGTTCAAATGTAATAGTCTCGGATACTTTTCAAGTCTTAATATATTTTCTACGTTGCACTCTAGTCTTGAAGTTATATACTACTATCAAGTATGGAACTGTCGATGAATTTATCGAGATCTTTAGTAATAGTCTCGGGTACTTTTCAAGTCGTAATATATTTTTTATGCTGCACTCTACTCTTGAAATTATATACTACTGTCAAGTATGGAACTGTTGATGAATTTATCAAGATCTTTTATACAGATTCATTTTATTGCCTTTGATTGTTTTAATTTTTACAATTTACAAAATTCCGGTATGGTATTATTTAAAATAAGGTCATAGACTTAGGTTTTGTTCTTTCCGACTTTTTAGAGTTGAACTCAACTGAACTGAATGGAGCTTAGCTGAACTGAATTGAGCTGAATGGAGTTGGACTGAACTAAGCTGATTGGAGGTGAACTGAACTGAACTAATAATAATAATAATAATAATAATAATAATAATAATAATAATAATAATAATAATAATAATAATAATAATAATCAATTGATGAAAACACCCTTTCATTCACATTTTGGTACCTTAAATGAATTTAGGCCAAAAAAATAGAATATTCCGGCCATTTTTTAAAGACATGGCAACGTATTTATGATGCACTTCGTTCACATTTTCAACCTCTTCCCTTCCCTCTTATAACTACAAGTCACGGTTGATTCAATCTCGGCGGTATTTCATAGTTTTTTTTGGCCTAAATTCACTTAAGGTACCAAAATATAAATAAAGTCCACATTAAGGTATTAAATTTTAAAAACCTTTCATAAGGTGTTAAGTTTTAAAAAGTGCAACATTAAAGGATGTTTTCATTAATTGATCCAAGAATAATTATAAGAAGAAGAACATTACTACTAATAATATTAATACTAGTAAGGCCCGGTTCTTTCTGACCTTTTAGAGCCGAATCGAATCGAGTGAATCAATGGAGCTTATTGAATCAATCGAGTGAATGAATGAATGGAGCTAAATGAATCGAATCGACCTAAATCGAATGAATGGAGAGTGAGTGAATCGAATCGAACGGAATGGAGCTGAGCTGGACTGAACTAAATAGAGCTGAACTGAACGAAACTGATTGAAGCTGAATTGAACTAAAATAAATATAATCAATTCTAACTCCCAACTTAACATTATTAATTACTAAATTACGTGTTCACCGACATAGTTTAATTCACATGCTAGGATTAATCTATTGTTTGTTGCATTGCATGCATATAATCGACAACATATCAAGTATAAATGATTTTCCCTAATCATTTGTAGAGGCCGCTATTGAGGCGGGCGGGATTAGGTGTTCGATCAAAAGAGCTTCCTAATACGTAACGTACCCTCACCACTTACTCCAGATCTCTGTGAACATCCGTGTTCATTGGCATCCACGAGAGTCATTCTAGACATAGAATGCTAAGGGTAACAAGTGCTTAATGTCTATGTCATTACTTTGTGTCTTGACATGGCGCAAAGTATTCGAACGGTTTCTAATTTCCACAATAAATTGGTGGCGACTCCACAAATGCAAACGCTTGTTTTCCCAAGCGTCCCCGTGGGCCCCCGCGTGTCCACAAGAGTGAGTCGATGAGTTTATGAAAAAAAATGTGCAAGGAGTGAATAGAGTATCTTGATAGTTAGGAGCGGGAGACATGGGTTATGGTAAATTGCTCAATGGATGTGGATTTGAGCCAAGTAGAGAGTTACATGTATGATGTGCTAGAGATTAAATTGGAATTGGTTAAATGGTGATGAAAATATTGTGAGTAAAGGAATAGTGAATGGAAATGGGTGTTTATAAGCATATGTTATCAATGTAGAGTATAAATTTAGAGATATGAGAACGTAACATGACTATTGACTTTTGAAGAAGCAATCTTTCATGCTAAGTAGTGTTGTTTTGTGATTAAGGAGCTATTATTTCGGTGATCCAAAGTTATGAGTGTGTTTAGTAGATTAAAAGGAGAAGTTGGGTGTTATTTTATATGTGATTCATGTCGGAAATTGGGAATACAAGAAGGTGACTTAGCTTGCGTAAAAAGTCTTGAATTCAGTAAGAGGATTGTGTGAGGTAATTTGTGGATAATGAGTGACGTGTGATCTAGGTCGAACGTTTGTTGATTGACTGAACTTACGGATAATGAGTGAGGTTTGGGTTGCATGTCAAGAGATATTATCATTGTATGTGGCTTGGAAATTTGGGTGATAAATAAACTGTGAACCTCCACGTTAAAGCGGAAAATATAACTTATAAAATTAAGCGGAAATTAGGAAATTTTTGAAACTTTTAAAGTTTAAAGCGCGGGTTCATTAAAACCTAAAACATAAATAGAGAATGCGGGAATAAAAATTTAAATTATACAAACGTGATAGTCAAGGTGAGGGAGCACCTTGGACTAATAGTCGTTTTAGTAGTCATAACTTTAAAAGTTTCAAAAATTAGACAAATGATAAAATATGAGTCTAAGCAATCCTACTAAAACGACTATTAGTCCAAGGTGCTCGCTAGCTCACACATCTAAACCCCACAAATGCATCTTCACGAACCTGTCATTCATGTAAACATGAAAGCCACAGTCAGTGGGGAGTAACTCAAGGTTCTCCCAGCCACAAAATGTCAAGACGAAAATAACAAGGCACATAAACAGATAATCAGGTTAAGATAAGATATGAATAAATGGAATTATAGCTAAACATATGATCTTACATATTTAAGAATACAAGTATAAGAAAAAGAATAAGATAGGCTAATAGGCAAGACATAAGCAATGCTAAATAAAAGAGAAGGAATGTAAATGGATTAATATGAAAACCACTTAACCATGAGTACGTAATTCAAGGAGACAATACCAAAATGACCATCCAGAATGCAAACATTTACTACTCTTAGACTATAATTTCCCCGGGTAGGACTACGATAATGATACGGTCCTAGTCTAAATCTGCAAATTCTCGGGTGTACATCCCGATTCGACGTGCGCCAGCACAACACGCACCCAAGACTCGACTACTAATGGAGACCGAGTACCCCATTCGCCAGAGCAACACGAAAGTGGCGGAAAGACTAAGATAAGACTCACTTGACAGCACAACACAAGTGGCCAAAACCATACTTACCAGAACAGCACAAGTAGGCCAAACCCGTACTTGCCAGAACAGCACAAGCAGGGCGTAAATGTAGACCAAGCATATAGGATAGTATCATGGCATTTCTACAAGAATACGACTCACAAGTGTAAGACCAACACAAAGTGTAGACGGAGTATCCGACTCAGAGGCTACCTTTAAAGCATGTTCGAGATACCACACACAAGACTACATCCTAGACTCCAACCTCCTGGTAGGATGACGATCATATCGTAACTAGAGGGCTTATAGCTCACCTCTAGTATCCGATAGGACCAAGACTCTCACAACAGAATAATACAAGGCATTATCAAGAATATGACTCTTACCAGTACTTATAATAAATATCTCGTACTTGTATCATATTAATAAATATTCCATTTCATAATTTGACATGCCGGTTAAATAAAATATAACAAGTGATAATGAATAATTTACGTTATATGAAATATACGGGTTAAAATGTGACCAAGTCCAAGTGACTCATTTATGAGCCCAATAAACAAATTATGGGGAGTCCAACAATTAAATCACATTAAGCCAAACGAACTATGACACAACCCCAAAGGACTGTTTGCGCAGCCCTTAACACACCTAAACAGCCATGCAAGACCAAGGCCGCTCCTAGCCATGCCTCTGCCCAGGCCAGACGAGCCACGACCAGGCCAGTTAGCTGTGCCCAACCCACGCAAAACAGGCCGTGGCCACAGCACAACCAGCCACTATCACCGTCCATGAACAACCATGAACAACCTGCACAAAGTGACTCAAAAACAGTCCGCTTTCCGCCTTGAAATAGCCCCGAAATACATGACCGAAACTGTCCCAAAACAGACCCTCATTAGTCTACAAAACAGCATGCTCAACACATTATAACGGTCCCAAAAATGCACAGGAAACTGTCCTAATAGCACTCATTCCTACGCCATAAAAAAGTCCTGAAACTTACACGGTTTATGTCCAGTTTTTCATTCTCATAAACCCGCCCCAAGCACTCCTCACAGCTGCCCAAGGACAGGTCGTATACTGCACCTAAGGACACTACAGGTTCCATCTTAAAGCAGGCTCATAACAGCACCCACACAGCCTACTCCATCACGTTAAATAAAACAGCCCTCAAAACCCTGCAAATACCGTCTCGAAGACAGTCTCAAAACAGTACAATACCGATTCCAAAACAAAGGGATGAGCAGTGCTAGTCATGGTACAAAACAGAGCTCAAGCAGACCTAAAACGAGTCAAATAAGTCCCAATAAATAGTCCAATAAACACATACAAAACGTCCCAAAACTCAACATGTAATCGTCTCAAAATTCGTCTCCAAATCTGCATTTTTAAGCACCAAAACCGGTCCCAACAAGGTACCCTTTTCACGACTAAAAACAGTCCCGAATGCCCTACCAAAAACGTCTCAAGGACTACCCAAAAACAAATCCGACAACTTACACAATGCTATCCCAAAACAGCCACTTCCAACAGCAATTTAAGACGGAATTTTGAGCACAATTAAGACGGAAATTAACATACAAAGGCGAAAATGACACAAAGAACCAAACTTTATCGAACAAGAGTATATAAAACGACCCATAAGACGAAATCTCGACGTTTTTGTCGAGTAACCTATCACCGTTACCTTTTTGCTCTCCTTAAACGTCCAATGAATCACCCAAGGATGACCCTAAACACAAAAACGGAAGAACTTAGTCCGAAATCCGAATCCTTGTAAGACGACCGTTTTGAAATAGGTGGAAAGTCGGCACTTTTCTTACCTAGATAGAAGGAGGGAGGCAAGGGGAAGAGAATGGTATAAAAACTAAGAGGAATGATGAAGAAATGGAGGAGAAATCCGGGTTTGTAGGTCGAGTTTTAATGGTGTTTCATGAAAATTGTTTGTACTGTGCAGTGTTGTTTTATTGTTGCTGTAAGAATTCGAAAAAGGGAAGAAAGGAGGTAAGTGAATCAGACGGGTTGGGAATTGAGATGGTCCCTTGGTCCAATTGTGAGGGTAAGTGAGATTATTATATTAGTTAGGTGTAGAAAGTAGGTGAGTGTGTCTATGTGTTGTCGGTATAGGATAGGTCGAGATTAAAATAGTCTCACATATGAAAGTGTGACGGTTTATTGCTAGACGGAAATTCGTCTTAGACCTACTATAATTTAAGACCGAGCTTTATTATTATTATTATTGTCGTTATTAATATTAACCGACTAAAATACGTATTTTTATATAAATTATGCTTTAAAATTATAGCTTTAATAAAAATTATGTTTAAAATGAATTAATTACATTAAATAATTTAAAAATATGAAATAAAGTAATAGAATGGTTAAATAAATTATAAACGTCAAAATGAGAAATTCGCGGGTGTTACATAAATGAGATTTGAATGGTGGAATAGTGAGAAAGCAATTGAGATACCTAAGGGTAGACTAAAGTGATAATTTGGGTTGTTCATAGTTGTGGGAATATGTAAATTGAATTCAAAGATTGACGAGAATTGAAACATGATAAGAAGAATTCATGAAATAGGAATATAACAGGTTATTAGATGGAATTTGAGGTGATCAATAAGATTTGAGGGTAAAAGATGTCTAGTAAAAGTCGTAGTAAGAAGTGAATGATGAGACTATTTGGAAGTTAGTGTACACGTATGATATGGTAATTGATAGTTGTCCTTTGAAAGTCGGTTTTCGGGGAGCGGTAAATTGTGTTGTTAAGCTAGGGTAACCGTTTAATTTAAGTATTCATGCACGACGAGTGAGATAAGTTAGTAAGATTTTGGCCTAGCGGTGATAGTATAGATGTTGTTTGCAAAGTTGCCTCCCAATCGTCAAGTAAAGCGTCAGGGATATGCATCGTGATCTTGTTGTAATGTCCATTTGAGTGGTTAGGTTGTATCATGAAATAGTGTATTGTGTTGGCAGTATGTCTCGGATATTTCATCTTAGTTGTGTAATAATGACGGTTATAAGGCCAAGAGTTTGTGTTTGAATTTAGTTATTTGACGGTGTATTAATCACCATCGGAGTTTATTAGCATTTGTGTGATGAAATAGGTAAGTTTGGAACCGAGTTTGAGAATGAAAACCTCATGCCCAGGTGACACTCGGCCTAGTGCACCATGTACTCGACCGAGTGGTCGCCTACTCGGCCGAGTGGCCTCCTACACTCCACCGAGTGGTCTACTTTGACCCCTGTTTGGTCGATACTCGACCTAATATTGAGTGTATACCCTTATTTTCACAATGTATAATGGTTAGTTTGTGTCGGATGAACATGTTGACCCCATATAGATGAGACCTTGTGAATTGTTTACATTATGTGACTTTTGAGTGAAATTTAAATGAAAGTTGTCAATTGACATGTGTAATTGGACGACAATAATGATGTGATGATTTTGTTTGATGTGTGTTAGTTGACGTGTTTTTTTTTTGTTGTGTGAAAGTAAGATGAAACAAGAAAATTATGTGTAATATAGTGGCCATTGCATGATAGTGATTGTGGCCTTTTGTATGAGCGGAAGTGTTGATAATGAATGAGAACGGATATGGTAACACATGTGCGATCATGTGGTAGATTTGACGCGGTATATATGTGGCTTGATGTCCGGAAATGGGAAGGTTGAACATGGTTGAGTCACATTATAAGAATTTTGCATTAATTGAATGTTTCCTAGAATCCACGTATTGGTGTTTTGATGTGCATACATGTTAATGTATGAGGATTGACGTGATATAGATACGTAGTAATAATTAAATTATACTCGTGATAGATATGCTTACATATAACCAACATGAATTGGGAGTTGTTTATAGGACTTAGATTGAAACCGTGGGTTTGACCTAACGCTTGACTTTTGGGAGGCTTGTAGATTGGGGGGGGGTTATATCGATGGAATTATAATTATACGAGATCTGATTATGGATTCACATAGATAAGAGAGAGTGTTGAACCTGAAACATAAGCATTTGTGGAATTTAGTAATGACCATATGAGAGCACACTATAAGGTTTGATAGTTGAACTTCGGGACGAAATTCTCTTTTAGGGGGAGTGAATGTAATAATTCGGAAATTAAGAAAAGAGAAAGTACAGAATGTGATAAAGTAGTGAAAATTGAGTGAAGAACTTTGGGATGAGTGCGGTGTTTAGAAAGAGCGTATAAGGTTGATAGACGTGTGCGATGCGAGAGAATGCATGAGATTATGGAAAGGAGAAAGTAAGGTGAACTTCGGGGACGAAGTTCTTTTTAGGGGGGGGGGAGATTGTAATACTCCATATTTTATAATTATATAAATAATATTATATTATATTTTATACAAATTATGTATGAGACAGAATAATAATAATAATAATAATAATAATAATAATAATAATAATAATAATAATAATAATAATAATAATAATAGTGATAATAATAATAATAGTGATAATAATAATAGTGATAATAATAATAATAATAATAATAATAATAATAATAATAATAATAATAATAATAATACCAACAATAATAATAATAACAATAACAATAATAATAACAATAACAATAACAATAACAATAACAATAACAATAACAATAACAATAACAATAACAATAACAATAACAATAACAATAACAATAACAATAACAATAACAATAACAATAATAACAATAACAACAATAATAATAACGAGAATGATAATAATGAGAATGATAACAATAATGAGAATGATAACAATAACAATAATAATGAGAATAATAATAATAATAATAATAATAATAATAATAATAATAATAATAATAATAATAATAATAATAATAATAATAATAATAATAATAATAATAATAATAATAAAGAGGGTGAGGAGAGGGCGATTTTGGCGATTTTCCTACGATTGTTTCACGCGTTTTCTGCCAACTGGCTTCACCGTTAACCCTAGTACCATCACCGCCACTGCTCACGCCGGTCTTTCTCGTCGACTGCCGTTGGTGTTTCTGTGGAGGTCTTAGGGTTTCTGGGTTGGAATCGCGTGAAGGAGTTTTGTTTACGGCATCGGGTTTTACTGCGACTTGCTGCGAATTGCTGCGTCAGGTTGGACGGCCACCTCACGTCGCCGGCCACCTTTCACCGTCGGCCTCCTCATGACGGCGGCGTCATTGGATCTTCCTTTCGTGCGCTGTTCTTTTTCTTTTCTCTATTAGGGCATCGTTTCTTTGTGTTTCTTTTTTAGGGTTCGTGCGCCGTGGCTGTTGTCTGTTCTCGTCAGTCTAGGTCTACTTTACCGTCAACAACCTTTTACTCCGGCGACGTTCATCGGATTTGGACTGAGCTGTTGTTTGCGGGATTGCGACCTCGGGTTTTCGGGTTTCTGACTTCAATTCTGCTGGTGGTTGTGGTCCTCTGATGTGGGCTATCTTGACGTTGACGTCTGACCCTCCACATGGCGTTGATCAGCGGTGGGTCGTCCTGTGCTGGTCTGGGTAACAGTTGGTTCGTCGGAGTTCTTGGTTCATCTGGCTGCCGTTTGTTACTATTCTGCGAGTGTGCTGTGCGTTTTTTTTTCACCTTTTCCATTTGTTTGTTTTTCCGACTGCCTTGCTGCTGCTGCCTGTCGCTTGCTGCTGCCTATGCTTGCCACCGTGGTCTGGATAGTGTCGGCTAGTCGTAGTGTTGGCAGGGTGTGTTTAGCATCTTCTTTTGTTGCCATTTGCTACTTGCGAGGTTACCGGCTTTTGGTGTTCTCGTGGTTGTCTTGGGTTGGCTACATGTTTGCGGGTTAGGCTGGCCGTGAGTGTTTTTTTTTTTTTTGCTTTCTTTTTTTTTTCGGCTGCTTTGTTTTCTTCGAGCCTCTTGCCGCTTGTGGGGGTGCCGTGTGGTGGTGTTCGTTCTGGTGGTTTTCTTTGGTGGCTATAGTTTTCTGTGCAGGTTGGTGGTGTGTTCCTTCATGCCTGAACTTGTACGGTTTCATTGTCCTTTTTCGAGTCTTCATGCGTGTCCGGATAGGTTTGGTAAAGGCCTTACTAAGGCTGCATGGCAGAAACATTTTCAGGTGCGGCATTGTCATGATGGTGCATTAGAGCTTACGCGTCAAACTCTGATAGTCTGACTGTTTTCTCTAATGCCGAGAGTACTTTGAAGCATATGGGGCTTTGGTTGTGTGGGGTATGCTTTAAAAACCGTACCACTCGCGCTAGGTGTCGGCATAGTCGGGGTGATATTGTGATGCCTCCGGAGTGTGTTGATGGCCTCTACAACTTTCATATTTATGGTATTCCAAGACCTTTGGCTCGTTCTACTTCGGTTTCTTCTGATGATAGTGTTGGGCTTGTTCAGTGGTCTATATCTTCGCTTGATCGTTTATCGTCTTTGGGCCTTTACACCGTGAAATCTATTCCTCCTAAGTGTCGTCTTGGGTTTGCTCGTGCTTTGAAAGGAGCCCTGGATGATGTGGCTGGTTCCCCATTGATCTCTCCCGCTGGATTCGTTTGCTTATTTTTCCACTTTGTCTGCTTAAGACTTTTGCTCCTTGGAGTAATCTTGACTGTAAGACTACTATTCGGCGCCAGCGTCAGGAGGAGAGTATTGCCAGGGCTATCCTTGCTTGGGGGGGGGGGGGGGGTTGCAGCTGTTGCAGAGTGTTTGGATGAGGGTCCTTCTTTATTTGCTGTAAAGGAGGATCTGTATTTGATTGAGCTTAACCTCCGTCAATGTCGGAGGAAGATTTGTGATGGTCACTATACTGGTGCTGTTCGGGTGCTCTCTTCCTCTGGGGTCGCCCCCTACTCCGATGCCACTCTTGTGGCCTTGCGTGAGAAGCATCATGTCGCCCCGCCTCCTACATTGCCTCCTTTGTCTAGGGATCATCATCCTCTGGTTGCTTCTTCGTTAGTGGTTTTGGATATGATTCGGAGCTTCCCACGCGGTACTTATTGTGGGAGGGATGGTTTTCGCGCCCATCACCTGATGGACTGTTTGAGTGGGGCAGCTATGGCTATCTCTGATGATTTGATCACTTCTATTACTAGAGTGGTTAATCTTTTTATTGAAAGCCGGTATCCTCTTGCTCTGGGTGAGTACATTGCCAGCGCCCCTCTCACGCCGCTTGTTAAACCAGATAGTGGTGTTCGTCCGATTGCTGTTAGCACTGTTTGGAGACGGCTTGTCTCTAAGGTTGGTGCTTTTCTGGTTGGTCCTTCCTTGTGTTCTTAATTTGCTGGTCTTCAGTTTGGGGTGGGTGTGTCCATTGGAGGAGAGGCTATCTTGAATCGGCTCATTGAGGCTCGGGTGGTAAGGTGGGACTTTCTATGTTGCTGGTTGATTTCCAGAATGCTTTCAACCTTGTTGATCGTGCGACCATGCTTCAGGAAGTCCGCCGTCGTTGCCCGGTTCTTTCCCGTTGGGTGGAGTTTTGTTATTCCAGCCCTGCCCGTCTTTTTTTATGAGGAGCATTACTTGTGGTCTTGTCAGGTTGTCCAGCAGGGTGATCCTTTGGGTCCTTTTCTTTTCGCTTTGGTTTTGCATCCCTTAGTATGCAAAATTCGGGACACTTTTGATCTCACTATGCAGGCGTGGTACTTGGATGATGGCACCATCGTGGGGGATACATTGGAGGTGGGGAAGGTCTTGGATTTTATTATGGCGGATGGCCCTCGTTTTGGACTGCATCTTAATGTCTCCAAGACGGAGGTCTTTTGGCCTGTTGAGGATCCTCAGAGTCGGCTTCCTGGAGTTTTCCCCCCTTCTATTCCTCGGCCCTTGCGTGGTGTTACAGTTTTGGGTGGACCTGTCAGTACTTGTCCTGGTTTTGGCAGTGATATTGTGGCAAAGAGAGTAACTAAGACCATTGAGCTAATGAACTTGGTTGTGAGGATTGAGGACCCGCAATGTGAGTTGATTCTACTTCGAGCTTGTACTGGTATTTCTAAGCTTTAATTCTCCCTTCATACTTCCTCCCCCAGTGTTTTTTGGTCGGTCCATCTTCCTTTTTGATGCTGCTCTTCGTTCCAACTTGGAACGTATTGTCACCGCGTCTGGCACGGGTTTTGGGGATTGGCAGTGGCGCCTTGCTACATTCCCTTTTCATCTTGGTGGTCTTGGTGTCTATGCGGCGGGAGATGTTTTACACTATGCTTTTATTGCGTCCCATTTGAAGTCTGCTGATTTGCAGGCTAAGCTCCTCGAACCTTCTGGTATTGTAGCTGCTGGCCCTGCTTTTGATGATGCCGCATGGGTGTTTACCGCGACTACAGGCTCTGGTATCTTAGGTAACCCTAGTGAAATTGCTGCCCCCAAACTTATGAAGAAATTGGCAGACATTTATTTCGCGACGGTTGCTGCTGCCTCAGAGTCTGTTTTCTCTTTGACACTGATACGTGCTTTTTATATAGTCTTTTTTAGCCTATTTCAGCACATATTTCTATGCATTTTTATACTGTTTTTATAGTATTTTGCCCCGAATTGGCTACTTTGGTTCGTTTTGTCCATTTTGTAGAAATGAACGCGAAAGTAGTGGAATCGTACTCTTTTTCGTCCTTTTTGCATGCATTTAGAGGAGACGGGATTTTCTAGAGTGAGATACTGCGTTTGGAAGCGTCATGGCACGGATTACGAGGCATTTAGGCACAGACTTGAGCTGAAATGAAGACAAAGTACTCGATCGAGCAGTTCTACCACTCGATCGAGTGGTTTTTACGTCCCAGAGTGGTCGATCGAGTGGTTTTCCACTCGATCCTTAGCTTGCAGAAAGATGGGTTACTCGATCTAGTAACTTTCTACTCGATCAAGTAGATTTGCTGAGGTGTTTGCTCGATCGAGTGGTTTTAATCCACTCGATCGAGTGGTTTCGCCATTATGGGCTTCTAAACAGCCCGCGTGTTGATTTATCTCGCAAAACTTAAGTACTTTACTATTTAAACCTACGTTAACTAGGTTATTATCATCTTTTGAGCTATCTTTGGATTATCTAAACTTTCTACTGTAAACTTTATTACGTTGCTTTTGCTCTTCTCTGTAACTACACTTTGGGATTATTTTTCACTCGGATTGTGTGTTCTTTACGCCGGATTCGCTTGGATTGTAATTCCTTTCTCTTTCCTTATTAATAATTAATCATTGTTGCTTTAATTTCTTGTTTGCTCTATTTATTTCTTCTGCCCTAATTTAATTTTATGCAATTTATTGTTTATTTCATAATGTTTACTGCTGGAAATCTATCTGCTGTTAATTTAATTAGCGACATGAGTAGCTAAACTCCTTTCATGTTGGGATTAGGGGATCTGCGGTAGGAAGGTGACGATGTAGTGAATGAATTAGATGAATTAATTACAAGGCTCTGTCACCATAGCAATTTAATTGTATTTATTCGACTTAGTTGAGTGCACACTTCTGAGTTAACCTTTAATCTGGCTAAAATTAATCCTAGATCGAAAGATTGGACTAAATAGGCCTGCTATGAACAGTAGACTACTCTGACGAGAATGAAAGTTAAGCTAGCGGTATTTTAGGATAGAAAGTGGACCGAAAGGACCTTTCAACATCCGTCTTACATTAATTCGTCTGAGTCATTTACACCTGAGTCACTGGACTACCGTAGTGAACCAAAATCCTGACATGTCTCTCTCTATCTGATAGTTTTATCCCTATTTCTCTGCTTTTATTGCTCTTGCTTTTATTTCTCTTTCCTTCAAAACTCGTAGTTAGATAACAATTCAAACAACCCCCCGATTCGTGACCAAATAGACAGACTTCTACAAATATCTTGCCTCCCTGTGAAGATCGACCTGACTTCCCTAGCTATATAGTTAGTTTAGTTAGTTTATTTTTGACAGGTACACGACAGACGTGTCAAATTTTGGCGCCGTTGCCGGGGTGGCAATTGCCCTATTTGTTTTCGTTCCGTTTATTTTATCCGTCTCAGGGAATTTTTATTCCTTGAGGCCGTTCTTATTATTTTCTTTCAGTGTTGTTTATGCCCAGGTCAGATAGGTTTGAATTAGTTTCAGCTGATTCAGAGCCAAAGAGACTATTCAGGCATAGACTCCGTCTGCAAAGGAAATCACGAAAGGAAGACTTGAGTACTTTCGAGCCAGAGCTACATCACTCTCTTTTCGAAGACAGACCGATTTCTACAGTAAATATGCCTAAGCTTTCCAGTCATTCAGTGCCTAAAGCATCCTCTATTCCGAAGGGTTTTAATCTCCAGACCGAGGATGGGAATACATTTGACATCCGCCCTTCTTATATCAATCTGGTGGAGAGAAATATTTATAGAGGTGTGGCAGGTGAAGATCCGAGGAAGCATATGGAGACCTTTACCGATTACTGTTCTACTATCCCCGCCACTAAGGGGGTAACTCAAGATAAGATTAAGGAAGTTTTATTTCCTTTCTCTTTAGCTGACTCAGCCAGGGAGTGGCTGACTGACTTGGACCGCACAGCTGTTGGGGTTACAGATTGGGAATCTCTTGCTCTTGCATTTTACAAGAGATATTTCCCTCCGCAACGCACCAACCTGCTGAGGGCCAAGATTACCAGTTTCAGACAGGCTCCCGATGAAAGCTTCTATGAAGCATGGTCGCGATTTAAGAAGTTGGTGAGGTCTATTCCTCACCATGGTTTTGACCCATGGTTTCTAGCTAATCAGTTCTACAATGGGTTGTATGATGACCACAGAGCCATACTTGATGCGGCATCTAGTGGGAGATTTCAGGAGAACACCGATGATGATAAGGGGTGGTCTCTTATTGAAGAGATGGCTAATCATAGTGATGAGTATGGTAACCCGAGGGATGGGATTAGAACAGTTCATGCAGTTGATAAGCAGGTTTTGGCTCAGCTGGAGACCATGAATGCTAGATTTGACAAGTTGGAGTTACAAGCTGCTGGGGAGCCTTAGACGGTCCATGTTCTTACTAGAGGAGAGACCGTTTCATGTGAGAGATGTGGGGGTAATGATGACCACACTGCTGTTGGCTGTCTTGTAGAGAAGGAACAAGTCCTTGCCTTTCAGCAGTATAGGCAAGAAGGAGGTTCCTATTATAATAATCAAGGGGCAGTCCATCCCAATTTGAGGTGGATCAGTCAAAACGTGCTCAATCCTACACCTCCTCCGCACCAGCAACAGCCTTATGTTCCTCCACATAAGAGTCAACAAGGCTTTCAAAAGCCTCATTCCTTCACTCCTCCTAACCATGGTGCATCATCTTCCGGGGGGGTGAGTGAAATTGGTGAGCTTAAGTCTATGTTGCAAGCCTTCACGAAACAGTGGCAATTGAGTGATCAACAGAAAGATGCGTCCATAAAGGCACTTGAAACTCAAGTTGCCCAATTAGCCACTAATCAGTCCACAAGAAAGCAGGGTCAATTACCGACTCAAAATAAGAAGAATCCATACGAGACGGTAAATTTCATCAATCTGAGAAGCGGTCGTTCATATGAGGGACCGGAAATGCAGAAATCAGACCCGAGGAGAGCTGTAACTGATGGTGAACAGTGTTATGGCGAAGAAAATGAGCTCACGGCAAAGCAAGTGCTCGATCGATTGGTTTCAGGTGGTCGATCGAGCAGATTTGGGGAAGAAAGTGCTCGATCGAGTGATCAAGGAAATGGTACTGGTCGATCGAGTAGTTTATCTGCTCGATCGAGTGAAGAGCAAAATGGATTTGCTCGATCGAGTGAACATTTCACTCGATCGAGTGATATTATTGAAGATTCTACTCGATCGAATGGGTATATTGGTCGATCGAGTAGTTTTGATGACGAGAAGCTTATCCGAGAGCCTGCTAGTGCTCGTTTAAGCGATAAATCACCGGAAAGACCTCGTTCGAGAGGTAAGAAGCGTCCAAAGGATACAGAGCTTGCACCGATAGACACATTGGAAGAGAGAAACAAGGGACTCGAGATACCTATCACGGTTCCCTTCCCGAGGCGTCTGCCGAATACAAAGGCCAATCAACAATTCGGCAAATTTGTCGAACTTCTGAAAAGCTTGGAAGTTACTGTGCCATTCACCGAGTTGCTGACAAAGGTACCCTCTTATCTTAAGTTTATGAAAGAAATTTTATCGTGTAAGAGGAGTATTAGTGATAGTGAGACCGTAGCTTTGACTGAGGTGGGTCAGCCCTATTCCAAAATAAGTTACCTCCTAAGCAGTCAGACCCGGGTAGTTTTTCAATTCCGTGTCATATCGGTAACTATTTGATTGATAATGCGCTATGCGATTTAGGCGCTAGCGTGAATGTCTTACCGCTGTCTCTGGCTAAGAGACTTGGTTTGACAAAGCTGAGTTGCACCAATATGACAGTCCAGATGGTCGACCGTAGTATATCACGACCACTAGGTATAGTAGAAGACGTACCTGTGAGGATCGGGAGGTTCTTTATTCCCGTTGATTTCGTTGTCTTAGACATCCCCGAAGATGCATACACCCCTATTATTTTAGGGAGACCATTTTTGTCTACTGCTCGTGCAGTTATCGACGTCGGGGGGAAGACTTTGACCTTTCAGGTAGGGGATGAGGAGCTGATTTTTCATCAGTCTAAGTCCCGGAGGGCTCCCATGCAAGCTCAGCCTTGCAATGCTCTCTCTTCTATTGACCCTATTATTGACACCCCAGTTGAAAATTTGGAGCATTGTGCTGCAATTGTTACCCCTCCGCCTCAGACTGAGAGCAAAAAGGAGGAAAGTTCGTCTGTTTTCCTTGCTGCAGGTACAGATGAATGCAATGAAGGAGCTGTCAAAGGGTGTTGTGCAACTGCTGTCAATCAAATTGGAAGTATGGATGCTAAAGATGGTGATAGAGGAGCAAGGATGAGGAAAGTTCGCGCCTATGTGGATGTGAACTACTCCCCTCCTACCGTTTCAAATGATAATTCATGCTCATGGAAGCTGAAGAGGACAATCAACGTTGCTGAGATGACGTCCTCCAGTCAGGAGCCCTTCAAGGGGTTACTGAATTGCATTGGGAATTAAACGGGGAAATGCCCCTTGTAACACTTTGTAATAGATATTTTTTTTTGAATTCTCCGTTGAATTTGTTTTATTGCTTTTATTAGGACAATTAGTTTATAGACAGTTTTTAGCGTAGATTTAAGACTATAGACTGTTCTTATGCGTATTTGGTATTTAGGGATATTTTTGCACGTGTTTTTATGCAGGTTTGGGGAAGTTTTACGCATTCCAAGGGAAGAAATGACGAAATTGAAGAACTTACGCGAGAAAAGAGCTCGATCGAGTACAAAAAGTACTCGATCGAGTGAAAATATGGTCGATCGAGCACTTTTTCCAGTCGATCGAGTAAAGCAATAAAGGGGATTTTTCGATCGAGTAGAATTCTACTCGATCGAGCAGCTGGATCATCGAAGTCCTCGATCGAGTAGTTTAAAACCACTCGATCGAGTGGAAATGCAAAAGGGACGCAGGGAGTTTTCCTTAAACTCTTATGTTTTGATTTCTAATTTCATTTATCCCCTTTATTTTGTCTACTCTACCCTATTTGCGATCAAATTCATCCCCAAATCCCCAATTTTTCTTGTCCAATCTCCAAATCCGCCACCTACAATCCTTTGCTTGCTAATTAATCTCTCATAGCCCCATAATTTCGCCTTTAATTGTGCTCATTTTCACGGTATTAAAGAGGGGTTAGGGTTCGCGGTTTTGAGCTCGAAAAAATCGCTTGTTTTGCTTGTTTCTTGAAGATTAATTGCATATTGTAGGTCTATTCCCATCAAGTAAGTGATTTCTACTTCCTCATTGCATTTTAATTTCGTTTTTTTTGAATTTTTATGAGGAATTTTGGAATTAGGGTTCGAAATTTTGAAATAATCGGTTTTTTTCGACTTTAATTGCCTTTGTTTGCCCTTACTTGTCTTGCTTGATGAACAATCCCCCTTCCTCACTATTGTTGCATGATTAATTCGAATTTTACACGATTTTGCGATATGGGTTCAGGACAGTCGAAATTTTCGACTGTCATCATGGTTCTCATTGCTGTAATTTGTCTAATTAGCTTCCTTGTCGCTTAATTGCTGCTGTTTTAGACTGTTATCACACCCCTGTCGCTTCTTAACATGCTTCAATTCGAATTTTGTGCAAAATCTCGCGATTAGGGCTGTTTAAGTCGAATTTTTCGACTGTCAGGCGGGTTATATGCTGCCTTGCCTTATTTAACCTCAGTTGTTGTTACTTGCTACTGTTGTTAACTGCTATCCCCGTTCCCTATCATTGTTTGCCTACCGTGACTCAAAAGTTTTGAGGGTTGTTGGGAATTATATGTTGTAAGTCGAAATTTTCGACTGATAGGGGATTCACATGCTGTCATATGCTGGTTTTCATGCTGTTTTAGCCACTATTAGCAGTTGTTATCTTATCATGCCCCCTACCCTCTGTATACAGGTTGAATTCTAGCACTTTACCTTCTACCAGCTCCACCTCTAGTCCGTCTCTGTCTGAGACAGTGGCCCCTGCTGCTGCCACTGTCTCCACTTTAGTGACTACCGCAGCCCCAGTGTTCCTAGTTTCAGCTGCGGGTACAGTTTTTGCTCCAGCTAGCTCTGCCGCTAGCTCAGTTCAGGCTGCCACTTCCTCTATGGTCACCACCGCTGCTAGCACTGCTGCTAGTTCTTCTTTAGTGGTGGCCATAACAACCACTACTCCTACACCACCCACTGCTTTTACTCCTGTGGTGGACTCGCCAGCAGCCGCAACTGCTTTTAGAGCAGCCCTGGTCCCTCACACCGTCTCTGGACGGGCTACTACTTCGGGTTCCAGAGGCCGGGGTCGTAGACAGTCCTGTTCTACGCCAGCTCCAGCTCCAGCCACTTCTACTTCTGCTTTAGCTGCTGCTCCTACTTCTGGCACAGTCACAGTCCGAGGGGACACTTCCCTCGACTCTCACCCAGATTATCCGCAGGTACATTTTGTTAACGCTTTACATCGTACGAAATTTTATAACCTGCTAGGCTGTGTGCATGTTCCTTCCCGTTTTCTAGAGAAAACGGCACTTGTGAGACTCGGCATTTACGAGTCGGTTTGTGACTTACTGCGGGCCAAGGGGATGGCCGGGCTCATCACTATGAGCGGCCGCACTTTTCTGGAGCTGAGCCTCGAGTTTCTCAGCTCCTTTACCTTCTCCTCAGGGGCACACAATGCTGACCCCGATAGTTATTCAGTGTCCTTCCGGTTGTTTAACCGGACTTTTCCGATGCCCTTAGGGGATTTTGGTAGGTTACTTGGCCTTACCTCTACGGGCGCGATTGCCGCCCCTAGGAGGGTCTACCGTCAGCTCTGGAGAGCCCTGGCCCACACCACTTTTCAGGAGCGAAAGCTCCAACAGGTCCACCTCCCCGCTGTCCGTTGTTTTATTAGATTGATGGGGAGCACTATTTTCGGCCGAAAGGAGCCGAATAACATCACAAACACCGAGCTCTCCATCTTGGGCGGTTACCTGAACATTGACTGTGAGGGTCCCTTTACCCTCAACATAGCTTACTTGACCGCCCAGTACCTTCAGAGCCAGGGGAAGAAGGAGACGGGAACCATTGCCTGCGGTGGCATAGTCACCATTCTTGTCCGTTCCCTCATCCCCGTTTGGCCTCGTGACTTGCAGTACCTCCAGGGAGAGAGGCTACTGAGTCTTGATGCCATGCTTTCTCAGCATTGGCTTACCCCAGACTACCAGACATGGAAGATAGACGGCTTCCTGTCTGTAGACTTACCTTGTGAGACTCTCCCCCGTCTAGAACCCCTTCCTACTGTTGCTAGGGGAGCCCGCCTGCCACCACTGCCTGACCTTCAACTTCCACGCCGACCACCTCCTCATGCACCCGCCGCCAAGAAGCGGCGTCTTGAGACCGGAGAGGGGTCTATACCTTCAGGGAGTGCTCAGCTTTCCACGGCTACTCCCGTACCGACCCCTACTCCCACTACTACTACCACTCCTACTCCTACAGCCACTGACCAGACCCAGACTCAGCCGGACCTACCGGCTACTTTCGTACCACCTCCTCCCTTTGTGGCGCCTGCGGTCCTAGACCAAGGGGGCGCCGTTTACGGTTTGTTGCTTGAGGTTGCAGAGCGTCAGGCTCGTATGGAGAGGGATTTGGCTCTTGCTTTACACCCTCTATACGAGTACCACTTGCGGCGACACCGTCCGATCCCAAAGTGTTGGCCACACCCTTCCTTCTTCCGGTACCCACCTGAGGGGTACCCGGTGTCTGACGAGGAGGAGGACGAGGACCCAGAGGTGGCAGTGGAGAGAGCTCGCGCTGAGGAGCAGAGGAGGAGAGAGACCCGGAGTTCAGGGTGGAGGACATCCGTGACAGTGATGGCGACGACGACGATGACGAGTAGCTACTGGTCTACTCACTTCCCCAGTTTTCTGGCTGGTTTGGGGAAGTTCGTGTTTTGTATGTTTTTCTTACTCTTTTATTTTGTCTGCTTTATATTTATTGTTTTTATTCATTGGTTGTATATTTCCGTTCCCCTGTATATATCTGCTGGTGTATGCTGGAGGACAACTAGGGCGTTGTCCGTTTTGGTTTGGGGAGGGTATTGCATCCTTTTTGAGTCTGCATTTGCATCTGATTTTGTATTCACGTTTATTTTTCAGCTTTGCATTGTTGTTTATTTTCATCAAAATCCAAAAATTAGAAAATTTTCAAAAATTCAAAAATTATTCACGTTTACTTTTGCATATAGGTTGAGTCGGAACGGTAGATTTCCATGATGATAATGCACTATAACTTGTCGTTTTACTTGAGCCTTGCACTTTATTGATAGTTATTAGCTTTGTCATACGCATAGTCTACGAGTTTCTGTTCAAATATAGCTGACTGTTTAGACTTGACCTGATAAATTGGCAAACTACTTGAAAATTCTGAGTTTTAGAGCCTTATAACTGGTGACATTCATGACCAGTTCATTAGGAATTGAGAGTAGTACTCCTTGCATAGCATGTTCATCTTTTTTGCACTTTTATGACATTCAATTTCTCGTCAAATGCACATATTCAAGTTTGTGGTTGGTGTCACATGCAGGGAGGTGCTTGCAAATTTCCCTTTCTTTATATTTTTTCACCCATTTAGCTCCACATTAGCCAAATTTGCCTTTTTGACCCATTAGCTACATTCCAAATTAAGCCTGCCTAGTCAAGCTAGTTAGTATGTTCTTTTGGGTATGAGTTTCCCGATTGCTTTTTGGCCCGTATTTCCGTGTTTGGAGTTGTTGGAAAATAGAGGAAGGAGGGAAAAGAAAAGAAAAAAAATTGAAAAAGAAGAAAAAAAAAAGAAAAAGAGAAAGACGTGAAAATGAAAAAAAAAAAAGAAAAAAAATAAGAAAAGCTGAACGTGAGAAGAGAAGAAAAAGAAAGAGAAAGTAAAAAAAAAAAAGAATAGTTTTGTTTCAGTTAGTTATTTCAGACGGTGTTTAAAAAGGAAAGTTTGTGACCGTCTGACTCCTCCATTCTTATTCCATATTTTTGAGGAGATTGTGTTTGAGTTTAGTGAGCTTTGTGCCAAATGAAGGGCACTTGTACTTAGTTTTCAGTCAGTTGAGATTCGGATGGTTTATTATGGCCCTGTTAGGAACTAGCTTGACGCTTTTACCTCCACATTTCCATAGCATGTTTTGCCTTTCTCACCTGAACCTCACTATTCCCATATTATTTGTAAGCCCTCGACTGTGACGGACATTATTGGTTGGAGTGTGTGCATTAGTACTTGAATTGTCTTTCATTTTTGTTGCATGCATGCTATGTAGGTCGCAGTTAGGTGAGTGACTATCTTTTCTTCTCTCTTTTACATATAACATTCACCCTTTGCTTCATGAGAGAAGAGTGACCACGAGAGAGTCCGATTTTGTTGGTCTTGCAAGGTCGATAGGTTGGCTATATTTCTGAACAGCTTATAATTCGTTTGCGTATTGACTGCTTAGCTTTAACTGTTAGTTTTTGTTGCATTAAATTGGTTCAAGTAGACAAGTTAAGCTAGCTCTGAGTCATCATTTCCGTTCCATTAGTTGCATTTTAGCTTACTCGAGGACGAGTAAAGGTTCGGTTTGGGGAGATTTGATACGTGCTTTTTATATAGTCTTTTTTAGTGTATTTCAGCATGTATTTCTATGCATTTTTATACTGTTTTTATAGTATTTTGCCCCAAATTGGCTACTTTGGTTCGTTTTGTCCATTTTGTAGAAATGAACGCAAAAGTAGTGGAATCGTACTCTTTTTCGTCCTTTTTGCATGCATTTAGAGGAGACGGGATTTTCCAGAGTGAGATACTGCGTTTGGAAGCGTCATGGCACGGATTACGAGGCATTTAGGCGTGGACTTGAGCTGAAATGAAGACAAAGTACTCGATCGAGCAGTTCTACCACTCGATCGACTTGTTTTTACGTCCCAGAGTGGTCGATCGAGTGGTTTTCCACTCGATCCTTATCTTGCAGAAAGATGGGTTACTCGATCTAGTAACTTTCTACTCGATCGAGTAGATTTGCTGAGGTGTTTGCTCGATCGAGTGGTTTTAATCCACTCGATCGAGTGGTTTCGCCATTATGGGCTTCTAAACAGCCCGCGTGTTGATTTATCTCGCAAAACTTAAGTACTTTACTATTTAAACCTACGTTAACTAGGTTATTATCATCTTTTGAGCTATCTTTGGATTATCTAAACTTTCTACTTTAAACTTTATTACGTTGCTTTTGCTCTTCTCTGTAACTAAACTTTGGGATTATTTTTCACTCGGATTGTGTGTTCTTTACGCCGGATTCGCTTGGATTGTAATTCCTTTCTCTTTCCTTATTAATAATTAATCATTGTTGCTTTAATTTCTTGTTTGCTCTATTTATTTCTTCTGCCCTAATTTACTTTTATGCAATTTATTGTTTATTTCATAATGTTTACTGCTGGAAATCTATCTGCTGTTAGTTTAATTAGCGACATGAGTAGCTAAACTCCTTTCATGTTGGGATTAGGGGATCTGCGGTAGGAAGGTGACGATGTAGTGAATGAATTAGATAAATTAATTACAAGGCTCTGTCACCATAGCAATTTAATTGTATTTATTCGACTTAGTTGAGTGCACACTTCTGAGTTAACCTTTAATCTGGCTAAAATTAATCCTAGATCGAAAGATTGGACTAAATAGGCCTGCTATGAACAGTAGACTACCCTGACGAGAATGAAAGTTAAGTTAGCGGTATTTTAGGATAGAAAGTGGGCCGAAAGGACCTTTTAACATCCGTCTTACATTAATTCGTCTGAGTCATTTACAGCCGAGTCACTGGACTACCGTAGTGAACCAAAATCCTGACATGTCTCTCTCTATCTGATAGTTTTATCCCTATTTCTCTGCTTTTATTGCTCTTGCCTTTATTTCTCTTTCCTTCAAAACTCGTAGTTAGATAACAATTCAAACAACCCCCTCATTCGTGACCAAATAGACAGACTTCTACAAATATCTTGCCTCCCTGTGGAGATCGACCTGACTTCCCTAGCTATATAGTTAGTTTAGTTAGTTTATTTTTGACAGATACATGACAGACGTGTCAGACACCACGTCAGCTTGCTTTGTGGCAGTCTCAGCAGGGTTCCCACTCCTCTGATTGGTTGCGTGCGGTTCCTATCTCGGGGTTGGGTCAGACTATGAACGGAAGGACTTACCGTAGTGTGCTTGGGTGTCGTCTGGGTGTTCCTTTATTATCGGTATCTAGGCCCTGTCCTGCTTGCTATCGGGTTTTTGCTGATGATGTTTTTGGGGACCACGCTGTTTCTTGTACTGGTACTGTGGGCGTTAAACATCGGCATAACCTCGTCAGTGACACTCTATTCGACATCTGCTATAGATCTGGTATTTCTGCGGGAAAGGAGGTTGATATCGGGTTGGTTGACGGGCATGGTGGCTCTCTTCGTCCTGCGGATTTGCTGCTTTATTCTTGGGACAGAGGGCGTGATGTGTGCGTTGACTTGACAAGGTCTTCTTCTTTGACTCAGACTGGGATGACGGATTTTGTGCCTGGCCGGGTTGTCGCTGATGCTGCTCAGCGTAAGTGTGCTAAGTACGGGGATTTGTGCGCGGTAGCGGGTTATTGTTTCCTTCCCTTCTCTTTCTCTTCATTTGGGGAGCTGGGTTCGGATGCTGTTGCCTTGCTCAAGCGGATCCATAAATTCTCGGTATCTCAGGATGTCGGGGCTCGGGTGGCCGCTTACATTTTTACTAGACTTAGCTTTGATGTTGCTAAGGGTGTGGGAGCCCAGATTGTCTCTCGGCTCCCCACCAATTTCATGTAAACTTTTATTTTTCTTTTAATGAAAGTTGCGTGCATCCTTTTATAATAATAATAAAAAAAAAATAAAAAAAAAATAAAAAAAATAATAATACGAGATACGATACATGTATACATATACCGCACTCACCATATATATACTCCACCCTACCTTATCCATCTCACCCTATCCTATTGTAATCCCACAAAATCCACAAACATGAGAGATGAGAGGAAGAGAGAAAAAGGAAGAGAAAGTGGAGATTTTGCCCTCCGCCTCGGGATCGTAAGGTAAAACCGTTTCACACTAGTTTTTATATTATTTTATTTTACCCGACTCGACCTTGACCCGCTACAGACCACTGTAGATACCCAGTATCTGTCGAGTCTCCAACAAACACCCGATGATTATCGGACTACAACATGCTTAGAAATTGCAGTGTTTGATCGACAGTTTTGTACAACTATACGTCGGAAAACTTAAAACGATTTCGAAAATAAAACATTTCAAAACTTTTCAAAAGTACCTGGAGTGTTTAATGCATGACGACGGGGTCACAATGACACTAACTGGAGTCAAAATCGACACCGAACCAAAAACCGACTCAAAAATTCAAAATCCTGACTACAACAACGAGTCAAACCGAGTCAAACACAAAAAACAAACTTTTCAAAGACTTCCATGTTAAGGATTCCCGGAATCCTTAATGGTCAAGTACAAATCAAGTTCATCCAAAACCTAGGATAGAACAAATCATGATTGCACTTGCGTAATAGTGACAAGACACCTCGAAGACCCGCGAAATGACTCGCGCCTCTTCGAGCAGCCCGTGCGGCCACGTCGCTCAAAACGTACACAACCACCCATTTTCCTATAAATACCCCTCAAATGCCACCATTTGAGAGTTACGCGAGTGTCCGTCCCCTCATCTTCCCTTAAAATTCTAGACTCGACTTCTCAAGTCACAAACCGACACGTGTTTCCGACCTACCGATAGAAAACACAAGCCTTACACATTGTTTGGTACCGTCATCGTGCATTAAATCACTTGACCGACCATCTCAACCAAATACACCATCACTAAACTTAAAACACTCTTTTATATTGCTAAAACGGTTTTAAAACCGAGTTTTCCGACCAAACAAGTTGATACACTTTCGTCGATTTCTCGTCTCAAGCCTAGCATGTAAGTATGAGGGTGTAAAAATCCTCTTCTATCATGTCTTTCATTTGTTTATGACTATAACATGCTAAAACATGCATAACATGGTCCAAATATGGGATAAATGAGCCAAAACCGGATTTTGGCCGAGATAGGGGCTGCTTGTATAGCAACATGGCTCGCGCCTAAAGCCCCTCTCAGGCCTTAATTCAACCGTGTTTGGTCTCTTCTTCCCCTTTTGTTTTTATTTCATATTTTTAATCGGTTTTTACCATTTCAAATCATTCTCTTTTATGACAAACTTTTAACCATGAAACATTTTTCACCCTTGGTTCCTAATACCATGACGGTTTAATCCGTGTTTTGGTGATAATATTTGGTTAATCACATTTTAAAAGGTATTTTAAAACCTTTTATTTCATTTCTTCACATTTCAAAACAAATGCATTAGCTATGAATACAAAATCATCCTTGGTTCTACATACCATGTCGGATTTTAATCTGAGTACGATGATGAACATTAAGTAATTACAATCGAATGAACTTAAAACAATTAGTTCATAATCATTTTCAAAACTATTCATGTCAAGCTTGCAAAACCGAACCCGACATCGAATATTGTCAAAATAATGACGATTATTCAAGTCTCATTCTTCACATCAACACAAAAGCGGTCTAAAACGACCTTTTCAAATCAAGACGGGTTCAAACACCCTCTTTTCAATACATTTTACGAACTTTTTCAATGGTCAGAAGACGTTCTTCAATCGTCTGTTGACCCGCGCCTAAACAGGCCACTCCTTTTTCCATTTTCAAACCAGGCAGACCTGCTCGCATCGCCTGATGGCTCGCGCCTATATAGGCTGCCAGATGGAGGGTCTGTTTCCGTCTAGCATTTGTCTAGGATGATCCCGACTTCGGTTAACCCGAATACAGGACGGATCAGATGACAAATCCGCTCTTTTACATCATATTTGCAAAATGCCTTACTAAGACAAATGGATCACGTTATGCACCATAAACCTAACTTGGTAAATGGATGTTTAATTTCCGTCTTGCATGCAAATCAATATTAAATCCAACTCGACATCAAATACTTGATACTTGGATTAAACAACCGACATAGAAAGCTCACATGTTAGGCTCAAACTCATGGATGTGCATTCATGCATTTACCCGTTTTATCAACTTTTGCATTTAACCGACCAAGATCGATCAGTAGAGGCCGCTACCGCGGGCGGGGTTGGGTGTCTGATTAAAGGGTTTCCCAATACATACCTTCACCTCTTACTCAGAAACTTTGGATAGTGGACGACCTTATCCAGGGCGTACGAGAGTCATTCTAGAGATAGGATGCTAAAGAGGGACGATTCCTTATCTTTAGTACAGTACTCCCCCAAGGGCATAATCAGACACATATGTCTCCACTTCAAAGGGTTTTGTGATATCCGGCAGCGGCAATATGGAATCTTGTATCACTGCTTCCTTAAGCCTCTCAAAGGCCCTTGTCTTATCGATAGACCACTCCCACTTGATATCCTTTTTCAGCAAATCGGTAAAGGGGCGGCTATTTTTTAATACTCTCAAATGAATCTTCGATAGTAGTTTGCTAGCCCCAAGAAAGAGCGAAGCTCAGACATGTTTCTTGGGATGCCCCAGTCCTTGATGGGTGTAATCGTCTTCGGATCCATTCCAAGTCTCCCTTTTCCCACGATGTGACCGAGAAAATTGACTTCAGGTTGGGCAAACTTGCACTTCACCTTTTTGTCAATAAGTGATTGTCTCGCAGTTTTGAAAACACAAGCTTCAAGTGTTCTACGTGTTCAGCCAAAGAGCGACTATACACAATGATATCATCCAGGTACTGCGGACAACGGGGGGCCCACGGGGGCACTTGGGAGGAAGAGAACAAGAGTTTGCATTTGTTGGAGTTGCCACCAATTTTTATGGGAAATTGGAACCGTTCGAATACCTCGTGCCATGTTAAGACACAAAGTAGAGACATGAACAATAAGAACTCGTTACCCTTAGCATTCTATGTCTAGAATGACTCTCGTGGATGCCAATGAACACGGGTGTTCACAGAGATTTGAAGTAAGGGGTGAGGGTACGTATTAGGAAGCTCTTTTGATCGAACACCTAATCCCGCCCGCCTCAATAGCGGCCTCTACTAATGATTAGGGACATCATCTATACTTTATATATCGTCGATTATATGCATGCAATGTAACATCCAAGTTTTAATCCTAACATGTGAAGATTAGACTAAGTCGGCGAACAATTAATTTAGCATACAATTGGGTCGAAATAGGATTTAATGCTCAATTACATGTGAAAGCATGTAAATAAATATGATAAACACAATAAATAAAATTACAATAAAGAGAATTACAATAATTACATTGGGTTCATTGATTTATGTCGAAAATACCTTTAAAACGGATAATTTGAGAAAAAGAAAAAAAAGAAAGAATTAACGAACAGATCAGTAGGTGATAATACGATTAATAGTCAATTAATACATAAGCTAATTAATCTAGGTCAAGCAACAACGGAATTCAGAGACAGAACCCAACCTGGAACAGGCGCAGCAGGACTGCGCCTTTTGGAAGAGGCGCAGCAGTTGTTGCGTCTGTTCCAAGGGTGAGTTCTGGCTGGAACTGCAAATCGTTAATATTCGTTGGTGATTTTAGTGATCGATTACGATATTTACTCGGATGAAAGTGATTAATAGATTATTTACACGTGATTGATGGTCATAAAAGCAATAAAACATGGATGAGACGGAATTAAACGGATTAATTACACGAATGAACGATCGATTAATGACATGGGTGGATTAAATAAGCTAAACATGACGAATGAACAACAAATTAATGATGAATACGACAAAAGACAGATGAGAATGTATCAACGGTCGAATTCCAGAAACCCGATATGAACGAATCGAATTCCTACAACCCGGATTGAATTTAATGACGAGAACCCGCAAATAATGGTTATAAGGGATTTAAGTCGAATTCAAATGATGAATTAGACGTGTTAATGATGAACAATAATATACATGAGATTATTAAACTATTGTATCGAAGAATTAGAGAAAACAAACAAAACAAATAAAAGAAAGGAAGCAGGAACTGCGGCAGCCTCACAAAGAGGCGCAGCAGGAACTGTGCTCCTTCGAAGAGGCGCAGCAGTTTCTGCGTCATTTCTCGACGGTCTGTCTTCTGGAAATCCGTAAAAAGAGGTTTAAACAAAGGGTTTGTAAATCGGTTTAAAAAGGTGTTTTCGACATAAACCTTACATTGATGGTACAAAAAGATAAAGAACAATAATAAAAGAGAGATTTACACCCTCAGACTTACATGTTTGACGAAAAGAGATGAACTAAGTTATCGATTAGTGATGCTCGACTCGAATGTAGACAAAAGTGCCCTCGTAACAGGAAAACGATTGAATTAATTAAGTTGATTAGTTGTGGAGTTGGTCAAATTGGCCGGTCATGCAAACGAGGATGGTACTCAGAAATATCCGAGCTTACGTGGTCAAATGTTCAAGCACGTAGACGCCAAAAAGTAAGAACAAAGGTCTAGAATGCAAAGGGAGAAGAGAAGGGCGGACACTCGCGTGAGAAATATGAGGAGCGAAGGCTCCTATTTATACTAATCACGTGAAGGAATAGGGTTTCGGAGAGTCTTTGGAAATGAATCTCGGAAAGATATGAAAAAGATACGAAAAATACGCAGAAAAGGACCTGGGAAGAGGCGCATCAGTCACTACGTCTCTTGGAAGAGGCGCAGCACCTGCTGCGTCTGTTCCCAAGTGGTTTCCTCCTGCGGAAGAAAGATTTCCGTGTTTGAGTTATAGAAGGACGGAATAATTTGGTTTTCCTTAATATCTTGTATGAATATTACTGGAAATTGTTTACCAAAGAATAAAGATTGTGAAATAATGGAATAGAAATATCCGGAACATTCCAGAACATTCCGACTTGGAAATTTTACGGTTTATCAGAAAATGGAGACGGTTTTAGGCCCGGACTCCAAATGTACTCTAATTACTGTCAAAACGACCGTATCGGCACGTAGATAACAACTAAGAGGTAGACATTTAATATTTGAGCAATCACTTGATGATAAGATTACGAACTGTCACAAATCGTTCCGCGTAGCAAACATGCGGCCCAATCATCATCGGGTGGTTTGCGAGAGGTGCAAAAATGAGGTATCTACAGAGCCCCCACTTTGACTGAGGCTTGAACAAGGCGAAAGTCAAAGTATAGCCATCAGGTCAATCGAAGATTACAACCTGACGACTATGGCGACGCGAGGCGGCTCAAGGGGTATGAGCCAAGGACCTGTCGTCGGGAACATTTTAGAGTCTGTCGACTATCGGGGAGGGTCGTTTAAAGTCCATTAGACTACGTAAGGAAGCTCGCCAGCCATAAGAAGAGGTCATACCTGAGATTTTTGGACGAAACGGGACTGAGGGCGCTTCGGCGAAACTCTTGGGCCTGAAGATAAATTGGTGTCTGAAAATACGAAGGCTTATTCCTGAAAAAAGGGGTTTCTGAAGGATATGAGGAAAGACAGCAGGACACAGTCCGGAACTGCTGGGAGAAATTTACTTGTGTTCAGCTTCAAACAAACTTCGGAAGAATTCGGGGTCGATGTTGATCTCCATGTCTCGAGAGGGAAAGTCTATCCGCTTACTCTCGTCGGGGAACATAATCAGGAACTAATCTCCATGTCTCGAGAAGGAAAGTCTATCCGCTTACTCTCGTTGGAAATATAATGAAGGCGTGTCAAAACACCTGTGAAGCAATATCTGCTCGCTGTGACAAGCAAGGTCTTAGAAGCGATAAATAACGTATGATAGTCTGCTGCTGGCTTAGAAGTGCGAAAGATAATCGTCAAACGGATCAAAAAGATAAAATAGCATGGGGAAGAGGCGCACCAAAGATGGGCCCACAAATAACGAACTCATAACGAATTTTTGAAAACTCGTAT
This sequence comes from Silene latifolia, assembly GCF_048544455.1. Lineage (NCBI taxonomy): Eukaryota > Viridiplantae > Streptophyta > Magnoliopsida > Caryophyllales > Caryophyllaceae > Silene > Silene latifolia. The sequence goes on from NC_133534.1 coordinate 23,811,931, forward strand.
GGAGGGAACACCAAGAAGAGGCGCAACAAGAGCTGCGTCTCTTGGAATAGGCGCAACGCCTGCTGCGTCTGTTCCCAAGGGTGCATTTTCTGCGTAAAAACGCGATAAACAGAGGGATTATTTCATTTATTTCGAAACACAAATCACACAATACTCTCTCAAATCTCAACCATTTCTGCCAAGGTTTGATCCAAAAGCTTGGATTAATCATGAATAATCGAGGTATGTGTCTCATTCTTGCATTAATCTTCTATATTTGCTCAATTTGGATCGAAAAAATTAGGGTTTTCAACCCAATTATTTCGAAAATTTGGGGCTTTTTCCCCAAATGCATTTGCCTTGTAAAATTGATACTATAAATGGATAATTGGTAGTATAAGGAACATAACCATGTATTTGTTTTGAATTTTCGTTGAGTTTTGAGCATTTGAGTGAAATTGAGACGGTTTCACAGCTAGACCGTAAATTGCTTCGAAAATAGCCTTAGGATTGCCCATTTGCGATGAAACTTGATATTTGGGATCCTTGGATGATGGGTAAACTTCCTACCATCTCAGAATTTTGGTTTGTGACGGCTTTTAAGGACACTTTTCTAGGGCATAATCGTCGTTATAACGAAATGCTGCCGAAATTTTGACTCGAACCCGGAACTAGGCTTCAAATTAGGCTTGACATGACCCTAATTACCACATGAGTGATCGGGTTTGTGAGAATATGGCCAAAGATGGCGAGAAAAGAGTGATTTCAGGGCTTCCAAAGGCTCGAAAATCCCTTAACCAAGGCCCGTCGTCACGTGACGCGGCCTAAATTTGCTTTGATGTTGCAGGTGATGAGGCTTCTACTTCTGGGAGGACTCCCATGGAGATACACGCTGCTGTTGTCGAGGAGGCTTTTGAGCAGGCTTTCACCGCCGCGGTGATTGCTGCTGGGGACGAGGTCCACGAGGAGGAGGCTGTTGAGGAGGAGGAGGCCCCGAGGCGGGCCAACGACGGACGAGGAGGTCGTCAGCTGAGGGGAGCACCCGCGTGGGCTGCGACCTGGGAGAGTAGGCACTTGCTCTGGGCTGCAGAGGGTCACCTGTCCTACAGGACGGTGAAGAGTTTGGTAATTTTGAATTCATTACTCATCACTCACCTTCTTTTATTTCATTTGCTCATATTTTTTTCAACTTTCATCAAAACTAAAGATAGCTTTTGTTACAAATCACAATAGGAGGCCGGGAACATCAGGTCGTTCTCGGGTTACACGACAGCGATGAAGTGCTACGAGCGGCTGTCAGCGGAGGAGCACGCCATGATCGAGCATGGAGCGTTCGGTGCCTTGGTGCAGGCCTGGAGGGATATCGCGAAGAGCAAGTTGTGGGCTAACCTTAGCCTGGTCCGCGCTTTCTTGGACCGATTCTGGGACACGACTTCCACGTTTCACGTGCCTTTTGGTGAGGTGGGAGTCACTCTGGAGGAGTACGGCATGATTTCTGGTCTGCCGTGTGGGACTGAGGCGGTGGAGTGGCCGGAGACTGCTATGAGGGTGGACTCGGCCGAGGCGAGGAGGTTGATCGGCTGGAACTTGTCGCTGAAGGCTGTTACAGTGCCGGGTTTGGTGCCCAGTTCCTACGTTCGAGACTACTTTGCGGGAAAGATCCCGGCGCTGGTGACGATTGACGGGAGGGAGACGACTCCTCCTCCTGTATTGCTGAGCAGAGGGCCCGCTTGTGGCTTTGGTGGTTTCTGTCTTTGATTTACCTCGGAGACAAGGGAGAGAGGCTGTCGACGAAGCTTTTTCCATTCCTTTCTGACCTGAGCTCCCTAGGGCGTTGGGACTGGGTCACTGCTGGTTTTACGGTCCTCATCCGCTTCATGATGGCCATGGTTCGTCCGGAGTTGATGGAGAAGGGGACTTCTCCTGGTGCTGTCGGACCTGGACTGTTGTTGGAGGTATGAACCTTCATTGAGACTTTAAATCAATTATTTTCCTTATCAAATCAATTCCTTTCCTTATCAAATTAAGAAAGATCGTTTATTGACTTATCTTGTTTCACAGGCATGGGTGTACTCCTACTTTTCAAGCCTCTCGCCCAAGAGGACGGAGCCGCTGGAGAAGGCCTATCCCGTCGTGAGGGATTGGGTGATGTGTAGGACGAGGAGCAAGAGTTCCTCTCACGGTGTTTACCGGCGGGACGTGAACGCTCTTCAGCTGGATAGCGTGAGCATCTCGTTTATATTCATTTGCTTCTTCATTGCTTTTAATCGATTATAAGAATGATTCCTTGTTTGTCTTGTCCCAGTGGGTGCCCAGGCCTTGGGCGTAGTACGCTGGCGCGCCTCCTTTTGTGGGTCAGGTCCTTCGACCTTGGAGCTCGAGCCGACTGCTGTTGAGGACGTCGATGGGTCCTGTGTGGTACTTGGGCGAGCGCTTGGCTCGTCAGTGCTCTCAGGACGTGTTGACGGTTCCCATCGATCCTCCTAGGACGATGTTCAGGGAGCCTTCCGAGGCAGAGAGGGAGGCTTACTTGGCTGGCGTCGGTGGTGACGCCCTCCTTCTTCCTGGCGAGGACTACTCGGCGTTCCTCTACGGGAGGTTGGCGTACTTACCGGTAGTGGTTAGTATCTCTACTCTTCTTCTTTACTTGATTCTAAAACTATGATGAAAGATCACCGATTAATGAGAAATATTTGACCTTGCAGGAGGTTGAGGCGGCGGGCATCGAGCCCCCAGAGTACCCCGAGACCCTCGAGTACACTTACGCGACTGGGAGGACGACGATATCCGAGCTGCGTGACTTTGACGTGGCTGTGACGGATGCTGGCCTGGACGACTGGCAGCATCTGATTCGGAGGGTGAGCCTCTAATTTACATAATATTTGTGTAAGAACACATTTGATTGAACTTATTCAATTATTGAGAACTTCTTTCTTGAAAATGCAGGTTGCGCCTTCTCGGTTCGTGGCGTTATGGAGGGTGGCCAACCGGCTGCGAGCTACTGCCGTCGAGGCACTTGTCGGCGGTCGAGGTCGCCAGGTACGAATCTTGTGCATATTTCATTTTTGAATTTTGATTTCCCTTGGAATTGCTTGAAATGATTGACATGAGCCAAATTTGTTGTTTACAGGGGGACCGTGAGCTGGAGCGAGAGTTGGCCCAGTCTCGGGAGGAGACAACTCGCTTGTTGAGGGAGCTCGAGGTTCGAGACGCCGAGATTGCTGTTCTCACGGCGAGGGTTGCGGAGCTGGAGGGCGACCGGCAGTAGTTTTTTTTATTTGTATTTTGTATATTTTGACCTTCATTTTGGACATTTCGGACTTTGGTTGGGGCTCGAGCCCCCAGTTTGCTGTATATTTCCCTTTTTGATTGTATATATGACGGCCTGAGTGCCTTTGCTGCTGGGTTGTGTTGCTTGTACCTGCAAGTTAGCTTTGAACAGGTTTGGTAGATGACGGTTTACGCCGTCATGCTGCCGAAATTTACATAGAAATCACGCAAAACATTCTTTTGTATATACATATGGCCTGAATTAGCGCAAAACGAATGACTCAACGGAATGCAAAAAAAATGCAAAAAGTAAATGCAGAAATGCAAAAAAAAAAAAATTGCCGGAAATGACCGGACGGTAAGGAGGGTTACCCCCTAAAAAAAAAAAAAAGAACCCTATAAGTTAGAAATGAAATGGTGAAAAAGACGTAAAAGAAATATATAAATGAAATAAATATATAAACTTTGAAATGAATGAAAATGGAATTGTAAATTATTTCCTAAAATGAAAATGTACAAGTGTGATAAAATGACGAAAATGTCGATATTGCCTCGAGATGCGTGCCCGCGGAATTAGGAAATACAAAATATGGTAATTTCCTCGTATTTACCAAAACAATAACTCGTAGGAATAGGAAATTATTCGTCACGGAATTAGGAAAGATCCAACGCGGAAAATCACAGAAACCTAGCTGAGGAAGAGGCGCAGCATGAGTTGCGTCCCTTTAAAGAGGCGCAGCAGGTGCTGCGCCTGTTCCCAGGTGTGTCTGCTCTGGCAGATTTTAGGAAACAGAAATTAGTATAAATAGAGACGTCGATAGAGCTTTTATTCACACAATTCTTCTGTCTCTTCTTCGTCTTATTACATAAAATTCTCAAAACAAGCACTCATCATGAATACTTTGGAGATTCGCCTAAAGGAGTGGACTAACGAGTTCTCCAACATGGAGAAACACGACATGGGTGCCTATAATCTTGGATCATTGTTGAGTTTGAAGCTCATCAAGGTTGTCAAACCGTTCTTGGATGCTTGTCTTGATTACTGGGACCCGAATTATCATGTTTTTGCGTTCCCTGGAGGAGATATTTGCCCATTTCCTGAAGAAATTGCTGCGATTGGTGGGTGGGACCCGGAACACTTGCCCGCTATTCCTTCTACTTCGCAAGGGTATAAAAGCAAATTTAGAGATTTGCTTGGATTGACCAGGCTTGAGGTGGACCGTCTAGTGACCTCGAAAGGAGTGCGAATGCTGGACTTCATTGACCGATTTATTAACAGGGCCGACCCCACCGTTTCTTATGTTGCTAGGCGAAGGGCCTTTGGGGTTTGTTTGTTGCATGTGTATGTCCTCCAAGGGCATGTTGATGAAGACTTGAGAGGTGATCCCCGTCTTTTGGGACTTGTTGAGCAAATGGAGCTGCGTAGGAGCCCAGCTTGTTTATGCTTAGGAGAGATCTTGTTGGGCTTGGATAATAGGAAAGCCAATCGTGACCTACCGTATTTGGGAAGTCCTGTCATCTTGCAGGTAAAAGAACATTTTCTTCTTCCTTTTCTTTTTTTTTTTCGTTTTTTTTTTTCGTTTTTTTTTTTCATTTTTTTTTCTTTGATGTCTAATACCTGCTTTTGGTAGGTCTGGCTCATGGAACGACTTCGATTGATCGAGCCCCCAGTTCATGTTCCTTCTTATCATGCTCGTTCGATTGCAATGAGGGCCAGGTTGTACATGGTGGACTTCACTCGAGTCTGCGATTATTGTAAGAATAAACTGAAGAGTGATGATGGCCCCTTGATTAGGTGGATTGTACCATGGTGGCACCTCAAATCTATCACTGGAGTGTCTTCTTTGGATCCTACCCGATCTGTGCGCATTCCTGGCCTGGAATTCATGGTGTGCATCTTCCTGGAAAGGCTGATGAGACAGGTTGGACTAAAACAGACGATCCTGAAGCTTGATACCGTCCCGCAGACCGCTGTGGCTCTTACTACTGACAGTCGAAGGGAGTGGGCCATTAAATGGGCCCAAAGAAACATGTGGTTCTTGAATTCTTCTGCCAGTGCTCTATGGGTGTCGGATTCTTATCTGCGATGGAGGAAAGCTGCTACTCCGGAAGAGCGCGAGAGATTGAGGAAGCGCGAGCCCGTTGATTACAAGGTGCGCGAGGTGGAAAAAGAGAAAGAGAAGCATCTGACCGAGGGAGAGGAAGAAGCCGGGTTTCGAGTTGTTCATCCTTCGAAGAAACCGAAGACTTCTCCTGCCGTGGAGATGGTGATGGGTAAGAATGGTAAGGCTAGGCCTCGAGAAAGACCGTTGGTGATTAGGTCTGAAGTGGCGCAAGAGCGTCCAGCTCGAGGTCGTGACAAGAAATATGACAAGAATGACAAGGGCAAAGGGAAGATGGAGGAATAACCCTAGCTTTTATTATTATTCATTATTACTATTATTGTTGTAATAAAAAGGTGGGGTTTTTAGAATCCTAGCCTATTTCTATTTTTATTATGTAGCGTATTATTATTAGAAAAAGAATGAAATAAAAAGGTTAAATGGTTATGAAACCGTTGTGATTTTCTATCTATTATTCTTGTCGAATTCCAAGTGCAATGCAAATGTCCTTCTATTTACATTTTAAGATAATGGGTTGTATCCGGTGAAGGATTGCCTACGTATTCATTAAAAAAATGAAATCAAACCCTTGCGCGTAGTTCGAGTAAATGTAAAAGAATAATTGTTCTAAGCAAGAGCTTGTAATGAACTTAGAAAATAAGCATGAGCTTTTGCTTACTCTGAAGGTGCAGTTTTAGTTTATTTGATGATATGAGGATGACAGATTTGTCAAAATGCAAGAGCAGAGTGACATTTAGCTTATTTCAGCTTGGCCAGGGGCCATTTATTTAGTGCCACAGGAGTGACACGTGAGGTTACGCGAGGCGCATTTTTGCTCCTATTCTAGGCATAGTACCGTTTCAATTGGTCAAGGTTTGTCGGGTTGGAAAACTCATTCCCATCCAGGTCTGTGATTCTAACCGCACCCCCTGGAAGTATGGATTTGACTAGAAATGGTCCGGCCCAATTAGGTTTGAATTTTCCCCGTGGATCAACAGGTAAAAGAGCTCTAACCGATTTGAGTACTAAGTCTCCTTCTTTGATGTTCCTAGGCCTAACCCTTTTGTTGAAAGCACGTTTGATACGTGCTTGATATGTTTGGACATTGTGCAAGGCGCGTAGCCTACATTCATCCAGGAGGATGAGTTCTTCATATCTATCCCTCTTCCAGTCGGCTTCTGGGATTTGACTTTCGAGTAAGATGCGCAAGGATGGTATCTCTAACTCGACTGGTTGTACAGCTTCCATTCCGTAAATCAAATAGAAAGGAGTGGCCCCAGTGGGCGTCCTAACAGATGTGCGATATCCCCACAAAGCAAAGGGTATCTTGCTTGGCCAATCTCGATAGTTGTCGATCATTTTCTTGAGAATTGTGACAACATTCTTGTTTGCTGCCTCTACCGCGCCATTAGTCCGTGGTCTATATGGCGAAGAGTGGTGATGTCTAATTTTGTACTTGGCTAGCAATTGCTCCGTCTCAGCTTGGAAATGTGATCCGTTATCACTAATGATCTCATGTGGGCAACCGTATCGACAGATGATGTTGTTTTGTATGAATTTTGCCACGTTTTTAGCTATGAGACTAGTGTAGGAAGCCGCTTCTACCTATTTGGTGAAATAGTCAATTGCTACTAGGATGAAACAGTGACCTCCTGTTCTGGCTGGAGTTATCTTCCCGATTATGTCGATTCCCCAGGTAGAAAATGGCCAAGGAGATGTCATTGTATAGAGCAATGAAGGAGGGACATGTTGTACATTCCCGAAGATTTGGCAATTATGGCAATGTCTTACGTATTTGATGCAATCGGATTCCATTTTGGTCCAATAATACCCCAAACGTGTGATTTTCTTTGCCATCATGGGCCCACTCATGTGAGGACCGCATTCTCCATCGTGGACTTCTTCCATCACTTTCCGTGCCTGTGAATGATCAAGGCAACGTAGGACTACACCAAGAGGTGTTCTTTTGTATAACTCTCCTTGCATGAGAACGTATTGGGAAGCTAGTAGGCATATAACACGTTGTCCCCTCTTGTCCATATCCGGTGGATAGGTACCGTTGAGCTTGAAATTTAGGATTGCTTGGAACCAGGGTTCCTGTGCAATTTCCTCTTCGTCGATGATTTGGTGGACATATGCCGGCTCTGACCGTCGTTCGATACATAAAGGCATCTCTACCATGTCATCTGGCATATTAATCAAAGATGCGAGTTTTGCAAGAGCATCTGCAAATTCATTTTCCTCCCGAGGTAGGTGTAGATATGTCACGTGATCAAAGAATTGAGCAACTTGGTCTATTCTGGCTTGATAAGGTGCTAAGCTTTCGCTTCGGATTTTCCAAGATCCCGTAACTTGGTTGATGATCAGGGATGAATCCCCATGTACTCGGAGGTTTTTAATGCCTAAGCTTACTGCCGCTTGTAGTCCAATGAGACACGCTTTGTATTCTGCAGCGTTGTTTGTCACCTCGAAGTCGAGTTTTACAGAGATTGGTGTATGCTCACCTTCAGGAGAAATGAACAACACCCTTATTCCAAATCCCCTTAAGTTTTATGCTCCATCAAAGTAAAGGTCCCAGGAGTCTACATCAGTTTGGAGTATATCCTCGTCTGGAAATGACCAAGTGTCTATTGTTTGTGCATCATTGATGGGATTCTCTGCGAAGAATTCGGCGACGGCTCGTCCTTTTATTACTTTCAGAGGCACATACTTGAGGTCGAACTCTGAGAGCATCAAAGTCCATCTTGCTAGACGTCCGTTGAGGACGGGTTTTTCGAAGAGGTATTTGACTGGATCCATTTTGGAGTATATTTTGACGGAGTAGCTAAGCATGTAATGGTGTAGCTTCTTCGTTGCCCACACAAGAGCGAGGCATGTCTTTTCGAGTTGTGAGTATTTGCACTCGTACTCCAAGAACTTCTTACTAAGGTAGTAGATAGCCCTTTCTTCACTTCCTACAGTTTGAGCTAGCATGGCACCCATGGCTGTTTCGGTTATTGTGAGATATACACCAAGAGGTTGATCTTGTTGAGGTGGCATGAGCACTGGTGGTTTAGCCAATATCTCCTTGATTCGATCAAATGCCTTTTGACAATCATCATCCCACATGGTGTGATCCGTTTTCTTGAGCTTCTTGAAGATAGGCTCGCAAATCATGGTGAGTTTCGATATGAATCGACTTATATATTGCACTTTTCCCAGGAATCCTCTGATTTCTTTTTCAGTTTGAGGTTGTGGCATTTCGATCAGAGCTTTGATCTTGGAAGGGTCTATTTCTATACCTCGTTGGCTAACGACGTATCCCAGGAGTTTGCCAGATGTTACTCCGAATGTGCATTTCTAAGGATTGAGCCTCATGTTGTACTTTCGTAGCCTTGTGAAAAATTTGCGAAGGTTCGCAATATGCCCTTCTCTATCCTTGGATTTGACAATCATGTCATCTACGTATACCTCAACTTCTTTGTGCATCATGTCATGTAAAAGTGTAGTTGCGGTGCGTTGATATGTAGCTCCGGCGTTGATTAACCCAAACGGCATTACTGTATAGCAATAGGTTCCCCATTGAGTGACAAAGGCGGTCTTATGCATGTCTTCTATGGCCATCTTGATTTGGTTATAACCCGCATACCCATCCATGAAGGATAGTAATGCGTGGTGCACGATATTGTCCACCAATATGTCGATATGTGGTAGAGGGAAGTCATCTTTAGGACTTGCTTTGTTTGAGTCCCTAAAATCAACACAAACACGGATTCTCCCATCCTTTTTGGGTACAGGTACTATGTTGGCTACCTAGTCAGAATACTCGAAAACTTTGATGAACCCGGCTTTGAATTGCTTATCAACTTCTTCTTTAATCTTGAGAGCCCATTCCGTTCTCATTCGGCGAAGCTTCTGTTTCACAGGCTTGAAACCTGGCTTAATCGGAATTCTATGCTCGACAATATCCCTGTCGATCCCTGGCATGTCTTTGTAGGACCAAGCGAAGATGTCTTTGAACTCGTTTAGGAGGTCTATGAAATCGGCCCTTTCGGTAGAGCTCAAGGTAGTCCATATCCTAAGTTCTTGGGGTTTTAGTTCGGTTCCTACGTTGATGGGTTCGGTGTCCTCTATTACTGGTCCCCCATCCCCTTCCTGTAGTATTTCTTTGGCTACGTAGGGAGGTATTTCAATTGAGTCTGGGTCTTGGTCATCCTCAGTATCATCGTAAACAGAATTGCATTCAAGATAGCACAAAGAGTAAGCAGAACCTGATTTATTCATATTAAAGTTTGAGAAAAGTTGAAACAAAGAAGCCATCGATCGTGGTGGGTGGCGGTAAAGCGAGTGGTTGGGACATTTCCCGAACTATGTTACTACTCGAGGCTAGGCTAGGAGAAACAAAGGGAATGGGGATGACGACGGGGAGGAGACTCCTAGTGACTTCTCTAGACTCGACTCGACTCCGACTTCGACTCCGACTCTGACTCGAATTCATCGTCTTCTGGTTCTCCTTTGAACATCTCTCCTTCTCCAGTGGTGAGCTTGAAAAGTCTTCCTTGATTGTTGGTCCACTTGATTGATTTTCTCCATCCTTTCTGCTGATTCGCGTTTGTTTCTGTGATTAACGCGGTAGGGTTGAAGTGATCGTCTTGAAGTATCATGGTAATGATCTCATCCTGCGCGGCTCTAACAAATAGATCCTCTCCAAACAATAGACTAACAGCTTGTTCGTCTAAGCAAGGTGTTTGACGGGCTTTGACGGTAGGAACCGTTTCTGGAGGGATGAAGTAGCAATCGTGAAAGATCTCGATTCCGGCTAGCTTCCTCTCGAGATAATGCCAAGGCTCGGGAAATCCATGAAAGAGTTCTAGGCTCCCTTCCTTAACGAAGTATCCGTTTAGGGTAGGGAGATAGGGTCGCATTTGGACTCCCACGTACTTACGGTTTTGAACTTGAGCAAGCATCTCGAGAACTTCCTCTTTAGTGGGTTTGTACCCTAGTCCAAGTGGTATCCTTTTTTAGTTGCCTTCCTTGTATGGTGCGAAGGTGTTTCTTCGGATGGGGTTTAAAGGCATTCCAGGGAAGTATCCCTGGGATTTGAGTATGTGGTTGACCACCAAGTTGGAGTAGGGATCGTAGTATAAGGGTGCCAATTCACTTTCTATGACATTTATGCTTTGGAAGCCCCCAAGTTCGTAAACTGGATCCGTAAGGACTTGATTGTTCGACTTCTTTTCGATTATTGCCTTGATGGGTGACGAAGTGATCGTCATCACTTTGCCATTTAGTGGGATTTTGATCTTTTAATGAAGGGTGGATGTCACCGCCTTGGAAGCGTGAATCCAAGGTCTTTCTAGAAGTATGTTGAAGGAAGCTTCAATGTCCACTATTTGGAAGTTAACCTTTCGCTCAATTGGCCCTGTGGCTATGGTTAGGTTAACGAGTCCTACTACCTTTCGTCATGTACCATCGTATGCGCGAACACCTTGATTGGTAGGGGTCCAATCCGACTCTTTCATGCCTAATTTGTATGCCGTTTTGAGGGGTATGACATTGACCACGGAGCCATCATCTACCAAGGTCATTGGCACGTTCTTCTTTAGACAAATGACCGTGATGTAAAGAGCCAAGTTGTGACTAGCGCCCAAAAGGTGGCAAATCTTCGTCTGAGAAAGTAATAGGATTACTTAGCTTCGGTGATTCTTGGAAGACCAAGTTGACTACATCTTCGGGTGTGAAGTTATGTGCTACATTTAGTTTGGCCAAAGCTTGCAGTAAAGCTTGGCGATGTGGGAATGAGCTTGCTACTAGTTGCCAGACTGAAAGATCAGCCTTTGTCTTCTGTAAATGCTTGAGCAAGTGATCAGTGGAGTCATCTTCGTTATCATTTGGTGTGACAACGTTGGTTGGACCATTTTGAGTAGTGCTTTGATATGGACGGCCCGAACGAGTTAGGTGGTCCACATCTTGGTCTTCGCCATTTTGGACTATTTCTTTGACTAAGGAGTTTTCAATGAGGTACTCGTCCTCATCGTCATCGGCTCATATTCCATTGATTGTAGCTAGTTCTCCCATTCCTATGATCTCGTCTTCTAGTCGTGTGATTTGGTCAACTAGTTTTTCAACCACGGCGACTATTTCTTGCATAGTAGCATTTTGAGAGAAGATTAGTGGCACATGCTCCTTAGGTGTTGCGTTGAGATCATGTAAAGTTGTTACCACACTTTCTAATTCCCAAACTTGTCTATCCACACTCTTTGCCCATGTGATGAAATCGGAAATGGTAGGGGAGATAGTAGAGTAGAACCCTTCATTCTCAATCGCATGGATCTCATCTTCAATTGGAGAAATGAGGTGTGAACAATCTAAGGTATATTCTTCACTTGTGATCACTAGAAGCCCAAGAGGGTTCTGAGTGTTGTTGGGTTTACCTCCCGGCGGTATTGGTAGTCGACCATCTTCAATCATGTCTTGAAGCACATTTTTCAATTTGTAGCATTTTTCCGTGTCATGCCCCTTGCCCCTATGATATTCACAGTACGAGTTCTCGTCCCAGAACTTGGATTTCTTTTCAGGTTCGGGAGTAGGTCCTATGGGTTGGAGTTTGCCTTACTTCATTAACCTCTTAAGAGCGTTGGAGTAAGTATCCCCAAGGTTTGTGAATTTCCTTGGTGGGGTACTTTTCTTGGATGGCTCAAGAAGGTTAACTTCATCGGTCTTGCTAGTGGAGCCGTATGAACGACTTGTTGAGCCTTGATATCCTCGACCTACCGTTTTGGACAAGAGCCCTTTACGGATGTCATCTTCTATCCTTGTTCCTAGTACGGTTAAGTCCTTGAAAGTTTTGATGTTTTGATATCTCAAATGATTGGCATAGATGGGTTTGAGATTATCTACGAACTTCTCCATAAGGGTGGCCTCATCCGGGCGTTCAACTAGTTGGGTGCTAGTCTTCCTCCACCTACTTAGGAAGTCGGTGAATCCTTCTTTGTCATTTTGGGTAAGAACCTCTAGAGTGCGCATTTTAACTTGGATCTCGGAATTATCCGCATATTGTTTAGCAAACTCGATCGCGGCATCTTCCCAAGTAGCGATCTTCTTGTGTTCTAAAGAGTAGAACCATTGCTTTGGGATGGTGTCAAGAGATGAAGGAAAGATCCTTAAGAACATCTCGGGTTTGATGCCTTTGATAGACATGTAATCCTTGAAGGCACGGATGTAGTTCAAAGGGTTCTCATGCCCCTTGAGTTTAGGGATATCCGACATATTGAAGTTGGTTGGAAATTTGGAATTGACGGCCTCATACTTGCGGTTGTTCTCCCTATAAATGTCATCCCCTTTAAGGTACATCAATTGCTCCTCTAAGTATTGGAGTCTTTTCTCGTCTACAGTCATTCCCATGAGGGGATTTTCGTCCTTGGATTCACTCGCGAAGTCACCCACTACTTCACTATCGTGAGGAGGCAATCTCCCCTCTACGGCATAGATCCGGCCCTCGATGGTGTCAAGGCGATCATACACTTGGTCTTGATTAACTTGGATCTGAGCTAGTGCGGCTAGGATTCGATCATTACCATCTTGAAGTTGGTGGAGGTTCGTGTCACTGGTTCCAGGCATCTTGAAAACTGGATAAGAGATCGATGACGAATCAAAACACGATCGACCATTCTAACACACTTGCAAAGAGAAGAAATGTTTTGACTCTTGAAGTGGGTGTGTGCCACTTGTGTTGAGTGAGCTTTGAAGGAAAGACGAGGTTTTGAAAATGTATATCCTAGTCAACTATAGTGTAGTTGTAGGAGTGGACTTGAAGTGAGGTTTTGAAATGGGCTTGGGCCCGAATTTTGACTCGACAAACGGACAGAGTCTTGACTGGGTTTTGCGCTAGTCAATGGCCTTTTTTACGAAAATTCTTGTTTTAAAAAAGGGTTTTGATTTTTACAAAAATCGTCATGGTTTCGTTTTAGAAATGGTGATCACGTAAGGTACAAACATTCATACAAGCATTATAACGGGATATTGAGTGCATTTAAAAGGATTTTGGTTTAAAGGGTGGGTTGCCATACCGAACAATCAAACCCGAAGTCTGTGGAGAGGCTCGTACCAAACAAGAGTAAGGCCGATTTCTAGTCCATTTCCTCAAGTAATGAAGGTCCTTGATACAAACAAGAGTAAGCATCATGGTATGGATGACGTCAATCTCTCTATCCATCCTTAGGCCCAAATAAGAATAAGGACCGTTTAGACGGGACGATTGGTCGAATGGGTTGGGTTGGGCCTAGGAAGGCCGAATAAAACGGTCTAGGAAGACCGAGTTATGAAAACCGACAATTGTCTTGTACAAATTATTCCCTAACCTTGTTCAAGTTTCACCCTTGGCTACACGTAAGTGTATTATCCCCAGCGGAGTCGCCAAACTGTGGACAACGGGGGGCCCACGGGGGCGCTTGGGAGGAAGAGAACAAGCATTTGCATTTGTTGGAGTCGCCACCAATTTTTATGGGAAATTGGAACCGTTCGAATACCTCGTGCCATGTCAAGACACAAAGTAGAGACATGAACACCAAGAACTCGTTACCCTTAGCATTCTATGTCTAGAATGACTCTCGTGGATGCCAATGAAAACGGGTGTTCACAGAGATCTGAAGTAAGGGGTGAGGGTACGTATTAGGAAGCTCTTTTGATCGAACACCTAATCCCGCCCGCCTCGATAGCGGCCTCTACTAATGATTAGGGACATCATCTATACTTGATATATCGTCGATTATATGCATGCAATTCAACATCCAAGTTTTAATCCTAACATGTGAAGATTAGACTAATTCGGTGAACAATTAATTTAGCATACAATTGGGTCGAAGTAGGATTTAATGCTCAATTACATGTGAAAGCATGTAAATAAATATGATAAACACAATAAATAAAATTACAATAAAGGGAATTACACTAATTACATTGGGTTCATTGATTTATGTCGAAAATACCTTTAAAACGGATAATTTGAGAAAAAGAAAAAAAAAAGAATTAACGAACAGATCAGTAGGTGATAATACGATTAATAGTCAATTAATACGTAAGCTAATTAATCTAGGTCAAGCAACAACGGAGTTCAGAGACAGAACTCAACCTGGAACAGGCGCAGCAGGACTGCGCCCTTTGGAAGAGGCGCAGCAGTTGCTGCGTCTGTTCCAAGGGTGAGTTCTGGCTGGAACTGCAAATCGTTAATATTCGTTGGTGATTTTAGTGATCGATTACGATATTTACTCGGATGAAAGTGATTATAATAGATTATTTACATATGATTGATGGTCATAAAAGCAATAAAACATGGATGAGACGGAATTAAACGGATTAATTACACGAATGAACGATCGATTAATGACATGGGTGGATTAAATAAGCTAAACATGACGAATGAACGACAAATTAATGATGAATACGACAAAAGACAGATGAGAATATATCAACGGTCGAATTCCAGAAACCCGATATGAACGAATCGAATTCCTACAACCCGGATTGCATTTAATGACGAGAACCCGCAAATATTGGTTATAAGGGATTTAAGTCGAATTCAAATGATGAATTAGACGTGTTAATGATGAACAATAATATACATGAGATTATTAAACTATTGTATCGAAGAATTAGAGAAAACAAACGAAACAAATAAAAGACGAACGAATTACAGAGGACGAAGGAAGAAGAAAGGAAGCAGGAACTGCGGCAGCCTCACAAAGAGGCGCAGCAGGAACTGTGCTCCTTCGAAGAGGCGCAGCAGTTGCTGCGTCATTTCTCGACGGTCTGTCTTCTGGAAATCCGTAAAAAGAGGTTTAAACAAAGGGTTTGTAAATCGGTTTAAAAAGGTGTTTTCGACATAAACCTTACATTGATGGTACAAAAAGATAAAGAACAATAATAAAAGAGAGATTTACACTCTCAGACTTACATGTTTGACGAAACGAGATGAACTAAGTTATCGATTAGTGATGCTCGACTCGAATGTAGACAAAAGTGCCCTCGTAACAGGAAAACGATTGAATTAATTAAGTTGATTAGTTGTGGAGTTGGTCAAATTGGTCGGTCATGCAAACGAGGCTGGTACTCAGAAAGATCCGAGCTTACGTGGTCAAATGTTCAAGCACGTAGACGCCAAAAAGTAAGAACAAAGGTCTAGAATGCAAAGGGAGAAGAGAAAGGCGGACACTCGCGTGAGAAATATGAGGAGCGAAGGCTCCTATTTATACTAATCACGTGAAGGAATAGGGTTTCGGAGAGTCTTTGGAAGTGAATCTCGGAAAGATATGAAAAAGATACGAAAAATATGCAGAAAAGGACCTGGGAAGAGGCGCATCAGTCACTACGTCTCTTGGAAGAGGTGCAGCACCTGCTGCGTCTGTTCCCAAGTGGTTTCCTCCTGCGGAAGAAAGATTTCCGTGTTTGAGTTATAGAAGGACGGAATAATTTATTTTTCCTTAATATCTTGTATGAATATTACGGAAAATTGTTTACCAAAGAATAAAGATTGTGAAATAATGGAATAGAAATATCCGGAACATTCCAGAACATTCCGACTCGGAAATTTAACGGTTTATCAGAAAATGGAGACGGTTTTAGGCCCGGACTCCAAATGTACTCTAATTACTGTCAAAACGACCGTATCGGCACGTAGATGACAACTAAGAGGTAGACATTTAATATTTGAGCAATCACTTGACGATAAGCTTACGAACTGTTACAAATCGTTCCGCGTAGCAAACATGCGGCCCAATCATCACCGGGTGGTTTGCGAGAGGTGCAGAAATGTGTGGACAGCGGGCCGCCCACGGGAGCGCTTGGTGAGGAGGTCGAAAACAAGCGTTTGCATTTTGTAAGGAGTCGCCACCAATTTTTATGGGAAATTGGAACCGTTCGAATACCTCATGTCATGTCAAGACACAAAGTAAAGACATGAACACTAAGCAATCGTTACCCTTAGCATTCTATGTCTAGAATGACTCTCGTGGATGCCAATGAACACGGGTGCTCACGGAGATCTGGAGTAAGGGGTGAGGGTACGTATTAGGAAGCTCTTTTGATTGAACACCTAATCCCGCCCGCCTCGATAGCGGCCTCTACTAATGATTAGGGAGTTTATTCGTACTCGATATATCGTCGGCTATATGCATGCAATGCAACATCCATTGATTAATCCTAACATGTGAGAATTTACTAAGTCGGTGGACAATTAAGTTAGCACACAATTGGGTCGAAGTTGGATTTAAATGCTCATTACATGTGGAAACATACAAATGATAAATGGAATACAATAAACTATAAATACAACAATGAAAATTACAACGATTACAACGGATAGGCGATTTATGTCGAAAATACCTTTAAAACGGATAATTTGAGAAAAAGAAATAAAAGAATAAAACACGACAGATCAGAAGGTGATAATACGAATATTAGTTGATTAATACGTAAACTAATTAAACTACGTCAAGGCAGAAAAGGAGTTCAGAGACAGAACTCATCCTGGAACAGCGCGAAGAGTAATGCGCCCTTTGGAAGAGGCGCAGAAGTTGCTGCGTCTGTTCCAAGGGTGAGTTCTGGCTGTGAAGCCGGAACTGCAAACCGTTAATGTTAATTGGTAAATTAATGGATTGATTGCGATTTTAGACTCGGATGAAAGTTATTAATGGATTATTTACATATGATTGAGGTCATAAAACGATAAAACATGAATAAGACGGAATTAGACGGATTAATTATGTGAAGGGTCGATGTTAATGAATGATTAATTAGTGACATCGGTGAATGGAACAAGCTAAACAATTAATTAGACTAAACATGATGAATTGACGAACATGGATGCAAATATATCAATGACGAATCTCATAAACCCAATATGAACAGATTGAACTTCTAAAATCCGGGTTTGAATATTAAAGACGAAAACCCGTAAATATTGATTATTTAGGATTTAAGTCGGAACAATGATGAATTAAACATGTTGATGATGATGGTTAATATACATATGAATTATTAAACTATCATGATGAAGAATTAATGAGACGAACAAAACAAAAGAAATAAATTTGATACGAATTACAGAGGACGGAGGAAGAAGAAAAAGCGAGAGCTGCGGCGGCCTCACGAAGAGGCGCGCAGAGAGTTGCGCTCCTTCAAGAGGCGCAGCGGTTGCTGCGTCTTTTCTCGACGTCATCTACCGGAAATTCGCAAAAAGGTTTTAAAGACGGTTTTAGAAATCGGTTTTAATGAGGTACTTTCGACATAAACCTTACAATTGTTATACAATAATAAAATACAATAAATAAAAGAGAGATTAATACACCCTCAGACTTACATGTTGACGGAACGAGAAGAACTAAGAAGATCGATTAGTGATGCTCGACGCGAATGCAAGGAAAGAGTGCCCTCGAAAGAGGAAAACGATTTAACAAGTTGATTAATTAGATTGATTAAGTGTAGTGGTCAAATTGGTCGGTCATGCAACGGAGAGGCTGGTACCCGGAAGGATCCGAGCTTACGTGGTCGAAGGTTCAAGCACGTAGGCGCCAATTAGTAAGAACGAAGTCTAGAATGCAAAGGGAGAAGAGAAGGGCGGACACTCGCGTGAGAAATATGAGGAGCGAAGGCTCCTATTTATACTAATCACGTGAAGGAATAGGGTTTCGGAGACTCTTTGGAAGTGAATCTCGGAAAGATATAAAAAAGATACGTAAATCATGCAAAGAAGGGCACGGGAAGAGGCGCGGCGAGCCCACTGCGTCTCTTGGAAGAGGCGCGACTTTTGCGTCTATTCCTAGGAGGTTTCCTCCTGCTTAAGAAAGATTTCCGTGTTTAAGTTATGGTAGGACGGAAATAATTCGATTATCTTTTGAATATTACGGGATATTATTTGCCAAAAGATAAAATTTGAGAAATATGGAATAGAAATATCCGGAACATTCCGAACATTCGACTCGGGATTTAACGGTTATCGAGAAAATGGAGACGGTTTTTGACCGGACTCGAATGTACTCTAATTATCGCCAAAACGACCGTATCCGGACGTAGATGACAACTAAGAGGTTGACATTAATATTTGAGCAATCACTTGATGATAAACTTACGAACTGTCACAAATCGTCCCGCGAATCAAACATGCGGCCCAATCATCACCGGGTGGTTTGCGAGAGGTGCAGAAACGAGGTGTCTACAGAGCCCCCACTTTGACTGAGGCTTGGACAAGGCGAAAGTCAAAATATAGCCATCAGGTCAATCGAAGATTACAACCTGACGACTATGGCGACGCGAGGCGGCTCAAGGGGTCTGAGCCAAGGACCTGTCGTCGGGAACATTTTAGAGTCTGTCGACTATCGGGGAGGGTCGTTTAAAGTCCATTAGACTACGTAAGGAGGCTCGCCAGCCATAAGAAGAGATCATACCTGAGATTTAAACGAACTTCGCGGGGAAACAAGAAATATTGAAAACAGCAGGACGTCGGTAGAAACTGCTGGGGGGAATCCGCTTGCGTCGGTCTCAAGCGAACTCTGGCAAAATTTAAAGGTTGAATCTGCTTGTCTCTGTCCTCAAGCAAACTCTCGTTGGGTGATAAAGTGATGATTTTGGGGGAATCTGCCTGTCTCTGTCCTCGAGCAAACTCTCGTTGGGTGATAAAGTGATGATTTTGGGGAATCTGCCTGTCTCTGTCCTCAAGCAAATTCTCGTTGGGTGATTAAATTGACGATTAGGAACATCTTGATCGTCGGGGGAGAAGTCTTGCGTGAGCAGTACTGCAAAATACTACTGCGCTGGGCAAAACAAACTGAGCAATACTGCAAAATACTGCTGCGCGGGATAAAATGGGTTTGGACAATACAAAGATGGGCCCACAAATAACGAACTCATAACGAATTTTTGAAAATTCGTGTGGAGGGAACAAAGGAAGAGGCGCAGCAAGAGCTGCGTCTCTTGGAAGAGGCGCAACGCCTGCTGCGTCTTTTCCCCAATTTGGCAATTCCTGCGTAAAAACGCGAAATCAGAAGGTTTATGCTCATTTATTTCGAAACATAATTCTTCAATTTCTCTCTCAAATCTTCACCATTTCCGTCGAGGTTGGATTCAAAAGCTTGTTTTAAATATGACTAATCGAGGTATGTGTCTCAATCTTGCATTAATCATCCGTATTTGTCGAATTTTGAGCCGCGAACATTAGGGTTTTCGACCCTTTTAATCGAAAATTTGGGGCTTTTCCCCCAAATGGATTTGTCTTGCCAAATTGATGCTAGAAATGGATAATAGGCAATGTTAGGAACATAACCATGTATTTACTTTGAATTTTCATCGAGTTTTGAGCCCTTGAGCGAATTTTGAGACGGCTTCACAGCTAGATCGTAAATTGCTTTGAAAATAGCCTTAGGATTGCCCCTTTGTGATGAAATTTGATATTTGGGACCCTTGGATGATGGGTAAACTTCCTGTCATTTCGAAATTTTGGTTGGTGACAACTTTTTCAGGGCACCTTTCCAGGGCATAATCGCCGTTATAACGAAATGCTGCCGAATTTTCGACTTGAACCCGGAACTAGGCTTTGACTCGGACTTGACTTGACTTGACCCAATTTGTCACATGAGCGATTGAATTGGCGGGGATATGGCCAAGGATGGCCAGAAAGGACAGTTTTCAGGGCTCCGGAGGCTTGAAAACTTCTTAACAAAGGCTCGCCGTCATGTGACGCGGCCTGGATTTACTTTCAATGTTGCAGGTGAAGATGCTTCTACTTCTGGGAGGACTCCCATGGAGGTAGACGCTGCTGTTGTTGAGGAGGCTTTGGAGCAGGCCTTCACTGCTGCGGTGATGGCTGCTGCAGACGAGGTTCCCGAGGAGGAGGCCGCTGATGAGGAGGAGATTCCGAGACGGGCCCACCTCGGACGAGGGGGTCGTCAGGTGAGAGGAGCTCTGCGTGGCCGAGACTCCGGGAGAGTAGGCACCTTGTGTGGGCTGCAGAGGGTCATTTGTCCTACAGGACGGTGAAGAGCTTGGTAAATAGGAATTCCCTAACTCATTACCTACCCCTTTCTACTTTTGTTCAAATTTCCTTTCAAATTTACTCAAAAACTAAAGATAGCTTTATTTCGAATCATAATAGGAGGGTGGGAACATCCGGTCGTTCTCGGGGTACACGACGGCGATGGAGCACTACGAGCGGCTGTCGGCGGAGGAGAGAGCCATGATCGAGCGTGGAGCGTTCGGTCCTCTGGTTCAGGTCTGGAGAGATATCGTGAAGAGGAAGTTGCGGGCCAACCTTAGCCTGGTCCGCGCTTTCTTGGATCGATTTTGGGATACGACTTCCACGTTTCACCTGCCTTTTGGTGAGGTGGGAGTCACCCTGGAGGACTACGGCATGATTTCAGTGCCGTGTGGGGATCGAGGAGATGGTGTGGCGGAGCGGCATGAGGGCGGATTCGGCCGAGGCGAGGAGGTTGATCGGTGGAACCCGTCGCCGAAGGCTGTTGCGGTGCGGGTTTGGTACCCAGTACCTACGTTCGAGATTACTTTACGGGGAAGACCCCGGCATCGGTGGTGATCGATGGGAGGGAGACGGCTCCCCCTCCTTGTCTGGTGAGCGAGAGGGCTCGTCGTGGCTTTGGTGGTTCTTGTCTTCGATTTACCTCGGAGACAAGGGTGAGAGACTGTCGACGAAGCTTCTCCCCTTTCTTTCGACCGAGCTCCCTAGGGCGTTGGGACCGGGTCATCTTTGGTTTTGCGGTCCTCATCCGCTTTATGAGGGCCATGGTTCGTCCGAAGTTGATGGAGAAGGGGACTTCTCCTGGTGCCGTCGGACCGGACTACGTTGGAGGTATGAACCTTCCTTTAGGCCGAGTCAATTTCTTTCTTTTATCGACGACCGACGGATCGTCATTGGTTATTATGCTTTGCGGGCGTGGGTGTACTCTTACTTTCGGGCCTCGCGCCCAAGAGGACGGAGCCGCCTGGAGAGGGCCTACCCGTGGTGAGGGATTGGGTCATGTGCCGGACGAAGAGCAAGCGTTCTTCTCACAATGTCTACCGGCGGGATGTGAACGCTCTTCAGCTGAGCAGCGTGAGTATCCCATTTGTATGCACTTATTCTTCTCATACTTTGTTTTAAATTGATCATAGGAATGACTTTTGCCTTTATATTGTCGCAGTGGGTGCCCAGACCTTGGGCGGAGTACGCTGGAGCGCCTCCTTTTGTCGCTGAGGTCCTTCGACCTAGGAGTCCGAGTCATTTCTTTGTTGTGGACGTCGATGGGTCTGTGTGGTATCCGGGCGAGCGGTTAGCTCGTCGGTGTTTCGGGCGCGTTGACGGTTCCGTCGATCCTCCTAGGACGATGTTTAGGGAGCCTTCTGAGGCTGAGAGGGAGGCGGACTTGGCTGGTGCTAATGGCGACGACCTTCTTCTCCCTGACGAGGATTACTCGGCGTTCCTTTACGGGAGGTTGGCGTATTGGCCGGTAGTGGTGAGTATCTTTTGTTTCTTGTTGGATTTTGATTTTCGAGAATCGCGACGAAAGATCATCGATTAACGAGAGCCATTTGTCTTTGCAGGAGGTTGAGGCGGCGGGCATCGAGCCCCCAAAGTACCCCGAGACCCTCGAGTACACCGACGCCATCGGGAGGACGACGATCTCCGAGCTGCGTGACTTTGACGTGGGGCCGTGACGGATCTTGGCCTAGATGACGGCAAAGCATCGATTCGGAGGGTGAGTTCTTATTTTGCATAGTTTTCGTGTAAGAACACATTTGATTGAACTTGTTCGCCATCGAGAATTCTTTTGAAACGCAGTCGCGCCATCTCGGTTTGTGGCACTATGGAGGGTGGCCAACCGGCTACGAGCTACGGCCATCGAGGCACTCGTCGGCGGTCGAGGTCGTCAGGTATGAACCTCATTTGTTTTTCCTTGATCTTTGGTTTTTCAGTTTTGTTTGAATTGATTGACATGAGCCAATTTCTTGTTGTCCACAGCCGATCGTGAGTGGAGCGAGAGTTGACCCGGTCTCGGGAGGAGACGGCTCGTTTGTCGAGGGAGCTCGAGTTTCGGGACGCCGAGATTGCCGCTCTTATGGCGAGGGTTGCCGAGCTGGAGGGTGCCAATGATGAGTCGCGTGGTTTTGTAGACTTGATTTTGAACATTTTTGGATTTGTTTGGGGCGAAGCTCCCAGTTTACATTTGGACTTGTTTGGGGCGAAGCCCCCAGTTGCACATTTGGACTTGTTTGGGGCGCAAGCCCCCAGTTTGCTTGTATATTTGCTTTTTTGGTTGTATATACGACGACCTGAGTGCCTTTTGCTGCTGGGTTGTGTCATTTGTACCTGCAGGTTAGCTTTTGAACAGGTTTGGTAGACAACGGTTTACACCGTCATGCTGCCGAAATTTACATAGAAAAATCACGTAACACCTACATTTTTATATACACCTAAGGCCTTTAATTAGTGCAAAATGAGACTCGAAAGGACGTGAAAATGCAAAAATTTTGTCGGAAATGGCAAAAAATTTGTCGGAAATGACCGGACGGTAGGGAGGGTTACCCCCGAAAAAAAAAGAAAAAGAGAAATCTATAAGTTAGAAAATGGAAAAAAAAGAAATTAAGAAAATGAAATGACTAAGTAAATGTTGAAATAAAAAAAAGAATGAAAATGAAAACTAAATATAAAAGTGTGAGAAAAATGGCGGAAAATGTCGATGTCGCCTCGAAATGCGCGTTTGCGGATTAAGGAAACCTGAAGCATGGTAAATTTCTCAGATTTACCAAAATAAAATCCCGTAGGAATAGGAAATTATTCGTTTATAGAATTAGGAAAGATCCAAACGCGGAAATCGCAGAAGTGAGGCTGGGGAAGAGGCGCAGCATGAGCTGCGTCCCTTTGAAGAGGCGCAGCAGGTGCCGCGCCTGTTCCCAAGCAGGTCGGTTCTGACGGATTTTTGGAAACAGCAATTAGTATAAATAGAAGCGTCGACGAAGCTTTAAATCATATACTTCTTCCGTCTCTTCTTCGTCGATTCACACATAAAAACTCCCAACAAATTTTCAAGAGAAAATTATCATCATGAATACCTTAGAGATTCGCTCGAAGGAATGGACTAATGAGTTTTCGAACATTGAGAAACATGACATGGGTGCTTATAACCTTGGGTCTTTGTTGAGCTTGAAACTCATTAAGGTTGTAAAACCGTTCTTGGATGCTTGCCTTGATTATTGGGACCCAAATTATCATGTTTTTGCGTTCCCGGGAGGTGATATTTGTCCTTTTTAGGAGGAAATTGTCGCTATTGGCGGGTGGGACCCCGAACATTTACCTGCCATCCCTTCTACTGCTCAAGGGTATAAGAGCAAGTTTAGAGATTTGCTTGGACTTACTAGACTTGAGGTAGATCGTCTCGTTACTCAGAAGGGCGTGAGGATGCTAGATTTTATAGACCGATTCATCAACAGGCCGACCCTCTTTGTCTCTTATGTTGCTAGGAGGAGAGCATTTGCTTCTGTTTGCTTCATGTTTATGTCTTTCGGGGACATGTTGATGAAGATTTGAGAGGTGATCCCCGTCTATTGGGTCTTATTGAGCAAATGGAGTGCGCGCAGAGCCCGGCTTGTCTATGCTTAGGGAGATTATCTTGGGTCCGGACAATAGGAAATCCAACCGCGATCTTCCATTTTGGGGAGTCCCGTTATCCTACGGGTAAAAGACACCCTTCTTTCTTTCTTTTTTTTTTTTTTTTTTTTTTTTTTTTTTTTTTTTTTTTCGTTTGCGGGTGTCTAATACCTGTTTTTTGGTAGGTTTGGCTTATGGAACGGCTCCGATTGCTCGAGCCCCGGTTCATGCCGTCCTATCATGCCCGTATGATTTCGATGAGGACACGGGTGTACATGGTGGACTTCACCCGGTCTGCGATTATTGGAAGAACAAGTGAAGAATGATGATGGCCGGCGATCGGGTGGGTCGTTCCGTGGTGGCACCTCAAATCATCCTTTGGAGTGTCTTCTTTGGATCCTACTAGGTCCGTGCGCATTCTGGGATTGGAGTTCATGGTATGCATCTTTCCGGAGAGATTGATGAGGCAAGTCGGGTTGAAGCAGATGATCCCGAGGCTTGACACCGTTCCATGAGGCTGCTATGGCGCTTACTACAGAGAGCCGAAGAGAGTGGGCTATGAAGTGGGCCCAAAGAAACATGTGGTTCTTGAACTTCTCCTCCAATGCCTTGTGGGTGTCGGACTCTTATCTGAGGTGGAGGAAGGCCGCAACCGGAAGAGCGAAGAAGCGAGGAAACGCGAGCCCGTTGACTACAAGGTGCGCGAGGGAGAGAAAGAGAAGGAGAAGCATCGATCTGAAGGAGAAGAAGAAGCTGGGTTCCAAGTCATTCATCCTTCGAAGAAATCGAAGACTACTCCGTCGAGAGATGGTGGTTGGCAAGAATGGAAGAGTCGGGCCTCGAGAAAGACCGTTGGTGATTAGGTCTGAAGTGGTGCAAGCGCGCCCGGCTCGAGGTCGTGACAAGAAATATGACAAGAATGACAAGGGCAAGGGAAAGATGGAGGAATAGCCCGAGTCTTATTTATTATTTGATTATTATTATTATTGTTGTAATAAGAAAGGAGGGATTTTTAGAATCCTAGCCTAGTCTATTTTTATTATTTGCCGTATTATTATTATTAGAAATTGAATGAAATAAAAAGGTTAAGTGGTTATGAAACCGTTGTGATTTTCTTTAATTATTCTTGTCGAATTTCAAATGCAATGCAAATGTCCTTCTATTTACATTTTAAATATAATGGTGGGTTGAATCCCGTGAAGGATTGCCTACGTATTCACTTAAAAAAGCGAAATCAAACCCTTGCGCGTAGTTCGAGTAAATGTAAAAGAATAATTGTTCAAAGCAAGAGCTTGTAATGAACATAGAAAATAAGCATGAGCCTTTGCTTACTCGGGAGGTGCGAATTTAGTTTGTTTGATGATATGAGGATGACAAGTTTGCCAAGATGCAAGAGCATAGTGACATTCAAATGGGCTAGGGGCCGTTTATTTAGTGCCACAAGAGCGACACGTAGGTTTACGCGAGGCGCGTTTTGTTCCTGTTCTAGGCATAGTAACGTTTGATTGGTCTAGATTTGTGGGGTTTGAGAACTCATTCCCGTCTAGGTCTGTGATTCTAACCGCACCCCCGGGAGTATTGATTTGACTAGATATGGTCGGCCCGATTAGGTTTGAATTTTCCCCTTGGGTCGACAGGTAAAAGAGCTCTGACCGATTTGAGAACTAAATCTCCTTCTTTGATGTTTCTTGGCCTAACCCTTTTGTTGAAAGCTCGTTTGATACGTGCTTGATATGTTTGGACATTATGTAAGGCACGAAGCCTACGTTCATCCAGGAGGATGAGTTCTTCGTATCTATCTTTCTTCCAATCGGCCTCCGGGATTTGACTCTCTAGTAGAATGCGCAAGGATGGTATTTCTAGCTCGACTGGTTATACGGCTTCCATGCCGTAAGTCAAATAGAAAGGAGTAGCCCCAGTGGGCGTCCTGACGGATGTTCGATACCCCCACAAAGCGAAGGGTATTTTGCTTGGCCAATCTCTATAATTGTCAGTCATTTTCTTGAGGATTGTGACGACATTCTTGTTAGCCGCTTCTACCGCGCCGTTAGTCTGTGGTCTATAGGGCGAAGAGTGGTGATGCTTGATCTTGTATTTGGCTAGCAATTGTTCGGTTTCGGCTTGTAAGTGGGACCCATTATCGCTAATGATCTCATGCGGGCAACCATATCGGCAGATGATGTTATTTTGTATGAATTTGGCTACATTTTTGGCCGTAAGAGCGGTGTAGGAAGCCGCTTCTACCCACTTGGTGAAGTAGTCGATTGCTACTAGGATGAAACAGTGACCTCTGTTATTTGGGGTTATTTTCCCAATTATGTCAATTCCCCATGCGGAGAATGGCCAAGGAGATGTCATCGTATAGAGCAACGAAGGAGGGACATGTTGTACATTCCCGAAGATTTGGCAATTGTGGCAATGTCTCACATATTTGATGCAATCGGATTCCATTGTGGTCCAATAGTACCCTAGACATGTGATTTTCTTTGCCATCATAGGTCCACTCATATGAGGACCGCATTCTCCGTCGTGGACTTCTTCCATCACCGTTCGTGCCTGTGAATGATCAAGGCAACGTAAGACTACACCAAGAGGTGTTCTTTTGTATAATTCTCCTTGCATGAGAACGTATTGTGAAGACAATAGGCGTATAGCTCGTTGTCCCCTCTTGTCCATATCTGGTGGATAGGTACCATTAAGCTTGAAGTTCAGGATTGCTTGGAACCAGGGTTCCTGTGCGATTTCTTCTTCATCGGTGATTTGATGGACATAAGCCGGCTCCGACCGTCGTTCGATACACAAAGGCATTTCCATCATGTAATCTGGCATGTTTATCAAAGATGCAAGTTTCGCAAGAGCGTCTGCAAATTGATTTTCTTCTCGAGGTAGGTGTAGGTATGTTACGTGATCAAAGAATTGAGCCACTTGGTCTATCCTAGCCTGATAGGGTGCTAGGCTTTCACTTCGGATTTTCCAGGATCCCGTAACTTGGTTGATGATTAGTGACGAATCTCCATGCACTCGGAGGTTTTTTGATGCCTAAGCTACTGCGCTTGTAGTCCAATTAGACAAGCCTCATACTGCGGCGTTGTTTGTCACCTCGAAGTCGAGTTTGACAAAGAATCGGTGTATGCTCACCTTCGGGAGAAATGAGCAACACTCCTATCCCAAATCCTCTTAGGTTTGATGCTCCATCAAAGTATAGGTCCCAGGAGTCTACATCTGTTTGAAGTATATCCTCGTCGGGAAATGACCAAGTATCTATGGTTTGTGCGTCGTTGATGGGATTTTCTGCGAAGAATTCGGCGACGGCGCGACCCTTTATTACTTTCAGTGGCACGTATTTGAGGTCAAATTCCAAGAGCATCATGGTCCATCTTGCCAGGCGTCCGTTGAGGACAGGTTTCTCGAAGAGGTATTTGACTGGATCCATTTTGGAGAATATCTTGATGGAGTAGCTAAGCATGTAGTGACGTAGCTTCTTTGTTGCCCACACAAGAGCGAGGCATGTCTTTTCGAGTTGTGAGTATTTGCACTCGTATTCCAAGAACTTCTTACTTAGATAGTAAATAGCTCTTTCTTCACTTCCTACGGTTTGAGCTAGCATGGCACCCATGGCGGTTTCGGTTACCGTGAGATACAAACCAAGAGGTTGATCTTGTTGTGGTGGCATGAGCACTGGTGGTTTAGCCAATATCTCTTTGATTCGGTCGAACGCCTTTTGACAATCATCATCCCACATGGTGTGGTCTGTTTTCTTGAGTTTCTTGAAGATAGGCTCGCAAATCATCGTAAGTTTCGATATGAATCGACTTATGTATTGAACTTTTCCCGGGAATCCTCGACTTCTTTTTTGTTTGAGGTTGTGGCATTTCAATCGAGCTTTGATTTTGGAAGGATCTATTTCTATACCTCGTTGGCTAACGACGTATCCTAGGAGTTTGCCGGATGTTACCCCAAATGTGCATTTCTGAGGATTGAGTCTCATGTTGTACTTTAGTAGCCTTGCGAAGAACTTGCGAAGGTTCGCAATATGTCCCTCTCTCTCCTTGGATTTGACGATCATGTCATCTACATATACCTCAACTTCTTTGTGCATCATGTCATGTAGGAGTGTAGTTGCGGTGCGTTGGTATGTAGCTCCGGCGTTGATTAATCCGAACGGCATTACTGTATAGCAATAGGTTCCCCATTGGGTGACGAACGCGGTCTTATGCATGTCTTCCATGGCCATTTTGATTTGGTTATAACCCGCATATCCATCCATGAAGGATAGTAATGCGTGGTCTGCGTGATTGTCCACTAATATGTCGATGTGAGGCGGAGGGAAGTCATCTTTTGGACTCGCTTTGTTCAAATCCCTAAAGTCAACACAAACTCGGATTCTCCCATCCTTTTTGGGTACGGGTACTATGTTAGCTACCCAGTCAGAATACTCGGAAACTTTGATGAACCCGGCTTTGAATTGTTTGTCAACTTCTTCCTTAATCTTTAGAGCCCACTCTGTTCTCATTCGTCGAAGCTTCTATTTCACGGGTTTGAAGCCTGGCTTAATCGGAATTCTATGTTCGGCAATATCCCTGTCGATCCCTGGCATGTCTTTGTAGGACCAAGCGAAGACGTCTTTGAATTCATTTAGGAGGTATATGAGGTCGGCCCGTTCGGTAGAGCTCAAGGTAGTCCCTATCCTAAGTTCTTTGGGTTCTAGTTCAGTTCCTACATTGATGGGTTCGGTGTCCTCAATTACTGGTCCCCCTTCCCCTTCCTGTAGTATTTCTTTGGCTACGTAGGGAGGTATTTCGGTCAAGTCTGGGTTTTGGTCATCCTCAGTATCATCATAAACAGAATTGCACTCAAGATAACGCAAAGAGTAAGCAGAACCTGATTTATTCATATTAAGATTCGAGTAAAGTTGAAACAAAGAAGCCAACTGATCCATGGTCAGTGGCGGCAAAGGAACAGTAGTTGGGGCATTCCCCGAACTACCGTGACTACTTGATGCTAGGCTAGGAGGAACGAAGGGAGTGGGGATGACAACAGGAGTAGACTCTCTAATGACTTCTCTAGACTCCGACTCTGACTCCGACTCCGACTCTGATTCGAACTCGTCGTCTTCTGGTTCTCCTTTGAACATCTCTCCTTCTCCAGTAGTGAGCTTGAAGAGTCTTCCTTGGTTGTTGGTCCATTTGATGGATTTCCTCCATCCTTTCTGCTGCTTTGTGTCGATTTCTGTGATCAATGCGGTGGGGTTGAAGCGATCGTCCTGAAGTATCATAGTAATGATCTCATCCTGCGCGGCCCTAATGAATCGGTCCTCTCCAAATAATAGGCTAACGGCTTGTTCGTCGAAGCAGGGTGCTTGACGGGTTTTGACGGTAGGAACCGTTTCTGGAGGGATGAAGTAGAAATCGTGAAAGATCTCGATTCCGGCTAACTTCCTCTCAAGGTAATGCCAAGGTTCGGGAAACCCGTGAAAGAGCTCTGAGCTTCCTTCTTGGACGAAGTATCCATTTAAGGTGGGGAGATATGGCCTCATTTGGACTCCCACATACTTGCGATTTTGGACTTGGGCAAGCATTTCGAGAACTTCTTCTGTTGTGGGTTTGTACCCTAGTCCAAGTGGTATTCTCGATGAGTTGCCTTTCTTGTATGGCGCGAAGGTGTTCTTCCGAATCGGGTTCAAAGGCATTCGGGGAAGTATCCGATTTTTGAGTATGTGGTTGACCACCAAGTTAGAGTAGGGATTATAGTATAAGGGTGCCAACTCACTTTCTATGACATTTACACTTTGGAAGCCCCCAAGTTCGTATATGGGATCCGCAAGGACTTGATTGTTTGATTGCTTCTCAATTATTGCCTTGATAGGCGACGAAGTGATCGTCACAACTTTGCCATTGAGTGGGATCTTGATCTTTTGGTGAAGGGTGGATGTTACCGCTTTGGAAGCGTGAATCCAAGGCCTTCCCAGAAGTATGTTGAATGAAGCTTCGATGTCTACTATTTGGAAGTTGACTTTTCGCTCGATTGGTCCCGTGGCTATGGTTAGGCTAGTAAGTCCAACCACTTTTTCGTCGCGTCGTCATATGCGCGTACACCTTGATTGGTGGGAGTCCAATCCGACTCTTTCATGCCTAGTTTATATGCCGTTTTGAGGGGTATGACGTTGACCGCGGAGCCATCATCTACCAAAGTCATTGGCACATTCTTCTTTAGACAAATGACGGTGATGTATAGAGCAAGGTTGTGACTAGCGCCAAAAGGTGGCAAGTCTTCATCTGAGAAAGTAATAGGATTACTTAGCTTCGGTGATTCTTGGAAGACCAAGTTGACTACATCTTCGGGAGTAGAGTTATGCGCTACATTCAGTTTGGCCAAAGCTTGCAGTAAAGCTTGGCGATGCGGAAATGAGCTTGCCACTAGTTGCCAGACTGAAAGATCAGCCTTGGTTTTCTGTAATTGCTTGAGCAAATGATCAGTGGGGTCGTCTTCGTTGTCATTTGGTGTGATGACATTGGTTGGACCGTTTTGAGTGGTGCTTTGGTATGGACGACCCGAGCGAGTTAGGTGATCTACATCTTGGTCTTCGCCATTTTGGACTATTTCTTTGACTAAGGAATTTTCGATGAGATACTCGTCCTCGTCGTCATCGGCCCAAACCCCATTAACTGCAGCTAGTTCCTTCATCCTCATGATGTCACTTTCTAGTTGTATGATTTGATCGACTAGCTTGTCGACCACGGCGACTACTTCTTGCATAGTGGCATTTTGAGAGAAGGTCAATGGTACGCGTTCTTTAGGCGTTGCCTTGGGATCGCGTAAGGTCGTTACCATGTTTTCTAGTTCCCACACTTGTCTATCTACACTCCTTGCCCATGCGATGAAGTCGGAAATGGTAGGGGAGATGGTAGAGTAGAGTCTTTCTTTCTCAATTGCATGAATTTCATTTTCGGTGGGAGAAATGAGATGTGAGCAATCTAAGGTAGATTCGTCACTTGTAATCACTAGAACTCCAAGAGGATTCTGAGTGTTGTTGGGCTTACCTCCCGGTGGAATTGGAAGTCGACCATCTTCAATCATATCTTGAAGCACGTGTTTCAACTTGTAGCATTTTTCGGTGTCGTGCCCCTTGCCCCTATGGTATTCACAGTAGGAATTTTCATCCCAGAATTTGGACTTCCTTTCAGGTTCGGGAGTAGGCCCAATGGGTTGGAGTTTACCTTGCTTCATTAGTCTTTTTAGAGCGTTGGAGTACGTATCTCCAAGGTTCGTGAACTTCCTTGGTGGGCCAGTTTTCTTGGATGGCTCGAGAAGGTTAACTTCGTCGGTCTTGCTAGTAGAGCCGTATGAACGACTTGTGGACCCTTGGTATCCTCGACCTACCGTTTTGGACAAGAGTCCTTTACGGATGTCGTCTTCAATTCGTGTCCCTAGTACAGTTAAGTCCTTGAAGGTCTTGATGTTTTGATATCTCAAATGGTTGGCATATATGGGTTTGAGATTATCCACGAACTTTTCCACGAGGGTGGCCTCATCCGGACGTTCAACTAGTTGGGTACTAGTCTTCCTCCACCTACTTAGAAAGTCGGTGAATCCTTCCTTGTCATTTTGGGTAAGAACCTCTAGAATGCGCATGTTGACTTGGATCTCGGCATTATCCGCGTATTGTTTCGAGAACTCGATGGCGGCGTCCTCCCAAGTAGCGACCTTTTTGTGATCTAAAGTGTAGAACCATTGCTTTGGGATGGTGTCAAGAGATGAAGGAAAGATCCTTAAGAACATCTCGGGTTTGATGCCTTTGATAGACATGTAGTCCTTGAAGGCGCGGATGTGGTTCAAAGGGTTCTCATGTCCTTTAAACTTAGGGATATCCGTCATGCTAAAGTTAGTGGGCAATTTGGAATTGACGGCTTCATACTTACGATTGTTCTCCCTGTAAATGTCATCCCTTTTAAGGTACATCAATTGCTCCTCTAGGTATTGGAGTCTTTTCTCAGCTGCGGTTGTTCCTAGGACAGGATTCTCATCTTTAGATTCGTCATCGGAAAATTGTAGCACTCCACCTTTAGGGGGAGGTAGCTTTCCCTCTACATCAAAGATACGGCCTTCGATAAGCTCAAGGCGGTCATAGGTTTGTTCTTGAGTGATTTGCATTTGGGTTATCGCGGCCAGGATTCGATCATTACTTTCTTGAATTTGCTGGAGGTTCGTTTCATCACTTGACCCAGGCATCTTAGAAACTGGATAAGAGATCGGCGACGAATCAAAACACGATCGACCATTCTATCACACTTGCTAAAAGAGGAAAAGTTTTGACTCGTGAAGTGGGTGTGTGCCACTTGTGTTGAGTGAGTTTTGAAGAAAGACAAGGTCTTTGAAAATGTGTGTCCTAGCCAACTGTAGTGTAGTTGTAGGAGTGGACTCGAGGTGAGGTTTGAAATGGGCTTGTGACCCGAATTTTGACACGACAAACGGACAGAGTTTTGACCGGATTTTGTGCTAATTAAAGGCCCTATTTCAAAATTATTGATTGAAATTGGGTTTTGATTTTTGAAAATTCGTCATGATTTGTTTTGAAATGGTGATCACGTAAGGTTTACATATTTATACAAGCATTATAACGGGATCTTTGAGTGCATTTAGAAGGGTTTTGGTTTAAAGGGTGGGTTGCCATACCGAACCATCAAACCCGAAGTCTGTGGAGAGGCTCGTGCCAAACAAGAGTAAGGCCGATTCCTAGTCCATTTCCTCAAGTAGTGAAGGCCCTTGATACAAACAAGAGTAAGCATCATGGTATGGATGACGTCAATCGCTATCCATCCTTAGGCCCAAATAAGAATTAGGACCGTTTAGACGGGACGATTGGTCGAATGGGTTGGGTTGGGCCTAGGAAGGCCGAATTAAACGGTCTAGGAAGACCGAGTTATGAAAACCGACAATTGTCTTGTACAAACTATTCCCTAACCTTGTTCGAGTTTCACCCTAGCTACACGTAAGTGTATATCCCCAGCGGAGTCGCCAAACTGTGGACAGCGGGCCGCCCACGGGGGCGCTTGGTGAGGAGGTCGAAAACAAGCGTTTGCATTTTGTAAGGAGTCGCCACCAATTTTTATGGGAAATTGGAACCGTTCGAATACCTCATGTCATGTCAAGACACAAAGTAAAGACATGAACACTAAGCAATCGTTACCCTTAGCATTCTATGTCTAGAATGACTCTCGTGGATGCCAATGAACACGGGTGCTCACGGAGATCTGGAGTAAGGGGTGAGGGTACGTATTAGGAAGCTCTTTTGATCGAACACCTAATCCCGCCCGCCTCGATAGCGGCCTCTACTAATGATTAGGGAGTTTATTCGTACTCGATATATCGTCGGCTATATGCATGCAATGCAACATCCATTGATTAATCCTAACATGTGAGAATTTACTAAGTCGGTGGACAATTAAGTTAGCACACAATTGGGTCGAAGTTGTATTTAAATGCTCATTACATGTGGAAACATACAAATGATAAATGGAATACAATAAACTATAAATACAACAATGAAAATTACAACGATTACAACGGATAGGCGATTTATGTCGAAAATACCTTTAAAACGGATAATTTGAGAAAAAGAAATAAAAGAATAAAACACGACAGATCAGAAGGTGATAATACGAATATTAGTTGATTAATACGTAAACTAATTAAACTACGTCAAGGCGAAAAGGAGTTGAGACAGAACTCATCTGGAACAGCGAAGAGCTGCGCCCTTTGGAAAGAGCGCGGCGATTCTTTGCGTCTGTTCAAGGGTGAGTTCGTCGTGGCGGTTTAATCGCAAACCGTTAATGTTAATTGGTAAATTAATGGATTGATTGCGATTTTAGACTCGGATGAAAGTTATTAATGGATTATTTACATATGATTGAGGTCATAAAACGATAAAACATGAATAAGACGGAATTAGACGGATTAATTATGTGAAGGGTCGATGTTAATGAATGATTAATTAGTGACATCGGTGAATGGAACAAGCTAAACAATTAATTAGACTAAACATGATGAATTGACGAACATGGATGCAAATATATCAATGACGAATCTCAGAAACCCAATATGAACAGATTGAACTTCTAAAATCCGGGTTTGAATATTAAAGACGAAAACCCGTAAATATTGATTATTTAGGATTTAAGTCGGAACAATGATGAATTAAACATGTTGATGATGATGGTTAATATACATATGAATTATTAAACTATCATGATGAAGAATTAACAGACGAACAAAAAAAAAGAAATAAATTTGATACGAATTACAGAGGACGGAGGAAGAAGAAAAGAAGCAGGAACTGCGGCAGCCTCACGAAGAGGCGCAGCAGGTGCTGCGCTTCTTCGAAGAGGCGCAGCGGTTCTTTGCGTCTTTTCTCGACGTCGTCTCACCGGAAATCCGCAAAAAAGGTTTTAAAGACGGTTTTAGAAATCGGTTTTAATGAGGTACTTTCGACATAAACCTTACAATTGTTATACAATAATAAAATACAATAAATAAAAGAGAGATTAATACACCCTCAGACTTACATGTTGACGGAACGAGAAGAACTAAGAAGATCGATTAGTGATGCTCGACGCGAATGCAAGGAAAGAGTGCCCTCGAAAGAGGAAAACGATTTAACAAGTTGATTAATTAGATTGATTAAGTGTAGTGGTCAAATTGGTCGGTCATGCAACGGAGAGGCTGGTACCCGGAAGGATCCGAGCTTACGTGGTCGAAGGTTCAAGCACGTAGGCGCCAATTAGTAAGAACGAAGTCTAGAATGCAAAGGGAGAAGAGAAGGGCGGACACTCGCGTGAGAAATATGAGGAGCGAAGGCTCCTATTTATACTAATCACGTGAAGGAATAGGGTTTCGGAGACTCTTTGGAAGTGAATCTTGGAAAGATATAAAAAAGATACGTAAATCATGCAAAGAAGGGCCTGGGAAGAGGCGCAGCAGCCCATCTGCGTCTCTTGGAAGAGGCGCAAAGACTTGCGTCTATTCCCGGGAGGTTTTCCTCGCTAAGAAAGATTTCCGTGTTTAAGTTATGGTAGGACGGAAATAATTCGATTATCTTTTGAATATTACGGGATATTATTTGCCAAAAGATAAAATTTGAGAAATATGGAATAGAAATATCCGGAACATTCCAGAACATTCTGACTCGGGATTTAACAGTTATCAGAAAATGGAGACGGTTTTTGACCCGGACTCCGAATGTACTCTAATTACTGCCAAAACGACCGTATCCGGACGTAGATGACAACTAATAGGTTGACATTAATATTTGAGCAATCACTTGACGATAAACTTACGAACTGTCACAAATCGTCCCGCGAATCAAACATGCGGCCCAATCATCACCGGGTGGTTTGCGAGAGGTGCAGAAACGAGGTGTCTACAAAATGAGGTATCTACAGGTACACCACCACGAATTTGTCCAAGTACTCATGGAATACATGGTTCATCAGCGTGCAAAACGTGGCAGGTGCGTTTGTCAACCCGAAAGGCGTGACCAACCATTCGAAAGACCCATACCTCGTCACGCAAGCTGTCTTTGGCTCATCTCCTTCGGCAATTCGAACTTTTTGATAACCCGTTCTCAGATCTAACTTGGTGAAGTACACATCCCCCTATAACTGATCGAACAAGTCCGCTACCACAGGAACGGGGTAGCGATTTCTCACTGTCAATTTGTTTAAGGCCCGATAGTCGATACACAATCTCAGACTACCGTCTTGTTTCTTCTGAAAGAGCACGGGGGCTTCATAAGGAGCTTTAGAAGGTCGAATCGACCCCGAGAAAATCAAATCATCTAGCTGCTTTCGAAGTTCAGCTAATTCCAGAGGCTCCATGCAGTATGGTCTTCGAGCATGAGGTCTTGTCCCTGGAAATAACTCGATTTGATGGTCTACCGAGCGTCGTTGTTTTAGCACGGATTTCACTGAATAGAAATGTCCTTTCAGGGAAATTAAGGAGGGGTGATCTAACTCAAATAGTTTGCCTGACTAGTATTAGTAAGTAAATAAATAAGTAAAAAGTAAAGACACTGTTTTGTGTGGATTTTGCGCAAGGCGAAATCAGGTCAGGGTAGAGTTTGTGTAAGGTTAACTAGCTCTAGATAGTCTGTTGGTCAGGTCGTCATGGTACAATATAAAGCTGTAAATGAAACAACGATAATAATAATAAGACAAAGAATTTTGTACGTGGAAAACCCTTGAGTGGGAAAAAACCACGGGCACCAAGCCAGGAGAGGATTTCACTATGTAATTTGGGAGAATAATTGTATGACAATAACAATATTTATATTTCTCTATGTATTGTGTATGCTTCTTCTTGTGCGTGAATGAGATGCCTCTAATATCTTCAAAGTATTCTTTATATAGGCTTCTTCCCTGAACGGTTGCTTGATTCGGTATTAAGTGCAGATTATTCTCCATTATTACCAGTAATAATTGCTAATTATTCCTCCCTTAATTGCTGCATTTACTGCGAAATCTTCATACTTAATGCTGCGTATATAATTCCTTTATAATACGCGTATATAGTCTCATATCGTCCTGATATTTTGACTGTTGTCCTCTCCATGGCCTGGCGCCTATCTTCATGTGCCCTGATAGCCTGACACCCTGACAGCCTGACAGTCAGGTTTAGATGAGATACTGATCAGGGAGGTCTGCGGATTTCCAGGCCTAACAATTGCCCCTTATCTCCTTATTTGCAGTGTGCCAGGACGAAAAAATGAGGAGATAACTTTATTTTTAGGAAGATTACCCAACGGTTAAGTTTTGCCTAGTCAGTTTCCTGTAACGGCTATTTTACTGCAGTTGATGATGCGTGTGATATTTACTGCAACTTCCTTAATGATTGTCCACTTCCTTTGCGGCTGAAACCTTAATCTTCTTCATTATAAATACCTGCGTGCTTCATTAAGTTGAACTCACCAAAGCAATTTCTTCTTATTTTCTCTCTTCAGTTCTCTTAATTTCCAACTTCTTCAATCTTTAATCAATTCTTCACAATCTTTCAAATAATGGTTGCAAAGAAGAAGTCTACCAGGGCAGCGGTTCCTGCAACTCCTCCTCCTCAGAATCCTGAGGAAACTTCTTCTGAAACTTTGCTTACTTCTTCTGCTGCTCCATCTCCCACAATCAATAAGCCGAGTGATTCTCCATTGGAGATGATCTTAATATTCCATGGTGATTTTCAATTCAAGCCTACGAAGGCTTTAAATAAGGATCAGTATCCTTCAAACCGTTTGAAGCCTGAGTTTGAGAAGATTTTGAAGGATAAGGGGATCATCCCTGCTGATGCTGAAGTCTGGATCCATGAGAATTATCCCATCAGGGCCGACTGGGCTTGTCCTAGTTGGTCTTTGTATCCATGATTTGAGGCTCAGGGGCGGTGTAAGCTTCCTTTTTCTCCTCTTATGGTTGAGGTTATTAAGGAGATCGGTGTTCCATCTTATCAGTTAATGCCAATGGTGTGGAAGGTAGTATGTTCCATTGAGAATCTTTGTAAAAAAACACAATATTTCTTTTTCTCTTGACGACTTGAAGGTTTGTTATGCTGTTAAAACGAACAGTCCTGGCCGTATAAGTTTCAAGGTCAGGGCGTCTACTACTTCTCTTCTGAGTAACTTGGACAGCGGCCATGATAAAGGCTGGGTTGTTGGGTACATGTTTGTCAGGACCAATTATGTGGGTCCTGACTTGGCGTATTTAAATCATGAGGCCTGCGTTGCTGGTGAGTCTTTTGGTTTCTTTCTTTGTCCTGCATGTTTTATTTGTTAGTGAAAAATAAAATGAAAATTTATGATAAGTCATACCTCTTATGTGTGCAGTTGATGTCTGGGTTACTAAAACCGAGTATCCCACTCCCAATATTTTTGCTTTCCTTGCTATTCCTCCTTTGGAGAGGTCCTGGCCTCTTTGTTGTGGGGTTGGTCACCTTCCTCGCTGTTTGAAGGCTGATGGTGCTGCCAGGGCGGCTAAACCTTCAGGGGCTGCTAGTGCTACTACTTCAGGCAGTAAGTCTATCTTAGTCTTTTATCTCTTTTTACTTTAGTTTCCTGATAATGTTTGGTTTATATTGCTAATATATTATTTCGTATTACAGCCACCAGGTTGTCTATTCGCCTTGCCAGGTTTGGTATGGCTGACCTTTCAGCCAGGCTGGCTAAGATCAAGGAGGAAGGTTCCCAGGGAAGCGGGGATGCTGAGCCTGTGATTGACTTGGTGAACGATCGATTCGCAAGGTCATCTGTTTGTACTGCTTTGCCCTATTTGAAACAAGTTCAGCAATCCAAAAAAGGAATATTGAACATGTTGACATTTCTGCCCTGGTCAAGGAAGTGAGAGCCAGGGTGGACAATATGGAGGCTGCTAGGGTGAAGATCATGGACTACGCTGCTTCTAAATCAGATGTCATGCTCACCCTTGACCCTGTTGAGACCGCTAGTCGGCGATTTGCTTGATGGATCATTCATCGACCTCTTAGTGGTGTCTTTGTTTGTTGTAAGGGAGGTAGGCTGGAACAGTGTTTATGTGTGTTTTGTTTTGGTAGTTTCTTTTATCAGGGTAAATTACTCATATTTTCCTTTCTGTTTTTGATCAGGGTGCTGCGACCTGTCTCCATAATGCCTATCAGGCTACTTCTTTGGTAGCCCGGATTGATCTGATGAGATCAGATTATGATAGGTTGAAGTCTGAGCCGGATTTTGCAGTGAGCCGACCTGGCCGCTAAAGCCGACTTGACAAGGGTGCAAGCCGAGAGGGATCTTGCTAAGGCGAGGCGGTTTCAAGCAATTTGTACATTGGGAGGCCTTGGACAGAAATGAGGAGCTCACCCAAGAGAGGGATGTTTTGGAGTTCAAGCTGGATGATGCTTCCCTCTACTTCTATATCAAGGGAAAGGCGACTGCTATGTCGGAGCCTGTCGAGGCCAGGGCGAAATGGAACCCTGAAGCTGAGATGGCTTTCATTTGCTTCAAAGTATCGACCGCATAACATGGAAAATGAACAGGAAGTCGACTCTCCAGGGGAGCAGGATGTTGATGCTGATCCGGCTAAGAGCAGGGAGCAGGGTGTTGATGTTGGTGCTGTTTTTAAGGAGAAGCAGTAATATTATTTTTTCAGTTTGATATTTTGGCCCATCTAGGGGGGATGTCCCTAGACAAACAATATTTTTCTTTTCCTGCGTTGGGTCAGGGAGGTTATCCCTGGCTTTTATGAATATTTTGGCACCTTTGCCCCAGGGGGTAAAGGTTTTTATTAATATAGGCGTGATGGCCTTCTTTTGGCTTATTCTGCTTTTGATATTCCTTTGTGAGTTTCATCCTGTTGGGCCTGTCAAACATTCTGTTTGAATAACCTGCACATTATTTTCGTTTTATTTTGTTATTCATGAGTAATTCAACCAAGTATAGTTTTTTGCTATAATGGTTGAAGGGGTGGGAAAACCGGCTTGTCAGGAGGGCTTATGTCCCCTGCCTAGCTGAAGGGCTTGGTATTCGGCCTGTCAAGAGGGCATTTTAGACTAAGTGTTTGGGAGAGAACACCCTTACACTGTCTTTGTGCGTCCGGTAGGTTGTAATCCGTGGCAGTAAACCTAGTCAGGTCAGACAATTATTTCATGCATGATGGGTCCTGACTTTTTACTGTATCTGGTGGCGGTTACCAACTCGTCAGGCACAGTTAAGTGCAAAATTTTTGCTTCAGGAATGTATAGTAGAGTAGCCCTCAATCCTGAATATTTATGCATATAATCTTTTATCATGTATAATTGTTCAGGATTCAAAAAGTCAATAGATAGGTTTGTTGGACAGATATAAAATACAGACAAGGCATGTAAAAACATGTA
This sequence comes from Silene latifolia, assembly GCF_048544455.1. Classification (NCBI taxonomy): domain Eukaryota; kingdom Viridiplantae; phylum Streptophyta; class Magnoliopsida; order Caryophyllales; family Caryophyllaceae; genus Silene; species Silene latifolia. The sequence continues at coordinate 23,851,768 of NC_133534.1, forward strand.
GTTCATCACATAGCACGTCAGGTTGAGTAGTGATTGAATTTATACCTGATTGTGGCCTGATCTTTACATATGAAATAATTTTAAATGGGTTACATTCCAGGATCTTGGGATCATTTCCTCTTCTAGCGTTTGGAGCCTGTATGCTCCTTGTCCAACAATTGAATCAATTAAGTAAGGGCCTTCCCATGTGGGAGCTAGTTTGCCTGCTGATTTTTCTTTTTTATTTGGAAATACTTTGCGTAGGACAAGGTCTCGTTCTTTAAAGACCCTGACCCTGACGTTTTTATTGTAAGTCCTGAAGACTGTTTGTTGATATGATGCCATCCTGATTTTGGCAGCGTCTCTTAATTCTTCTGTTAAGACCAAGTTGTCTTGCATTAGGTCTTTGTTTGCTTCAACATTGTTCAGGCTGTATCTGGATGTTGGTACCCGTACTTCCGCAGGAATTACAGCTTCACAGCCATACACCAGGGAGTAAGGTGTTTGGCCCGTTGTAGTTTTTGGAGTTGTCATGTCTGTCCATAGTACTAATGGAAGTTCTTCAGCCCATCTGCCTCGTCTTCTTTTCAGCTTCTTTTTTAGGCAGTTTATGACTACCTTATTGCTTGATTCAGCCTGACCATTAGCTTTTTGATATCCAGGGGTTGATGTTACCAAGTTGATATTCCATTCTTGGCAAAATGCTTGGGTCCTTTTCCCCACGAATTGAGTTCCATTGTCGCATACTATTTCTGATAGGACTCCATATCTGCAAATGATGTTTGTCCTGATGAAGGATATTACTTCTTTTTCAGTTACTTGCCTAAAAGAGTCAGCCTCAATCCATTTGAAGAAGTAATCAGTCATAGCTAACATGAATACTTTTTGTCCTGGAGCTACGGGCAGTTTTCCCACAATATCCATGCCCCACTTTATGAATGGCCAGGGCGCGGAAATTGAATGGAGAAGTTCAGATGGTTGATGTATGATTGGTGCATGAATTTGGCAGGCTTCGCATTTTGAAGAGTATTCCAAGCAGTCAGCCCTCAGTGTGGGCCAGTAGTAGCCTATCTTGAGAACTTTGCTTGCCAGGCTCTTTCCTCCTTTGTGGTTGCCACAGTGTCCATCGTGTATTTCTTGAAGTACTAGTTTGGCTTCGTCAGGCTCCAAGCATCTCAGGTAGGGTCCAGCCTGCGATCTCTTGAAAAGAGTGTTATTGATGATAGCATAAGTTGAAGCTCTAATTTTAAAAGGCCTTGCCTCATGTCTGCCCTGAGGCAGTATTCCTCGGAGAAACCAGTCATAATAGGGTTTAGTTCAAGAGTTATTGTCCTGATTGACAGGACTGACTTGTTCAGGTTTGCTGATGGCTGGCTCTATTAAGTGCACAATTGGTATTTTATCGAAAACAGTGGGGGTAAAATTCGAACCTAGGCTGGCTAGAGCGTCAGCCTGGGTATTCAGGTCTCTTGATATTTGATCTATGTTAAATAAAGCAAATTTAGCGGTAAGGTTTTTTGCATATTCTAAATACGAAATCATTTTTGCATCCTTAGCTGTATAAATTCCCTTTATTTGATTAGCAATTAAGAGTGAATCAGTTTTTACGTTTAGGTTTTGAACACCGAGGTCTAGACATACCTTTAAGCCTGCTATCAGGGCTTCATATTCTGCTTCGTTGTTCGTGGCTTTGAACTCACAACTTACAGCCTGTGCTATCATATCTCCCTGGGGCGATTTAGGTACTAGTCCTAACCCTGTTCCCTTAGCATTGGATGCCCCATCTATGAACAGGGTCCATTCTTAGTCTGGGGTTTTATTTTCTAGTTGGTTGACCTCTTTTATCAGATCTGGTTCCAGGTTAGGGCTAAAGTCAGCCACAAAGTCTGCTAGGGCCTGCGATTTGATCGCTGCCCTGGGTTCAAAGGAGATGTCGTATGTGCTAATCTGTACTGACCATTTGGCCATCCTGCCTGAAAGTTCAGGCTTACGCAGGACAGATTTTATGGGCAAATTGGTCCTGACTATAATGGGGTGACTTTCAAAATAGGGTCTCAGTTTAGTACACGACATAATTAAAGCTAAGACATATTTTTCAAGTAGTCCATACCTCAAATCAGCATCTAGCAGGCTTTTACTTACATAGTAGACTGGATGTTGCTGACCGTCCTGTTCTTTCACCAGATCACACGATCTTTGTGTCGATGTGAGATAGGTATCTTGACAAAGGCTCTCCCTTTTCGGCTTAGCCGATAAGGGTGGAGATGATAAATAGGATTTTAGATCTGAAAAGCGATCTCATGCTCATCATCCACTTTGGAATTGTTTATTTTTCTTGAGGAGGTTATAGAATGTTTTGCATCTCTCAGAAGATCTTGATATGAAACGGTTCAGGGCAGCTACCCGGCCTGTCAATTTTTGGATACCCTTGACAGACTTGGGTGACTGTAGTTCCAGGATAGCCTTTATCTGTTCAGGGCTAACTTCTATGCCTCTCTTTGTGACCATATATCCAAGAAATTTGCCTGCAGAGACTCCAAAGTGGCATTTTGCAGGGTTCAGCTTCATGTTGTATTTTTCTAATATCTCAAATGCTATTTTTAGATGCTTCACATGATCTTCTGCATTCTTGGATTTCACCACCATGTCGTCTATGTATACTTCCATGATGTCACCTATCTGGTCTTTAAACATCATGTTGACCAGGCACTGGTACGTTGCCCCTGTATTCTTCAGGCCGAAAGGCATGGCGGTAATAAAGATATGCCTCGCCTCAGTAATGAATGCGATACTCTCTGGTCGGCGGGGTGCATCTTTATTTGATTGAATCCCTTTGGAAGCATCCATGAATGTCGGCATTTTGTGGCCTGTTGTGGCGTCTACCATGGCATCAATATGAGGAGGGGGGGAATGAATCTTTAGGACGAGGCTTTGTTCAGTCGGTGTAGTCTACACGGACTCTCCACTTCCCATTCTTTTTCTGCGCAACAACTACGTTAGCCAGCCACTCAGGATACATTACTTCCCTGATCATCCCTATATCCAAGAGTTTCTCTACTTACTCGTTTATTATGGTATTTCTTTCAGCTGCAAATTTGCGCCTTTTCTGCTGTATAGGCTTAAAAGATGGGTCAATATTGAGCTTATGAGTAATTATATCAGCGCTAATTCCAGTCATATCAAAATATGACCAAGCAAACCAAGATGATTTATTTTTGAAGAATTTTACCAGTTCAGGCCTAACACTATCTGGTGCGTCAGATCCTATTAAAATATACCTGTCAGGGTACTCAGGGTCTAGGATTACCTGATCTGTTTCCATTCTAGGATGTGCCACATAGGTGCTCCTGACAGGGTACTGTAATTGCTATGCTAGGGACTTACCTGCCTTGGAAGGCCTCAAGGCTGCTGTGTAGCATTCCTGGGCTGTCTTGTGATCTCCTTTGATCGTGGTTATGCCCCAGTCTGTTGGTATCTTGATACACTGGTGATAGGTTGATGGTACGGCCTTGACATTGTGAATCCAGGGTCTGCCTAGGATAACATTGTAGGATAACATGCAGTCAAGGACTCCAAATTTCTCATAAGATGAGACTCCTTCCACGTATGTTGGGAGGTGGATTTCTCCTAGAGTGCTCCTGGTTTCACCACTGAATCCTACTAGGACGCTGGATTTCTTGATGATTTGATCCTCATTGATCTTCATGGCTTTCAGTACATCAAGCATGATCAGGTTCACTGAGCTGCCTCCGTCTACCAGGATCCTTCTTACTGTGGTTGTTCCAATCTGCATAGAAATTACCAGGCCATCATGATGAACATCAGGGATGCCCACTAGGTCACAATCATTGAAAGTGATTGTCGGGTTATGATCCGGCTTGCAAGGTGATATAGTCCTCGGCGTCCTGGCTATCTTCTTTGCTGCTGAACTTGTCAGGCCACAAATCTCCGAACCACCAGATATGAATTTTACTTCATATATTGGTGGTGGTGGTGGGAGACTACGATCCTGCTTATGCTCCTGATTTTCTTTATCCTGATTTGCGTTCCTGCCTTTTGTCTTGATCAGGTCTTTCAGGTATCCTGATTTTAGCAAGTAGGTCACTTCTTTCCTCAGGGTGAAATAATCATCCGTGGTGTGTCCAATATCCATGTGAAATTCGCACCATTTCGAATTGTCTCTTCTGGGATTTGGATTTTCTGACTTCTTGGGCCATCTGACAGCTGATCTCATGTTGTCAAGTCTCTGGATCAATCCTGCAATATCAACACTGAAGTTATGTTCGGAGATAGGTGGGTAAACTTTAACCTTACCTTGATACTCATGGGCCAGGTTAACTTCTGACTGATCTGGCCTGGAATATGGAGTAGGTCTATAGTTGTTTCCTTTGTTGCTCTTCCTACTGCTCCTTTCATGATCTTTTGGTCTGCTGGGTGATCCAAGTTTTTAGCTTTTATCTTCTTCCAGCCTGATGAAAGCAAGAGTCTTGGCCTGAACATCTTCGAAGGTGTGGCAGGGGTACTTAGTGAGTTCGCTATATAAATCACTATATGGTAGTAACCCATGTCTGAATGCCTCCACTGCTGTTCCAACGTCACACCTGGGTATGGATACTTTCTCCTTGTTGAATCTTGTAAGAAATGTCATGAGAGTTTCATCAGGCTTCTGTGTAACTCGGTAAAGATCACTGGATCGTTTCTCCAACTCCCTGCTACTCGCAAACTGCTGGTTGAAACTGTTGATCAGGTTGGCAAATGAATGGATGCTCCCAGTTGGCAGGTTGATGTACCATTGCAGAGCAGGGCCAGTCAGGGTCGTTCTAAATCCCTTGCACATTCAAACTTGTCTGAACTCGCTGGGAATAGATGCAGCTAGCATTTTCTGCTTGTAAAGAGCCACGTGATTTTGTGGATCCGTGGTTCCATCATAGACCCTCATGGATGGAATTGTGAACTTTTTTGGTAGGTCTACTTTTGCTATTTCGTCTATGAAAGGCGAATCAACATATTTGTCATGGGCGACTTCTTCCATCTTTGGCGGTACTCCGGGTATCTTATCGAATTTTTCATTGAGTTTCTTGATCTCTGAACCACTTTGCCATCATGATGGGCTGCTATGATTCATCGGGTTTCTCCTTATCATCTTTTGGTTCATCATCACCATCAACATTAATGGATTTAGGAATACTTGGGCTCCCAAAACTGGAAAAATCAATATTTTTAATGATTGATGAAAATGGGGTTCCTAGTTGGAATCTAGAGCCTGCCCCTTGGGTCTTCTCTAATTTTTGTTTTAGGGCTGACTTAGATGCTTTCAATTGCAGGATTTCTGCTTCAGTTTGGGCTACTGTTTCTTTTAGGCTTTCCAACTCAGGGATTTTTTGGAGAGTTGCATTCAATTGTTCTTCAACGGTGGGTTCGGCCATTTTTGTAGATTTTTTGAATTTTTGTAAGATAAGAAAAAAGGATTTAAAGAGCTAGATGCCCCATTGTGGGCGCCAATTGTTTTGTGTGGATTTTGGGCAAGGCGAAATCAGGTCAGGGTAGAGTTTGTGTAAGGTTAACTAGCTCTAGATAGTCTGTTGGTCAGGTCGTCATGGTACAATATAAAGCTGTAAATGAAACAACGATAATAATAATAAGACAAAGAATTTTGTACGTGGAAAACCCTTGAATGGGAAAAAACCACGAGCACCAAGCCAGGAGAGGATTTCACTATGTAATTTGGGAGAATAATTGTATGACAATAACAATGTTTATATTTCTTTATGTATTGTGTATGCTTCTTCTTGTTCGTGAATGAGATGCCTCTAATATCTTCAAAGTATTCTTTATATAGGCTTCTTCCCTGAACGGCTGCTTGATACGGTATTAAGTGCAGATTATTCTCCATTATTACCAGTAATAATTGCTAATTATTCCTCCCTTAATTGCTGCATTTACTGCGAAATCTTCATACTTAATGTTGCGTATATAATTCCTTTATAATACGCGTATATGGTCTCATATCGTCCTGATATTTTGACCGTTGTCCTCTCCATGGCCTGGCGCCTATCTTCATGTGTTCTGATAGCCTGACAGCTTGACAGTCAGGTTTAGATGAGATACTGATCAGGGAGGTCTGCGGATTTCCAGGCCAAACAGACACAAAGATTTTATATGTGGAAAAATCCTGGGAATAAAGGAAAAACCACGGGCACCAAGCCAGGAGTGATTGTTACTATGATTTTAGATAGCCTGACAGAGTATTTATGTATCAGGCGTGACAGGCAAAGATATTGCTTAAGAATACAAGAATGAGAGTGATAGTGAGTGTATTCCAATGTGTCTTCTGTTTTTATCTTCTCTTCTATTTATATTTTCCTCCAAAGGTAGCTTTTTTCCTTCCATTTAGGGTTTCCTGGTAAATAGGACTCGTGCCCTATTTACCCGGAACTAGTCATTTGTCTTCAACAATATTTCAGCCGTTGCCTTTGACTCTTTCTCCTATCTTTTCCTTTTGAATTGGTCTTCCTTGTTTGTAGAGACTTTTACTTATATGGCCTGATTATTGCCTGCTCAGCTTGGACAACGGTTCCCTTGTGCCTGATGTAGTCTCCTTTCAGGCTAGAGTTAGTAATTGCATGTCTTGTATTTCTCTCCTGCTTGGTGCCTGTCCATGTGCTCTTAGTGCCTGATTTTAGGTATTCTTTGCTTGAGCCTTGGCTTTGAACATTGCCTGGCCTTTGTCAGGTCAGGCAGGATAATTCTGGGCTCAACAATCGCCCCTTATCTGCTTATTCTATTATTGGGTCTGGCCATGAATAAGGAGATAAAAATTTGAGCCAGGCAAAAAACTGTGTAGGAATCTGTAACGGGTCAGAAGTTGTGTTTGGTTCAGCTTCTATAACGGCTATATTGCCATAAATAGGGTAGATTCACAAAACCCTGGGAGAGTCATGATTAGCCTCAACCACTTGTTTTCTTGCCTGTTTGATTTTGCGGCTATAAATACCTTGCTTTGTTCTGTCTTGTTTTCACATTCCAATCTCAAAATTTCTTCTTTCTCTTTCTAGAGTTCTCTTCTTGCAAAAAATCAATATTCAGCAAAAATAAATATGGCTGGTGGTAGAAGAAAGGCGGCTGCTTCTAAGGCCCCTGTTGAGACTGAGAAGGTTCCTGCTGAAGTTGAGAAGGTCCCTGTTGTTGTCGATGTCCCAGATATCATACCTGAGGATGAAGTGGTGGAGGTGGTTGCTGCCCCAGAAATTTTATCCATATCATATAAAGGGGTTGAATATACTCTTGTTAAGGCTTTGGCTGCTTCCTTCCACTAGACTAACCAGTTGAAGCCAACCTTTGAGCATTATCTGAAAGGCAGGGGTCTCATTCCTGCTGAGGCTGAGGTTTGGATCCCTGAAAGTGGTCCAATCAGGGCTAATTGGGGTAGTGCAGGCTGGTTCTGTATTTTTGAGTGGGCATTTAAGGGTGGATGTCAGCTTCCCGTTTCTTCTTTTATGGCTGAAGTGATCAGGGCTATTAGTGTTCCTCCATTCCAACTCATGTCAATGGTTTGGAAAATTGTTCATTCCGTTGAGCAATTATGTTCCAAACATAAGATGGTTATCACCCTGGAAGATTTCAAGAATGTCTACCACTTGAAAAGTCATTCCACTGGCCGGTTCAACCTTCGAGTCAGATCAAAAATGTCTCATCTGATTACTAATTTTGATTCAGGGGATGATAAGGGATGGGCTCAGACTTACATGTTCATCAAGGCTGATTCTATTGCCCCTGACTTGGATTACCTTAATTATCCGGCTGTTGAAGGAGGTAATTTTCCTTTTTGCATTGTATTTTGATTGGAGATGCCATGTTTTGAGAAGTATACTTACTTGCTTTTATCTTTGTAGTAAATGACTGGGTGATTAATCCTGATGCTGAGGGGTCGGCTGATCGGATTGCAGCTTTTATGGTGTTGCCTGAGGAGGAGAGGACATGGCCTGCCTGTCTGGGGCAGGCACTTATGCCTCGTTTCAAGAAGGCTAAATTAAGTACTTATAAACCAGTGATGAGTCCTAAAGCTTCAGGGGCTTCCTCGTCAGGGAGTAAGTTTTTGTTTGTTTTTATTTTGAAGATTTTTGTTTTGGACATGTGTTTATATTGCTGATGTAGAACCTCGTCGTGCAACAGCCAGGGCTTCTGCCAGGATAACTAGTTTTGGTCTGTCCTTGGTGAAGGCAGGGGTTTCCCAAATCACAGGGGAGAAGTCTAAGAGTAGGGAGGCCACAGGGAGTGACAGTGTTGTACAAATTCAGGAGCATGTGCAAGAAGTATAGTTGGCATCCCCTGAGAAAGTTGTGGATGAGGGTGGTCGTCCTGAGAAGAGGAAAAGGGTAGATGAATCATCAGGAGGGGTTCATGAGGTCAAGGGGGTTAGGGCTCGGTTGGATGAGGTCCAGTTTTCTAAGGAACAAATCCAGGTCCAGGCTTTTATGGTTGATGATCCTTATTACCAGTATCAGGCAGAGGATTCTTCTGCCCGTGCCTTGGCTGCTATGTATCGTACCAGGGATTATGCTGCCAACCTGATCACCGTGCTTCAGGAGGTATTTTCTTTTTGTCTAGTTTTGTGTGGGTAATTGTGTGTGTTTTTTGTTTTTTTGTTTTGTGGCTTAAATGGGTATGTCTTCTTTGCCAGAATGTCAATGATATGCTGAGGGGTGTCTGTCAACTGGATTCTGTCCACAACCTTAAAGATACCCTGGATTGGGAGGTGCAGATTTTGAAGAAAGATACTTCAAAATTTAAGGCTGAATTGGAAGCGTCAAAGGCCGAGAATCATTCATTAAAGGAGGATAATGAGGCAGGGAAGGCTCGGTTGGTGGTGGAGTCTTCTAAGCTGAAATCTGCTCAGGATGCTCTGAAAGCTCTTCAGGCTAAATTTGATATTGTTCAGGAAGAGTTGAAGGCTGAGAAGCAGGCTATGCAGGAGAAGTTGAAGGTGAATGAAGAACTGGCTGTTGAGAGAGATCTGGTGCAGGCCAGGTATAAGGATGCTGCAACTTATTTCTTTGGCAGAGGACATGTGGATGCCATGACGGAGCATGTTGAAGTCAGACCTTTTTGGAATCCTGACCAGGAATTGGCTAATCTGAACACTACTTATCCTGAGCTTTGCAAGCTGCATGCTGATGAGAAAGTGGACTCTCCACCGTCCAAGGAAAAAAGTGGTGATGCTGAAGAGGGAGGAGATGAGGACGAAGAGGGAGAGGGGGCTGCTAATGAGGGAATTAGTTCTGCTACAGCGTCCAAGATAGGCTGATTTTTTTTTTTTGTTTATGTGATATTTTGGTTTGTGTGATTTTGGCCTATCCGGGGGGGGGTGTTCCCTGGACAAACAGTTAGTTTTTGGTTTTGTTTTTTTGAGGTTTGTTTTGTCTTACCCCAGGAGGGATGTATCCCTAGGTAAACATTTTGTTTTGGTATGAATATATCATCTTCTTTTCCCTTGATTTCTTTGATTGGCTTGACCTGTACCTGTAAATAATACATTTGACATTTTTTGTTAGAATAATGCCTGTCAGAAGGGCTTATGGTCCTCATTCCGGTTTTGGGAAATGATGGCTTTGTTGCCTGTCAGGAGGGCTTTTTCTCAGAGGAGGGTGGTTGCCAGTCAGGGGGGCTTATGGCCCTCAGCCTGTTAGGAGGGCTTATTTGGACAAGTAGTCTGGTCTATTTCACCATTGTACTTGTTTTTTTATGTACTGAGCTCAGTTTAGTTTTTAGATTGGGCAGGCAGGTGCCAAATTTGTTATAGAGCATTTCAGGAATACTTTTCAGGTTGGGTGGAGTGGCCCTCAATCCTGAATATTTGTTTAAGCCTAAGTGCAGTATGTAACAAATGAAAAGAAGGCATAAAACAAGTTTTCAGGATTCGATATAATAGGATTTAAATAAGCAGACTAGGAAGAGCTAAAAATAGCAGGCTTGTTTTCAGGCAAATTGGCAAATGGCAGGAAGAATTTGTTATAAAATTCTAGTTAAACATATAAGGAGTTAATAGTTTTACCTGTGTCTGGTTTAGACATGAAATAACTTTAAGTGGGAAATGTTCCAGGATCTGGGGATCATTTCTCCGTCCAAAGTTTGCAGCCTGTAAGCTCCTTGTCTTACTATTGAATCAATTTGGTATGGTTCTTTTCGTGTGGGAGCTAGCTTGCCTGCATTTTTCTCTCTGGTGTTAGGGAAGACTTTTCTTAGGACCAGGTCTCCTTCCTTGAATACTCTGATGTTGACATTCTTATTGTAACTTCTGGCTACTATTTGTTGGTAGGAGGCTATCCTGACCTTGGCTGCATCTTTTAGTTCTTCAGTTAGGATCAGGTTATCTTGCAATAGTGGTCTGTTTTCCTCTATGGTATTCAGGCTGCTTCTGGTGGTTGGTACATGAATTTCTCTTTGGGATTCGCTTCACTGACCATAGACCAGGGAATAGGGTGTCTGGCATGTGGCTGTTTTAGATGTAGTTCTGTCAGCCCATAGGACAAAGGGGAGTTCTTCAGCCCATCTTCCTTTTCTCCTCTTTAACTTTTTCTTCATGTAGCTAATTACTACTTTGTTACTGGATTCTGCCTGGCTGTTGGCTTTTGGGTAGCCTGGTGTGGATGTGACCAGGTTAATATTCCATTGTGCACAGAAATTTGCTGTCCTATTTCCCACAAATTGTGTACCATTATCACAGACTATTTCTAAAGGTATTCCATATCTACATATGATATTTAGTTTGATGAATGATATGACATCCTTCTCTTTGACTTACCTGTATGTATCTGCCTCTATCCATTTGGAAAAGTAATCAGTCATTGCCACATGAAAACTTTCTGTCCTGGTGCTTGAGGTAGTTTGCCTACTATATCCATGCCCCATTTCATGAATGGCCAGGGGGCTGAGATAGAATGTAGTAGCTCTGATGGTTGGTGGATATAAGGGGAGTGAATTTGGCGGGCTTCACATTTAGAGCTGTATGTGTGGGTTAATATCCGTATACTACCCTTTAATTGCAGGACTATAACGTAAATTTAAACATGCAATTTATGGTCATAAAACGATAAACACAATGAAATGATTAATGTATAGAAATAACCTCGGGTCCTTTAAAATGCGGCGTAAAGAACAGAAATCTAAGCAGATTTCCTCCTAATCGTTGCACCCAAGACTTTGTCCGAGATATGCCCTTGTGCTAGAACAGTGTTCTCCGATTGCCTTGCAATATAGGGAGAACTGATGTGAGTTTGCTTGAGATGTGAGATCTCGGTTTCTACAGAGAAGAATGCTCTTCGAAACCCTAATCTTTGTTTCAAATGATGATTAGGTTTTACAGAAGGAGGAGGTCTCCTTTTGTTCTCCCTAATTCGGCCAAAACCGTGACCCACAAGGGGGAGTGGGCTTCCACTTCCTCTTGATTTTAACTCGAGGTCCGGTTCGTTAAATACTAAAATGTATATGACGGGTTTGTATTATAAACTGTTATCGGTTATCGGAAATTAAGGCATCAGCTAATAATACGGGTTAACTGAATTATTTATACGTGTCCGACAAAACAGTATTGTATAATTATTTTTAATATACATTTAATTAAATATAAATCACGTATATTTAATTTTACGAATTAACTGGTTAATTCGCCTTAGCCCATGATATTTAATCCGTATTAAATATAATATCTCAACATCACATATTTGACTAATTACTAGTCAAATAACTCGGACTAACTGGTTAGTCAATTTTGGCATCTACATGACAGTATTTTCATACCGTCACATCTCTCGAACGTATCCTATAGGTGTGACTTTTAGGGACCAGTTGATCACCGCCATCTGTATGACAATAACGTCAAACTTATCTAGCAAGCCAACCGTTATTGATAAACGTGGATCAACCGATAATAATACCAAAGTATGCCCTTTGATCCTTTTAGAGGTTTATAAGTCCTTGCACTAACTGTTAAGGACACCAACCCCAACAAGCTCCCACTTGTCCGTACAAGTGTATGTGCAATGACGTTATCCGCACTAACTGGAGGACACAAGCTCCAACAAACTCCCACTTGTCCGAACAAGTGTAGGTGCGATAACCGATTCTCATATTCATTTAAAATCTCTCCCACTCAATGTAAAACAATTTGCAGATCTGGATCCACAAAGGTCGTATTTTACAATCGATCTGTATCTAGAGTGGTTTCCCCGACTAGAGAGTAACTTAACCGATAAAACGAATCCGTATCCGAGCATGGCCATGCATTTCGATTCTGACTCCTCGAGTGGCCCCGAGAAATATCGAGTACGATAAAGGGTGAATATTTCCTTCAACTCGACTCCTTCCGATCTAAGCACAACATGAAATGACCAAGAAAAAATCTACTTGGCCCCCTGTTACGGATGACCGTGAGAAAGAAACCAAAGTCACCCAAAATGCCTTAGTCTCAAGAGACAGTCGATAGTCAAAGAATCGACTCTTAGGATCACCATGGAAGTCCTATCCACGACCGGGCAACGAATGTTATAAAACATTTAGGACTCCATGTCGATGTCACAATAGTGTCCTACGAAATATCCGTATAAATCGCCTCTGTGATTGGTCAGTCAACCGGTTGACTTATGGCTCGTTGAACCCACCATCAACCAACGTCACAAAATAATTGCCGAGTTATCAGCTCATGTGGGCAATTAAGGGTGAAAAGGTATAATGTTCGTTCGATTCACTTTGTGGTGTTCAAAATTTGTCGTACAAATCCACATGAAAAACAAAATATATATATAAATATCAAAACGATGATGTCGTATAGAGTACAAGGAGAATGAATCTGATCCATAAAAGAGTACTACAACTCGGGAACACGTTTGATTCCCATGGAATTTACGTGCCCTTCATGCTTATCTTGTCGTAATGCTTTAGTGAGAGGATCTGCTATGTTATCATCTCTAGCAATCTTTTCTATCACTACTTCCTTTTGCTCCACGTAATCCCGGATTAGATGAGCTTTCCGTTGTACATGTCTAGATTTGTTGCTAGACTTTGGCTCCTTAGCTTGGAAGATGGCACCACTATTGTCGCAATAGATGGTGATCGGGTCATTCGAACTAGGCACTACAGAGAGCCCATGTAAGAATTGACGCATCCATATCGCTTCCTTTGTTGCTTCAGACGCGGCATAGTACTCGGACTCAGTCGTAGAATCTGCTGTAACAGTTTGTTTCGAACTCTTCCAGTGATGCAGCGCCATTAAGAGTAAAAACGAATCCAGACCGAGATTTCGAGTCATCTCGATCCGTTTGGAAGCTAGCATCTCACAGAATCGGTTGCGCATAGCGTTTGAGAGCCTCCATAAGTCAATGCCCAATCTTTAGTCCTCCGTAGGTACTTAAGAATGTTCTTGATGACCAACCAATGTGGTTCACCTGGTTCTTTGTTGGAATCGACTTGTCATACTCAATGCATATGCCACGTCCGGACGTGTGCATATCATGGCATACATGATTGATCCTATAGCCGAAGCATAAGGGATCCGTGTCATGCGCTCTTTCTCTTCCGGTGTCTCGGTGCCGAGACTTGCTCAAATGCACCCCTGGGGACATGGGAAGGAACCCCTTCTTGGAGTTAGTCATGCTGAATCTCTCTAGGACTTTGTCTATGTAAGACTCTGATCGAGAGATAACATCCGTCGTGATCTATCTCGATAGATACGGATGCCAAGAATTCTTTGTGCCTCTCCCAGATCTTTCATCTGGAAATGGTTCTTCAACCATACTTTCACCGAAGTTAAGAGAGGTATGTCATTCCCAATCAGAGTATGTCGTCAACATACAATATTAGGAAGACAATCTTGCTCCCACTCGACTTGATATATAAACATGGTTCCTCGATCGATCGAGTAAATCCATTTTCTTTTATCACTTGGTCGAAGCGATGATTCCAACTCCTTGATGCTTGCTTAAGTCCATAAATGGAACGCTTAAGCTTGCACACTTTCTTAGGATGTCCTGGATCGATGAAACCTTCGGGTTGTACCATGTACAACTCTTCCTCCAAAAAGCCGTTTAAGAAGGCGGTTTTCACATCCATTTGCCAAATTTCATAGTCATGAAAAGCAGCGATCGCTAAGATAATCCGAATGGAACGCAAAGATAACTACGGGTGCAAAAATCTCATCGTAGTGCAAACCTGGCACTTGGGTGAAACCTTTAGCAACTAGTCGTGCTTTGTAGATATCTTGTTGACCTTCCCCAGAATGCTTTATCTTGTAAAGCCATTTGCATTGAAGGGGACGAACCTTAGCAAGTAAGTCAACAAGATCCCACACGTTGTTCTCATACATGGAGTCCATCTCGGATTGCATGGCCTCAAGCCATAGCTTTGAGTCGAACTGGTCATGGCACCTTTATATGTTGCGGGTTCACTACTCGTTAAGAGTAGAACGTCATCTATGTCATGTTCCTCGACCATACCGATGTATCTGTCCGGAGGAATAGAGACTCTTCCCGACCTCCTAGGTTCCTCAGGTATATTCACCGCAGCCGGGATTGAAGGAATAGGTTCCTCCAATAGTTGCTCGGTATTTGGTTCTGGAATCTCCGACAGGTCGAAGGTTCTATCACTCTTTGCATTCTCGAGAAATTCCTTCTCTAAGAATGTCGCACTAGCCGCAACAAAAACACGTTGTTCGGTTGGCGAATAGAAGTAATGACCACGTGTTCCTTTGGGATAACCTATAAAGTATGTCTTGACCGATCGCGGGCCGAGCTTATCCTCGTGTCTCCACTTGACATAAGCCTCGCAGCCCCAAACCCGTATAAAGGACAAGTTAGGGACCGTTCCCTTCCATAGTTCATATGGAGTCTTGTCAATGACTTTAGACGGACTTCGGTTAAGTATTAGAGCGGTGACAAAAGAGCATAACCCCATAATGAATCGGTAAAACCGTGTGACTCATCATGGATCGAACCATATCAAGTAGTGTTCGATTTCTCCGTTCGGACACACCATTCAACCGTGGTGTTCAGGTGGAGTTAGCGTAGGGCAATCCCACAGTCCTTTAGGTGTTGATCAAACTCGTGAGAAAGATACTCGCCACCACGATCTGAACGTAGTGTTTTAATCTTTCTACCTAATAGGTTCTGTACCCTATTTTGGTATTCCTTGAATTTCTCAAAGGATTCACTTTTGTGCTTCATTAAGTAGACATAGCCATATCTACTCAAATCGTCCGTGAAAGTGATGAAATACCTATAGCCTTCTCGTGCGGTGATTGACATAGGACCACATACATCCGTGTGTATGAGCCCTAATAGGTCAGCAGCGCGCATTCCAACACCTTTGAAGGAAATCCGAGTCATCTTACCGATGAGACATGATTCACACGTGCCAAATGATTGAAAATCAAAAGCCGAGATAGCTCCATGTTTGATGAGCTGTTTTACGCGTTTTTCATTAATGTGTCCCATGCGGCAGTGCCATAGATACGTTTGATCTTTGTCACCAACCTTTAACCTTTTATTCATTACGTGTAATATTTCGTTGGTCTGATCTAAAACATAAATTCCATTCATGGAGACTGCCTTGCCATAAATCATATTGTGTAATGAGAAAATGCAAGAATTATTCTCTATTACAAATGAAAAACCAAGTTTATCAAGCGCAGAAACAGAAATAATGTTTTTAGAAAGACTGGGTACATAATAGCAGTCATATAATGACAACTCAAATCCGCTTGGAAGCTGGATCACATATGTCCCCTTGGAGATGGCAGCTACTCTTGCTCCATTCCCAACACGCAGGTCCACCTCACCCTTTACGAGGGGTTCGATGTTTCGGAGCCCCGCACATGATTACAGATGAGAACCACAACCAGTATCAAGTACCCAAGTTCCGTAACTTGCGTGGTTAATCTCAATCATATGAATAAAAGTAGAAGAGAGAGAAGACATACCAACAGGTTTAACACGACCTGCCTTTAAGTCCTCATGATAAACAGGACATGTGCATCTCCAATGCCCAGTCTTGTGGCAATGATGGCATTCCATGTTTTCACTCTTGCTCTTTGTCATGCCTCGATGAGTTACTCGCCTCACCAGGACCACTCTTACCTCGAACCCGACTTCTTGAACTTCGCCTTACCCTCTTTGTTAGGTTTCCGGAGCTTTGCCCTTACCTTTCCCTTTGTTTGACACAACGAGAACATCCTGTTTGAGCTCCCATGAACTTCATGTCCTTCTCGGTGCATGTACGAGGAGGGAGTGCGATTCATGGGGAGTTTTCTTCAAATCATTCATATAGTAATTCGCTCTAAATTGCGAAAAACCATCGTGGAGTGAGTGAAGCATACGGTCGATAACAATGTTCTCGCGATGTTACGTTAAAGGTCTCCGACTTCTCGACATTCTCAATCATGCGAGAATGTGTGGGCTAACCGGTTGGCCCTTTCGGAGTCTCGCATCAAAGAAGCGAGTGGTATGCTCATAGGTCACGATTCTCGGTGCTTTCGAGAATTCCTTAGTGAGCGTGGTGAAAATCTTGTTTGCACCTTGGGCTATGAAGCGTTTATGCAAATTGGGTTCCATTGCAAAAATGAGTACGTTCTTTACCGCACTTTTGACTTCTAAAGCGAAATCGTTATACTTGTTGATTTCGTTAATTCCAGCCGTGGGACCTGGGTTTAACGGCATGGGCTCAAGCAGATATCTGAGCTTTCCGTCAGCAGCGGCAGCATTCCGTAATCTTTGCCTCCCGATCCATGAAGTTGGATCCGTCATTCTTGATCGAGTGGTGATTCATCTGACTCATGAAGATCCTAAGCCAGGACTCACGGTCCAATGTGGCACTTGGCATTGGGTTATCACTTGAACCAGCCATTTGATGTTAAGCAGTTTAAAACGTGATCTACACTGAAAAAGAAAGAAAAACAAAACGAAATAAGCAACTCATCGAGGTGATTTAAGTCTATTTTAAAATTCATTTTAAACATGTAGACTCTCGCACTTGCATAATTGATCTCCCTCAAGAATGATACAAGTGATCCCAAGACTCAATTTCAGTAAATTGATAAGCCAACTGTTTAGCTAATTCTTCCGGAAGAACTCTTGGTCGATAGATTTCCGTAAATCCTATCTATAGTCCACCATGATCACAGGATCGTACGAGTGACCATAGTGTTGAGATAAAATAGGTCAATCGGTTCCAACTTACCCGACGTAGAAGGGGTCATAGTATGCCTACCGACGAAGAAGGGACTCATTGGAGTTTGACCTATAAAGACCGTTCTCAATTTTGGTTTATACGAGGAAGATCCCATCAACAAAATTATAATTCATTTTAAGTGAACGAATAACTAGCGTCTGTTGTGAATGAATTTATATGGATGATGGCTTAAAACGTGTGACATGAGAATGTCAATGAAAACTAACTCGTGACCTCTATATGTGTCAGTTTTCATGCAATAATTAGGTGGTTTGGTTTTTAGGCGGAATATGATGCAAATTATCGTTGCGAAAAATAAATAAAGGAATGCAAAAACGTAAATAAAATTTTCCTAGTGTGGCCTATCCTAGTATAAGAACATAATACAACTTTGGAATCCACCGTTGGACCCGAAAAGCTTGTCTTGATGTTCCATCTTGATCCAAGTAGCGGGAGTGAGCATCCGGTCTCCATCTTTGGTCTTCTCAAAAATTACAATTAAAATTACAAAAAATAAACCTATTTACATTCTAATTAAAACTGTAATTACAAGTGAAAAATCCAAAACGGAGATACAAGATCTCAAAATACAACCAAGACCGTGTTCCATCATTACGGTAACACGTTCTACTAAGGCCACACTAAGTTACAACCGCTTGTAGAATTAAATACGTAATTAAAAAGCATTCACGGCATTCATAAATTAACGATAAATAAAAATGCATCAACTAAAAACAAATTCATTCGTGACATAATTCTGTAATTATGTTAAATTTATCCAAACCACCTTTTAATGATTAAAATTCGTGTGATAATACCGCTTCTATCATTTAATTTTAATCTATTATAATCCGTTACTTTAAATATAATTTAAAATAACTTAATGGTACGTGTGTGAACCGTTTCACAATCAATGCGAGTGTACTATATCCGGATAAAGTACATTTTGAAGCCAAAAGAAAATTTAAATCAAAAGAAACAAATTTTCAAAGCTGTTAAAGACGAAATCCCTCGATCCAGGGACATGAGTGCTCGATCGAGGGACAGGAGGGCTCGATCGATCAAGCGCAAGTCGATCGAGAGGTATGCTAATCGGGGAGGTGCTCGATCGACTAAAGCGGTGGTCGATCGAGTACCCATATCAAGACAATCTTGCTCGATCGAGTACGAGGACAACTCGATCGAGCGCAGGTTTAGAAGGGGTCGATCGAGTACAACGGGGACTCGATCGAGAAAAAGGTTTTTGACACGGGGTCGATCGAGTACAACAGGGACTCGATCGAGCAAAAACAAGCAGAAAAAACACTCGATCGATGGAAATTTTGTTCGATCGAGTACAAAAATTTCTGAAAAATTCCAAACCCTCGTGAAACAAGTTTTATGATACAAAACCAAAACAATTTTGATCAAAAACGCATAAAAACAAATTTAACAATTGACAAAAACTTGACATGTTGCTATAATCTCTGTATAAAATAACAACATGTAAAAACAACATTAAATTTGAAACAAAACAGCCGTGTAAAACATGGCACGGTTTGGTTTTCGAGACAAAACAACAACAAGAGCAACCGTGTAAACAAGACACGGTTCCCAAAGCAACCAAAAAACGCAGCAAATTAAAAAAAATTTCTGCCGAGTAAAAAAAATGGCTGCCGAGACAAATTTTTAACCAAAAATCATCGTTTCAACAATCGTTTGATGAAAAACACACATAAAAATTTACGTGGCCTCGCTCTGATACCACTTGTGGGTTAATATCCGTATACTACCCTTTAATTGCAGGACTATAACGTAAATTTAAACATGCAATTTATGGTCATAAAACGATAAACACAATGAAATGATTAATGTATAGAAATAACCTCGGGTCCTTTAAAATGCGGCGTAAAGAACAGAAATCTAAGCAGATTTCCTCCTAATCGTTGCACCCAAGACTTTGTCCGAGATATGCCCTTGTGCTAGAACAGTGTTCTCCGATTGCCTTGCAATATAGGGAGAACTGATGTGAGTTTGCTTGAGATGTGAGATCTCGGTTTCTACAGAGAAGAATGCTCTTCGAAACCCTAATCTTTGTTTCAAATGATGATTAGGTTTTACAGAAGGAGGAGGTCTCCTTTTGTTCTCCCTAATTCGGCCAAAACCGTGACCCACAAGGGGGAGTGGGCTTCCACTTCCTCTTGATTTTAACTCGAGGTCCGGTTCGTTAAATACTAAAATGTATATGACGGGTTTGTATTATAAACTGTTATCGGTTATCGGAAATTAAGGCATCAGCTAATAATACGGGTTAACTGAATTATTTATACGTGTCCGACAAAACAGTATTGTATAATTATTTTTAATATACATTTAATTAAATATAAATCACGTATATTTAATTTTACGAATTAATCTTAGTTAATTCGCCTTAGCCCATGATATTTAATCCGTATTAAATATAATATCTCAACATCACATATTTGACTAATTACTAGTCAAATAACTCGGACTAACTGGTTAGTCAATTTTGGCATCTACATGACAGTATTTTCATACCGTCACATCTCTCGAACGTATCCTATAGGTGTGACTTTTAGGGACCAGTTGATCACCGCCATCTGTATGACAATAACGTCAAACTTATCTAGCAAGCCAACCGTTATTGATAAACGTGGATCAACTGATAATAATACCAAAGTATGCCCTTTGATCCTTTTAGAGGTTTATAAGTCCTTGCACTAACTGTTAAGGACACCAACCCCAACAGTATGCTATGCAGTCAGCTCTCAGGGTTGGCCAGAAATAACCTGTTCTGAGAACTTTACTTGTCAGGCTTCTGCCACCTTTTTTATTTCCACAGTATCCATCATGTATATCTTGTATAACCTGTTTAGCTTTGTGTGGTTCCAGGCAACGCAGGTAAGGTCCAGCCTGTGACTTTTTGAACAATATGTTATTAATAATGGTGTAGGTAGAGGCTTTGATTCTTAGGGCTCTCGCTTCATTTTTATCATTAGGGAGTATCCCCTGTAAGAACCAATCATAGTATGGTTTGGTGCAAGAAGTTGTGTCCTCATGGATGGGACAAGTTTGATCAGGCCTTTCTATGGTTGGTTCCAACAGGTGGACAATAGGTATTTTATCAAACACAGCAGGGCTGAAGTTTGACCCCAGGCTGGCTAGGGCATCAGCCTGAGTATTTAGGTCCCTTGGTATTTGGTCAATGTCAAAGGAATTGAATTTTTTGCAAAGGTTTTTGACATATTCTAAATAATGTATCATTTTTGAATCATTTGCTGCATGTTACTTTGACTTGATTGGAAATTAAGAGAGAGTCAGTTTTTACCTTGAGGTTTGCTACACCAAGTTTTATGCATACCTTAAGTCCAGATATCAGGGCTTCATACACAGCTTCATTGTTTATAGCTTTGAATTCACAACTAATAGCCTGTGCAATTAGGTCTCCCAGTGGTGATTTCAATACTAGTCATAGGCCAGTCCCTCTTATATTTGTTGCTCCGTCTACATATAGGGTCCATTCCTGGTCTGATTTATGGGTGTCTAGGTGGTTGACCTCTTTTATGAGGTCTGGTTCTAGGGTAGGACTGAATTCAGCCACGAAGTCTGCTAATGCCTGAGACTTAATTGTTGACCTGGGTTCAAAGGTTATGTCATAGGTGCTAATTTGTACTGACCACTTTGCCATTCTGCCTGATAAATCAGGCTTTCTCAGGACAGATTTGATAGGCAGGTTGGTTCTGACAATAATTGGGTGACTTTCAAAATAAAGTCTAAGTTTGGTGCAAGATATAACTAAAGCAAGTATGTACTTTTCAAGTAGACCATACCCTGTTTATGCATCTAGGAGACTCTTACTTACATAATAGACTGGATGCTGTTGGCCGTCAATTTCCTTGGTCAGGACTCCACTTACTGCTGTCTCTGTGACAGATAGGTAGACCGCCAGGGGTTCTCCTTTGTCTGGTTTGGCAAGTAGTGGAGGAGTAGTCAGGTATGCTTTGAGATCTTGGAAGGCTGCTTCATGTTCAGGCAACCATTTGAACGATTTGTTTTTCCTGAGGAGGTCATAGAAAGACCTGCATCTTTTTGATGATCTGGATATGAATCTGTTCAGGGCTGCAACTCGTCCTGTCAGCTTTTGAATGTCTTTAACTGACTTGGGAGATTCTAATTCCAATATAGCTTTTATTTGTTCTGGGCTGGCTTCTATTCCTCTTTTGGTTACTATGTATCCCAGAAATTTGCCTGAAGAAACTCCAAAATGGCATTAGAAGGATTGAGCTTCATGTTGAACTTTTCCAGGATCTTGAAAGTTGTTTCCAGATCCCTCACATGATCTTCAGCCTTTTTTGATATGACCACCATGTCATCAATATAAATTTCCATTGTATCCCCTATTTGATCTTTGAACATCATATTGACCAGGCGTTGGTATGTTGCCCCTGCATTCTTCAGCCCAAAGGGCATTGCTATGTAGCAGTATATGCCTCTTTCCATGATGAATGCAGTGTGTTCCTGGTCAGATGGGTGCATCTTGATCTGGTTGAATCCACTTGAGGCATCCATAAATGTTAGGAGTTCATGTCCTGCTGTAGCATCTACCATTGCGTCTATGTGAGGGAGTGGAAATGGGTCTTTTGGGCAGGCTTTATTGAGGTCTGTGTAGTCTACACAAACTCTCCATTTACCATTCTTTTTCTGTACTATTACCACATTGGCTAGCCAGTCAGGATACATGACTTCTCTTATCATCTCCATATCCAGTAGTTTGTCCACTTCTTGATTAATAATAGTATTCCGTTCAGAGGCAAACTTTCTTCTTTTCTGTTGGACAGGCTTATAATATTTGTCAATATTTAGTTTATGTGTAATGATATTTGCATCTATACCAGTCATATCAAAATGAGACCAGGCAAAACATGAAGATTTATTCTTAAGAAAGCTTACTAATTCTGGTCTGATGTTGTCAGGGACATCAGATCCTACCAGTACATGCCTTTCAGGATACTCTGGGTCTAAAATTACTTGATCTGTCTCCATTTTGTTTTCTGCCATGTAAGTTGTCCTGACAGGGTACTGTAATTGCTAAGCGAGAGACTTGCCTGCCTTGGAGGGTTTCAATGACTCAGTGTAACATTCCTGGGCAGATTTTTGTTCACCTTTTATGGTTGCGACTCCCCGTTCTGTTGGTATTTTGATGTATTGGTGGTAGGTGGAGGGTATGGCCCTCACATTGTGGATCCATGGTCTTCCTAGGATAACATTGTAGGAAGATACGCAGTCCAGGACTCTAAATCTCTCGTATGAGGAGACTCCTTCTACATATGTTGGCAGGTTTATTTCTCCTAGTGTGTTTCTTGTTTCTCCACTGAATCCTACTAGGACATTAGACTTATTTATGATTTGACTTTCATCAATCTTCATTGCTTTAAGGACATCAAGCATGATCAGGTTTACTGAGCTGCCTCCATCCACCAGGATTCTCAGGACACGTGCAGTTCCTATTTGCATGGTGATAACCAGGCTATCATGGTGTAGATCAGGAATACCCTGCATATCAGTGTCGTCAAAAGTAATTTGAGGTAAATTTCTAGGTTTAAAAGGAAATTTCATTTTTGACTCCCTGGCAATTTTCTTTGCAGCTGAACTGATCAGGCCACAAATCTCAGATCCTCCATTGATGAATTTGACTCATAGATGGGTGGTGCTGGGGGCAGGTCACGTTGTTGCCTTTCTGTGTTCTTTCTTGTTCCATCATATTCCCTGTTCTTTGTTGGTATTAGGTCTTTTAGATATCCCTTCTTTAGTAGGTATGCCACTTGTCTGCGCAATCCTAGGCATTCTTCTGTTGTGTGCCCTATATCCATGTGGAATTCACACCATCTTGTTGTATCCTTCCTTGAGTTGGGGTTATCTGACTTCTTTGGCCATTTGACAATGTCTCCCATATTGTCAAGTCTCTTGATCAGTCCTGCAATATCAATAGAGAAGTTATATTCTTGGATAGGGGGATAAGTATAGGAGTTACCTCGTTGTTCATGTGTGTAGTTGACTTCTGATCTGTCAGCTCTTGTGTAAGGGGATGGCCTGGAACTGCTCCCTCTGTGGTTGGAACTTTTTCTGTTGACTTTGTCATATCCTGAATTATTGTCAGTATTGTCTGCCTTTTAGCCTTTATCTTCTTCCGGCCGAATATAGCCAATGGCTAATGCCTGGACATATTCAAAGGTATGACAGGGCTTCATGGTCATTGCATCGTAGAAGTCACTGTCCAGGGGTAGCCCTTGCCTGGAAGCTTCCACGGCTGTTCCAACATCACATCTGGGGATTGACACCTTTTCCTTGTTGAATCTTGTCATGTAGGATCTAATTGATTCACCAGGCTTTTGCTTGATCCTGTATAAGTCACTGGATCTCTTCTCAACTTCCCTACTACTGGCAAATTGATGGTTGAAGGAGTTGACCAGGTCGGCAAAGGACTTGATGCTCCCGTTTGGCATGTTTATGTACCATTGTAGGGCAGGCCCATTCAGGGTTGTCCCAAACCCCTTGCACATGCAGACTTGTCGTAGTTCATTGGGAATAGATGCTGCCAACGTCCTTTGCTTATAATAGGCTACATAATTTTGTGGATCTGTGGTCCCATCATAGATTCTCATTGAGGGAACCACAAATTTATTTGGTAGGTCTATTCTTGCTATTTCATCCACAAAGGGTGAATCAGCATAACTTTCTGGATTTGCTTCCTCAATTGGGGTAGGGACTCCAGGAATCTTTTTAAATATTTCATTGAGTTTTTGGATTTCTTGGAGCATAGCCATCATGATTGTTGTGTTGGTTTGATCTGGTGGGGTTTCTTCATTTTGGAATTCCTCTGAGTCTGTTTCTTCTCCTGCTTTAGACTTTGATGGAGTAGGAGTGCCAAAGTTGGAGAAATCAATGTTCCTGATGATTGAGGAGAATGGTGTGCCAGGTTGAACCTTCAATTTTGATCCTGAAGCTTTCTCTCCTAGCCTTAGTTTCAGGCTGGATTCTGATTCCTTTAATTTTGCAACTTCAGCTTCAGCCTGGGCTATTTTTTGTTTCAGATGTTCAATTTCCAACAATTGTTGTTGGGCGGCAGCCAGTTGTTGTTCAATGCTATCTCGTGTCATTTCTCAAGTTTTTGTGTTATTTGGTTTTTGGGTTTTGATTATTTTTGAGCTAGATGCCCCCACGGTGGGCGCCAATTGTTTTGGCATGGATTTTACTGAACTGAAACGTCCTACCAGGGGAATTAAGAAGGGGTAATCTAACTCAAGTAGTTTGCCTGACTAATATTGCTAACTAAATAAATAAGTAAAAAGAAATAAGGACACAAAGATTTTATACGTAGAAAAACCCTGGGAATAAAGGAAAAAACCACGGGCACCAAGCCATAAGAGATTGTTACTACGATTTTGAGTAGCCTGACAGAGTATATGTATATCAGGCGTGACAGGTTAAGGATATTGCTTAATTATACTTTGAATACAAGAATGAGAGTGATAGTATGAGTATGTAAGTGTCCCTTCTGTTTTTGTCTTCTCTTCTATTTATAATAGCCTCAAGAACGGTTTTTCCAAGCTTTTTTAGGGTTTCCTGGTAAATAGGACTCGTGCCCTATTTACCCGGAAGTAGTTGATTGACTTCTTCAGCATTTCAGCCGTTACTCTTAACCCTTTCTTCCATTTTCTTCTTTTGAATAAGTCTTCCTTGTTTATAAAGACTTTACTTATATGGCATGATTGTGTCTTTCTTCTCACCTGTCCAGCCTTGATGGTGTTATTCTTGTTCCTGACCTGATTTCCTTTCAGGTCAGGCCTAACAATTGCCTGTCTTGTACTTCTCTCCTGCTTGGTGCCTGTCTGTATACTCTCAATGCCTGACTTGAAGTATTTCCTGCTCAGGTCTTGGCTTTGAACATTGCCTGGTCTTCATCAGGTCAGGCAGAATAATTCTGGCCCCAACACATTGCATGCATACAACTGACAATATATCAAGTATAGACAGCTTCCCTGATCATTAGTAGAGGCCGCTATCGAGGCGGGCGGGATTAGGTGTTCAAATAAACGAACTTCCTAATATGTACCCTCACCCCTTACTCAAGATCTTTGTGAACATCCGTGTTCAATGGCATCACGAGAGTCATTCTAGACATAGAATGCTAAGGGTAACGAATTTCTTAGTGTTCATGTCACTACTTTGTGTCTTGACATGACATGAAGTATTCGAACGGTTCCAATTTTCCATAAAAATTGGTGGCTACTCCACAAATGCAGGCTTGTCAAATCTTTCACCGATTTCAATGTCTTACAAATCAGTAACGACCCATGACGTGCCTCGGCCTCGCGCTGGAATTTCGTGGGAGAAGTGTCGCCGCCTCGAAACCAACGCGTGGGTGCGCGCGGCGCGGGTGGCTGTGTCCACAGGGATCGCTACTTGTTTATTGTTGTTTTATATGTATATACTGGATGAAGTGAGTATTGAAAAGGATGAATTGGTTGGAAAAGATGAAGTAAGTAATTGCATGAGAATATGAAGTTCATGTTAAGAACATGTTTATGTGAAAGGTAGATTTTATAATGTTTGTTATAGTTGTAACATGTGAATAGGGGATTTGATGTTCTATACTTTATGTTATTATGTTTACGTAAAGTTATAGAATAAAAGCATGCGGGTAGTATAATTTGTGAGCATGACTCAAACGAGTGGGGTAAACTCGATCGAGTAGGGTGGAATCGATCGAGTAGGCGTCGCTCGATCGAGTGGGTATTTTGCGTGTTGGGCAGTAGCTACTGGAGTCGAGTTACTCGATCGATTAAGGGGAGTACTCGATCGAGTATCGTGTACTCGACAGAGTATGTTAGTTACTCGATCGAGTATGTTTTATGTCACTTTTGGACAGCTTCTGGAGTTCGGGTACTCGATCGAGTGTGTACGTTACTCGATCGAGTGACTCCTACTCGATCAAGTATGTGTGAGTACTCAATCGAGTGCGTCTTTGTGCGGATTATATTTGCTTTGAGCCGTAGGCTATGTGCTTACGTTTATCTCCCTTTTATAGCTCAAAGATATGCCGCCAAAGAGATCAGCCGTGTACGTTAAGGCTCAAGAGATGAGCATTGAGGATATTGCCAAAATGCTTTAACACCAAGATGCGCTCACTGAGACCCTCAAGAAGATGGCAAAAGATAAGGAGACTGGGGTAGATTTCTCCAAGATGAGTACTATTATATCTTGCTTCAACCCCAATAACTATGTGTGTACAGGTGCGCCGATTCTGCTCGGCAACTGGCATCGTGAGATGGAGAATATCCTTGGGGTGGTGCATTGTCCAGAGGAGTTTAAGGTAGAACAAGCTGCGTTCTACCTAAGGGATTCAGCCGGAGAGTGGTGGGATAAGGAGAAAGACAATGCCTTGGACATCTATCTGAAGCAGGGTAAGACTGCAATTCCGTGGTCCGAGTTCAAAAGAGCTATGAGGAATGAGTTTGTTCAGGGGCATGTTCGCAGCAAGATGCGTGATGAGTTAAATTCTTTTAAGATGACTGGAGACATGACAGTGACAGAGTACTACCATAAGTTCAATGAGAAGTCGAGTATGCTGAAGATATGGGGCTAAATCCGATGAACTTAGCACTTCGTTTTGAGAAAGGGTTAACTAACCAGATCATGGAGAAGCTACTGGCAGGGACTCTTACCGATATGAAAGAGGTCTATGTGAAAGGTTGGTCGAAATGGCCAAGGAAACTAGGGAGAAGAACCCGGAGAAGAGGAAGGCTGAGAGTGATGGCGGTGTTCAATCTGGTTACAAGCGTGGTAACCACAATCAGACAAAGGCTTATTCTTCTGGGTCGGGTTTCAGTGGAGGATCTTCTTACAGGTGTGTGGTCGCGGTAGTAGCAGCAGCTGGAGTATCGCATGTTTTAACTGTGGTGGTGTTGGCCACAAGAGGCATGAGTGTACTAGTGCGGTTGGGATAGGCTTTCAGAGACAGTCTCATAGGAAATTTTCTCAGGGACCGACACAAAGTTATGCAAGTAACCGGCCAGTTAGGTCGTGGAATAACCAAGGTGGGTAGAGTAATAACAGTGGTGGTTTCAACCGCAATGGTGGTAATTCTTATCAATGACCGGCGGTTAATACCAATCAGGTGTCAGCTGTCAAGCTTACTATATCGGCTAGTACGGTGGAAGGGGGAGGCCAGAAGAGCAGCGTTAAACTTTTCATGATGGATAAGCAGGCTGCGGAGGATGATGCGCACGTGATCACCGATACTTTTCTTGTTAACAACGTTCCTACTTTTATTTTGTTTGATTCAGGGGTGTCACACTCTTTTTTATCGTCAAGTTATGTTTAAGTTTATGGGTTTGGGGAAGTTTGTGTCTGTAAAAGATGAAGTTTTTATACCGTCTGGGAGTCAGTGTTATGTGGGAAACTGTATAAAGGGGTATCCATGGTAATTGGGCAAGCTGATCTTCCAGTTAACTTGTTAGAGTTTCTTATGGATGGTTTTGAGATGATAGTTGGGATGGACAGTTTGGGTAAGTATAAAGCTAGAATAGACTGTCACCAAAAGAAAGTATCTTTACGAGGTCCTAAGGGGGGCTAGTGTGTCTTATCGTAGGTTTGTTGTCAAACCCAAAGTCAAAGTGATTGCTGCAGTGACTTTGAAGTCTTACTTAAGGAAGGGGTGTCCTATGATACTTTGTCATGTAAAAGATACTTGTATAGTAGAACCGACATCAGCTGAGATACCAGACGTGGGAGAGTTTCAAGATGTCTTTTCGGATGAAATACCGTGATT
The DNA here is from genome assembly GCF_048544455.1 of Silene latifolia. Classification (NCBI taxonomy): domain Eukaryota; kingdom Viridiplantae; phylum Streptophyta; class Magnoliopsida; order Caryophyllales; family Caryophyllaceae; genus Silene; species Silene latifolia. The sequence goes on from NC_133534.1 coordinate 23,879,792, forward strand.
ACAGCCAAAGAGAGAGATCGATTTCAGTGTCGAGTTGAAACCAGGGACGAGACCGATCTCTAAGGCCCCGTACTGTATGAGTCCTAAGGAGTTTGAGGAGTTAAAGAAACAGTTGAATGAGTTGATGGATAAGGGGTACATTAGACCTAGTGTATCGCCTTGGGGTGCACCAGTCATGTTTGTGAAGAAGAAGGATGGGAGTTTGAGGCTGTGTATCGACTATAGGAAGTTAAACCATGTTACAGTGAAGAATAGGTATCCTTTACCAAGGATAGATGATCTTTTTGACCAGTTGAGTGGAGTTGGTGTCTTTTCGAAGATTGATCTAAGATCAGGGTACCATCAGGTGAGGATTCGGGATGAAGACATACCAAAGACAGCTTTTCGATCGCGGTATGGTCACTATGAGTATGTGGTGATGCCGTTTGGGTTGACTAATGCGCCGGCAGTATTTATGGATCTGATGAACCGGGTTTTCAACCAATACTTGGATCAGTTCATAGTGGTGTTTATAGACGACATCTTAGTCTATTCCAAGACTAAGGAGGAGCACTTACGATTGGTGTTGCAAACTCTACGTGACAACCAATTGTATACAAAGTTGTCTAAGTGTGAGTTCTAGTTAGAGAAAGTGGCTTTTCTGGGCCATGTGATTTCTAAAGAGGGTGTAGTTGTTGATCCTAGCAAGATTGAGGCGGTGTCTAATTAGAAGGCGCCAAAGAACGTGGCTGAGATCAGAAGTTTCTTGGGTTTAACGGGATACTATCGATGGTTCGTGAAAGACTTTTTAAAGATTGCCAGACCTATGACAGCTTTGATGAGAAAAGAGAACAGGTTTCCCTGGGATGAAAGTTGTGAGACGGCGTTCCAAACCTTAAATGAGCGTTTAACTACAGCTCCAGTCTTGGCTTTAGCTGAAGGGACCAGGAATTTCGAGGTGTATACAGATGCTTCGAAGAATTAACGAGTTAGGTTGTGTGTTGATGCAGAACGGGAAAGTCATTTCCTATGCTTCTAGGCAGTTGAAGTCTTATTAGGAGAACTATCCAACGCATAATTTTGAGTTGGGTGCAGTTGTTTTTGCTCTAAAGATTTGGAGACACTATCTATATTAAGGCGACCTTTAAGGTGTTTTCTGATCACAAGAGTTTAAAGTACATCTACTTTGAAGGAGTTGAATATGCGACAGAGGCGGTGGATGGAGCTCGTTGGTGACTATGACATGGATATTATATACCATGAAGGGAAAGCGAACGTTGTGGCTGATGCGTTGAGTAGGAAGAGTGTGCATTCTCTATGCACAACTATGTCACTGATGAGGTTAAAAATGAAGTGACCAAGATAGGGATACATGTGATCCAGAAGGGGGATGTTAGGGGAAATTTGACAGTCGCACCAGATCTTTATGATGATATTCGCAGAAAACAGGCTCTTGATCCTAAGATTCAGGAGTGGATGGCTGGAGTAGAGAAGGGGACAGTGTTCGGTTTGATGGGAGATGGTGTGTACCTAAGGATAAGGAGCTGAAAAAGATGATTATGACAGAGGCTCATTGCACTCCGTATTCAGTGCATCCAGGTGATGACAAGCTTTACAAGGATCTTAAATAGACGTTTTGGTGGCCTGGGATGAAGAGGGAGACAACTGAGTTTGTGGCTTGATGCTTGACTTTCCTGAGAGTCAAAGGGGAGCAGCGAAGGCCGCAAGATAAGATTCAGTCTCTAGAGGTACCTGAGTGAAAATGGGAATCTATCTCCATGGATTTCATTGTGGGATTACCGAGGACTCAGCAAGGTAATAACATGATTTGGGTGATCGTTGATCATTTGACCAAGTCAGCTCATTTTATTCCAATGAAAAATATGTGGAGTAAGGTGGAGTTGGCAAATGGCTACAAGAAAAATGTAGTGAGGTTACACGGGGTGCCAAAGGACATTGTGTCAGATCGGGATGCAAGATTCATTTCTCGGTTTTGGCAAGAGTTGCAGGAATTGATGGGGACTACTTTGAAGATGAGTACTGCATTTCATCCTGTGACAGATGGGCAGAGGAATAGAACAATAAAGACTTTAGAGGACATGTTAAGGGATTGTGTGATGGAGTTTGGTGGTAGCTGGGAAGATAGATTGGATCTGATTGAGTTTTCTTACAACAACAACTACCATACGAGTATTGGGATGGCTCCATTTGAGGCGTTGTATGGGAGGAGGTGTAGGAGTCCGATTTGCTGGGATGATAGCGCAGAGGCAGTGGTTTTAGGACCACGGATGGTACAAGATATGGTTGAGCATGTGCGGTTGATTAGGCAAAAGATGAAGACGACCCAGGATCGACAAAAGAGTTATGCGGATTTACATCGTCGGGACATTGAATTCCAAGTTGGGGATAGGGTTCTTCTAAAGGTGTCACCTATGCGTGGGGTGATGCGATTTGGTAAGAAAGAGAAGCTAAGTCAGAAGTTCATTGGCCCTTATGAGATTTTGGATCGTGTGGGAGAGGTTGCTTATCGGCTAGCTTTGCCACCAGCTTTGGATCGAGTACACAATGTGTTTCATGTGTCCCAACTACGGAGGTATGTGAGTGACCCTTCTCATGTGCTAGAGGTTAAGAACATTAAGTTGGATAAATCTTTGTCTTATCTTGAAGTGTCAAAAGAGATCCTAGATCGCAAGGTTCGTAAGACTAGAACTGGGGAGACAGTGTTGCTAAAGGTGTTGTGGTCCAATCCCAACGTCGAGGAAGCAACTTGGGAAGCCGAAGAAGCTATGATGGAGCTCTATCCGTCTCTTTTTTATCAGGTATGTGTGGTTACGGGGACGTAACCATCTTTCCTTAAGGGGGTAGGAGATGATCGCATAAGCTTTTGGTGCGATTTTTGGTCAGTTTTGGTAAATTTTAGTGTGTGTTTTGGGTTGTTAAGTTGTGTTTTGAGTTTTGTCTTGAGTTGTAGTTGTATCGTTGTGTTATAGTTGAGTACAGTGACTTTGTTTTTCAATATGGATTTGAACTTCGGGGACGAAGTTCGGTTTTAAGGAGGGAAGACTGTAATACCTCAGATATTTCAGCTGTTGGGTACTCTATCGAGTAGGACTTACTCTGTCGAGTAAGTCAATGACGGATTCTGGAGTACTTCCTGCTTTGTGGGTACTCGATCGAGTAGGGGCAACTCGATCGAGTAGGCGGTACTCGATCGAGTACGTTAGTTACTCGATCGAGTAAGTCGTGTTTTGCGGTTTTTCGACCGGGTTTGATAGTAAAACGAGGAGAGGTATTTAAAGTTCTTTGGACAGTGTTTTTTTACTTTTTACTTTCAATTTTTTAAACCCTTCACAAAAGAAAACAAACGACGTTCAATCCTCTTCGCTCTTTGCTATCAAATCAAAGCTACGGTTGTCAGATTTCTTAGATCTTCATACCTTTGTGATCGTCATCGTTTGGGTAAGATTTCTATATTATTTTTGTGTCAAATAGTTAGTGATGGTTAAACCCTAATTGGGTGATTTGGGGTTTTTGGGAGTAATTATGTGGTAGATTTGTAATTATATGATTATTGTTTATAGGAAGTGATTTCATAGAGGAAGCTTTTTGATCCGCTGCATTTGATTGATTGTTGGTGATTCCGTCTCGGGTATGGTTTCATGATTGTTTTACTAGCATGATTACTGTTATCGTTACTTGGATTTGGCATGTTTATATTGGCTTTATGTTTTGGTCGTAATTGTATGTGGTTCGCGAGGTGCGCCCTCGGCTGAGTGGAGTCATTTTCGGCAATGGTTTCACGCCCTTGATTCGACCCTTGTAGTTCCCGTCACAAGGGGGATGTGCACATTAATGGACATGGGTTAATCGCTCTATGGTTTTGAGCGGGGCTTAGGTGATACAGCTGCGGTCCCCACTGGCGGAGTGGAATACCTGTTGCGATGGGTATTCTGGCAGGGCTACACACTTTAGTGTGTAGTCAGGTGATTGGTGATAAGATGGAGTTGGAGGAATGTGTTTGTATAATTGGATGTTGTTGTTTACTTATCTTGTTTATTCAGTAACTGACCCCGTTTAAATGTTTTGAAAACTATGGTGATCCATTCTGGGATGGTGAGCAGTTGATTGTGGTGATCCATTCTGGGATGGTGAGCAGTTGATTAGCAGGTATTTCTTTGGAGTACGCGCGGGATCTAGCTAGGGATGGAGTCATCACTCGTCTGGTTCTTTAGTCTTCCGCTGTTTTGTTATGACAGTCTTTGTTTTAGTTGGTTTTCAGTTTGAGACGATTGTATTTTATATTTCAGTTTTGGTTAAGTTGTACGCACATTAAACTTTCAAACTTAAAGTACGTTTCTTTATGGTCTCCTTTGATTACTATACATCGGGTAACCGAGATGGTAGCATCTCTATGTACTAGGGTGGTCTTGGTAAGGCACCTTGGTGTATGGAGGTGTTATACATATACTGAAATTCCACTTTGTGAGATATTGGAGGCTGTCAGGAGTCGAACCCGTAACCTTTGGTCACGTTGGCTCTGATACCATCTCAGCAAAAATCTAAAGGTAATGGTTGAAACCCAACTAATATTTATATTCCATTAAGAAGGTAGGTTAGATATGGGACAAATTAATTCAACCCATATTGTTCTTATGCCTATAGTGCTAAATGCTACATGCATGAGTGAGTTTAGACCCATTTCTCTCTGCAATGTGGTGTACAAGCTTGGTGCGAAAGTCTTAGTCAATAAAATGAAGGGAATTTTGGACCAAATAATTTCGCCGAAACAAAGTGCTTTTATACCGGGCAGGCTTATTGCTGATAACACGCTAATTGCATTCGAAGTTTTCCACTTTTTGAAATCTCACCATAGTGGGGACAAGGGTTTTATGACCTTCAAACTTGACATGAGCAAAGCTTGTGATCGCTTTGAGTGGAGCTTCCTCGAAAGAATAATGGATCGCCTAGGCTTTGAAGCAAATTGGGTTCGGATGGTTATGCGATGTGTAAGTACAGTAACATCTAAAATTCTCATTAATGGTACTCCATTTAGGACTACTCCAGGTCCGGGACTTCGTCAAGGGGACTCTTTATCCCCCTATCTATTCATTATGTGCGCGGAAGATTTTGCGAGTTTAATTGCTAGGAGTGTGGCGAATAAATCTATTGATGGAGTGAAAATTTGTCGTGGTACTCCTACAATTTCCCATTTATTCTTTGTGGATGATACTATTTTTTTTCCAGAGCCAATAAGAAAAACACTTAAGCCATTCAATTGTTCGTTACCAAATATGAGACTACTTCTAGACAGCGTATTCACATGTCGAAATCGGAAATTTATTTTAGTCCAAGCAATGCGACGGAGCATCGGATACAGGTGGAAGCGACTTTAGGTTCTAAAACCGTGACTAGGCCAGTTAAACCTTTTTACCAGCCATGATAGGGAGGAGTAAAGTAGCCTCGATGCTAAGAGAGCGGATTTGGAAGAAATTAAAAGGGTGGAAGGAAAAAAATTTATCCTTTGCAAGGAGGAAAATTCTCATAAAGGCCGTGGCTAAAGCAATTCCCACCTATCACATGGGATTATTTAAAATTCCTAAAACCCTTGACTCGGACATAAATGGCGCGATGTCGAAGTTCTGGGGGGGTCACAAAGACGATGAACATCATATCCTCTGTATATAAAACCTAACTTTTTTTAAAATCTTTTGATTGGCCTCTTAATTTTAGGGAAAAAGAACACTTTTTTTCTATTTCTAACGTCTTGCATGATTCTAGAACTCAATTTCAACTTTTTTATTTTCTTTTTCTAACATCCTACAACTTCAACAAATCTGACATTCATTCAACATTAATATGCAAACTAGTTTATTGGGTTGCATGGAATAAGTTGTGCAAGATTAAAGGAGAAGGGGGTATGGGATTTCGGTATTTTGAGGCCTTCAATGAGGCCATGCTCACAAAACAGTTGTGAAGGTTACTTAAGTACCCTAACACTTTTGCTAGCCGCCTCATGAAAGCTCGATATTATTCTAATTTGAGTCTGTTGGAAGCAAGTTTGGGACATCATCCTTCTTACATCTGGTGTAGCATTCAAGGTGCTCAATGGGTTCTTCAAAAAAGGTGTCGTTGGCTCATTAGAGACGGTCAGAAAGTCCGATTCTGGGAGGATTAGTGGACAACTCAAGCTCCTACATTTTGAATTTGGTCTCCGTGTTTGGGTCCTAATAATGCTCTTGTGACATATTGGATTATTGACGAAGGATGAGATGTTGATAAAATAAATGGTTCGTTAATAGAAGCTGAAGCAAAGGAAATACTAAAAATTCTTATATGTCGAGGTTCGGAGGAGGTCGGAATTATTTGGCACTATTCAAAAGATGGAGAATACTCTGTTAAACTGGGATACAATTTAATTCGCTGGTATTTGGGAAAGGATCTTGCTTCATCCAGTGAAAGTATTAGGGACCCTCTTTGGCATGTAGTCTAGCGGTTGGATACACCTCTGAAGGTGAAGACATTCATGTGGAGAGTATGCAGGGCAGCAATCCCAAGTGACGAAAACCTTCTTAGACGCGTTTCGGTTATCGATTTGACATGCTGCAGCCTGCAGATGTCAAACAGTGGTTGAATCTGATATCCATGCGCTGATTTTGTGCCCGTTTACGCAACATATTTGGGGAGAGATGTTAGTGGACGTTGATGAAGAGTGGGGAAATATCAAAAGCATGGAGGAGTGGGTCATCAGATTGAAGCTTGAAAAAAAGGAACGTGAGGGAGCTAAGCCGTAGGGCTATGGTAGTTTGGGCAACTTGGAACGATCGAAATGAAGTTTTTCATGGAAAGCAGAACAATGATGCTCGTTTGCTAATCGTACAAGAGCACTATCTTGAGATTAGTAGAGAGGCTACTGTCAGTAGGAATGATAATTTGACTGAGGATCCGACGATAAGGAAATTACCTCTAGAGGGGGTTTGGAAGGTGAACGTTGATACCGCCATTTTTTTATGGGAAGGGGTATGGTATGGGGGTGATAGTGCGTGACCATGAGGGGAGTGTAGGGCATGCAACGGTTTAACAGACGGAGCAAGAGTGAGAGGTAGTGAATGTAGTGGAAGTGAAAGCGACGGTGTTGGGCTTAAAGATGGCAAGGCAGATGGGGGTTGCAGTTATCATCCTTGAGTCCGACTCTCTTCAACTCGTGCACACACTCTGATACAAGCTAATACCAAAGAGTTTTTTTTGGTAATGTAATAATTCGAGAAATTATCGAGCTAGAGAGACTTTTGAAAAACTTAGTTTTTCCTTTGTGAAGAGATTGGGTAACCAAGCCGCACATTGTATGACACATGTTTTGCCACTTGATTACTCGACTCGTGTGTGGGTGGATTCTTGCCCTGAGATTGTTTCTGATGTAGTTGCTTCCGATTTCATGTCGGCATTTGAGTAATAAAAGCACCTTTTTCCCTAAAAAAAATTGAATAAAAAAGTATCATTGAAGAGTAAAAAAAAGGTTTTAATCTTTTTTTTTGTGATATATTTTTGTTTTTACATCATAAAACTTTTGAGACCTTGATCTTGATTCCATATATATTAACATTAATTATAAATATGAATTTAGGTTATTGACAAGGTGATTAAGAGGGCGATGAACCAACATCCATTTCAAAAAAAAAAAAAAAAAAAAAAAAAAAAAATCACCCATGTAGGGTATACCTATATCGAGTTGGGAACTTGGGCCTCTCCATTTCTTAAAAAGAAATAGACATTCATTTCTATCTCACAAACAACTTTGTATTGTTTTTCTCATTTCATGTTCTTTTCCATTTATTTTTTCGTGATGAAAGTTGAACCGCTAGATTGTCGTCAAATGAAATCTACACCATAGAGAGGAAATGACCCTTCAATTCTTTTAGAAAACGAAGAGAATACCAATTGATCAATATCATGCCTAGAGCTGGCAAGTTTGACCCGGCTTGAGAATATTGCAAATCGAAACCGACTTGACCCGATTTGATGATGACCGTTTACCCGATCCGACCCGGTATTGACCCGATTAAGTTGATGACCCGATAATTATTTAGCTTAATATTGATCAAACTGAAAACGATTTTAGTGTCTAGTTTGATACCTTTCACTTAATAATGAAGTAACTAAACTAAATAATGGTCGAAAAATTAATTTTAATGGTCAAAAATTGAAATAATGCGATAAAATCGCTAGACCCGATATTGCCACGACCCAAACCCGATTCGACACGATACATCATTTGACCGGAACCCGATATAACCCGACCTAACTGACCCGATTACCACCTCTTGTTCTTACTCTAAACAAAAAAAATTGTCATCTATATCCAGCCATATAATTTCGCCAATTCTTATTTCAGACGGATCAAGGGAATGAAAGTGTCAGACGAGCATATATAACCATTTTTGTGATAAATATGACTCATATAACGATAAAATGTTGTAGGTAGTGTTACTGCTACAAATTGTTGTTATATTACTTTTTATCAAAATATACACACATTAGAATATAAAAAAGTCACATATACATGTCTGAAAATTTTAAACGATAAGCATGGATCGATATTGACATGGTAGAAGTGAAAGTCATCCCTAAGAGCATCTATAAAGGTGGAAATCGAGCTCCTCATATACACTCTCTTTCCTCATATGAGACTCCTCATTGTTGCACCAAGCTCCCCAACATTTGGGGCTCCACTGTTTTTAGGGGAAGTCCCCAAAAAAAAAGTAAGGCAATTTGTGTTACTTTTGGGGAGATTCCCAAATTTTTGTTTGTGAATTGGGGAACCCCATTGTTGCATAAATGTAGTTATGAAATGGGGAGGGTAAATGGAAAAGTTAGTGGAAAATGAGGTGGACGAATAAGAAAAAAAGAAAAAGAAAATATAAAGAACCTCTCCTTTGCGGATGCTCGAACTCACACGCATAGAGATGGCATCGGATCCTGGATCCGGTCCAAATCCGCTAGACCATATCCTGATGGATAGGATATGGATCCTAATATTTCGGACCCTATGGATATGGATCGAATCTGGATCCACTGGTTTAAAAATGAATCTGGATCTGAATCTGGTCGGCTAGACCCGGTTTTAAAATTAATAAAACAAATCAGAAAATAGTAGCCTGACTTGTTAAGTTATGCGTGCAGCACATAAACCCAACTATCACAAATTCTAATTAGGCCATTTATCGTCTCTCAAACCAACTCTTTTGATTTTAGTGATTTTACGCTCCTGTTTCTCTTTACTGTCTCTATTGTTGAGAAAGCTCTTATTAGTCCAAATTATTTGATAGTGCACATGGATTAAGAGGATAGGCCATGATTCATTCATTTATCACAAATTATTAGATGAGACCGTCTTATACTATAAGACAAATCCATTTAACAAAGCCCAAAACAACCGATGAAATCCATTTGACTTGTAACTGAACAACTCCTCTCAACCAAATTCTATTCACATATCGTCCCTGTAATCTCCTTCTTACCGGCTTTCACCCTAAGCCACCAATGATCGGACCTACGCATCGGCCTCGAATGACGACTATACTTCGTGCGCGTTTTCGCCCCAAAAATATTCATCTCAAAGCCACAATTTTCAATTTAAGCACTATAGTTGTCAAACTAAAAACAATAGTTATCAAATTAAAAACCACATCTAAGTAAAATAAAGTAAAAGTTTAAATATAAAGAACTTAAAAACTGAAGTTTTCAACATAATATTTCAAATTTTCAAGATAAAATCATGAATTTCAAAGATTAAACTTGCAGATTACAAGGTTTGTTGGCAGATTTTGAAATAATAATAAACCCAATTTTCATCTTAAAGTTCAAGGTTCTCTATATAAATCATGAATTTTCACTTGAAAACAAAAGATGAAGTTCTCAATATAAAAACACAAGTATTCAAATTAAATCAAGAAGTGAAAGTAGTATTGGAATTTAATTTTAAAATCTGAACTTTTAAGATCAATACAAACCAGGTAGTTGGCGTTGGCGACAGCTAATCAGTCATCATTCATTATTTGTGGTTTTAATCGTTGGGTGGAAGTAGATGTGGTGGCGAAAACCGCAACAATGATGAATCGGGAACGAAAATGACAATCGTGAACGAAGGTGAGAGGATGCAGATTGTAGAAGCGGCAGATTAAGTAGTACGGTGGTGGTGAGGTCGTGGGCTGCGGCGGCGTTGCATAAGTCGGCGTTGATAACGATGAATTGAAGTAGTGGGTGGTTTGCAGTGACAATGAGGTAGATGGGATATTGGGATTTTGTAAATTTCGTATTTATATTTCTTCTTCTTGTTGGGCTCTTTTTTCTATTGGGCACGTCTTATGTTATAGGACGGTCCTATAGGAAAGTTATTGTCCATTTACCGGGTTGCGAAACGTCGTCGACGTTTTATAACAAATCGTCGACGATTTTGAAAAAAAAGACACCCCTACCCTTACTCTCTCTCTCTCTCTCTTTCAATACTCCATTTCTCTCTTTCACTCTCTAACTCTCCCTTACAACCCCGCATCACCAAAGCCGCCACCGCCATTGCATCACCACCGCAACCACCACAGCACCTCCACCACCACCGCAGCAACACCACAGACGACGGCAGCACCTCCACCAACCACCACAGCACCTCCCTCGTTTCAATCAAGTAAGTCGTTTTTTTTAATTAGTTTAGATTTAGTTGTATATTTGATTAGAATTAGGCTAGTAATGTATGTTTGTGTTGATTTGAATGAATTTCCGTTTCAATTTCCTTATTCTTCTTCATTCTTGTTTCAATTTCCTTATTCTTCTTCATTTCGGGCTTATTAATGTCGGCTTTGTTCTTCTTCTTGTTGTTAATGTTGTTTGTTGTTGTTGTTGTTAGTGTTGTTTGTTGTCCATAGATCTGTTGTTGCTGTCGATGTATTTGTTCTTGTTTTTGTCTGTTAACAATGGGATTTGTCGAGAAAAGGGGAGTAAGATATGGCAGGGACGTTGAAATGAGACGTCTAGAAGGGGGAGGGCCGTGGAGTTTCTACGTTTGGGAGGGTGAGGGACGTAGCAATTCAACGTCCATGTATGGTAAGGACGTTGAATTTGCACGTCTTCAATGGGCAGGGACGTAGGCATTGCACGTCTTCAATGGACGGACGTAGAAAACAAGCGCCTGCCTTGGATTTGGACGTTGAGTTTCAACGTCCAAGGACGTTGAAATTCAATGTCCTGGCCATGGTCGGACTTTGAATTTCAATGTCCATCCATGGCTAAGACCTTTTTATTTCGTTTAAACCGTATATTTTCAATTTTAATGTGCAATTTTTATTTTTCTTGTTTTAGAAGTTGTGTATTTTATTTATAATGGTTAAATTTATATTTATTTTTTACTAGAAGTTGTTAGTTTTGTGTTATTTTGAATTTATTTGTATTTAAAGTAATTTTAATGTGTAATTTATATTTTTTTTATTAATTAAAAGTTGTTAATTTTATATTTAAATGGGTAATTTGTATTTATTTTGTATTAAAAGTTCATAATTTTTTTAATGTGCAATTTTTATTTTTCTTGTTTTAGAAGTTGTGTATTTTACTTATAATGGTTATATTTATATTTATTTTTTTATTAGAAGTTGTTAATTTTGTGTTATTTTGAATTTATTTATATTTAAAGTTATTTTTATATAAAAACTTGTTTTTATTTTATTTATCTAACTTTTTAATCTCGTAAATGCAGATGTCAAACAGCGAAGATTACATTATGACTTTACTAGGTCGTACGAAAGATCGAAGAGTAATGAGCTCTAAGCGGCGTATCCCTTTACCGTTAGCGTCACGTCGTGGTCGGGGTAGGGGTAGGGGTAGGGGCATCGAAATACGCCCTACTCCCGACGCTACTCCCGAGCCTGTTATGACCGAGATGGATTTACCGAGTGCGTTTTTTAGGCAACCAGTAGCCGATTCTGATGCTGAGGAGGAAGAGCATTTTGACCATGTGGTTGAGCATGATGATGATGATGATGATGATGATGATGATGATGATGATGAGGAGGAGGAGGAGGAGGAGGAGGAGGAGGAGGAGGAGGAGGAGGAGGATGACTCTCGTTTTATTGACGAGGAGGCCGCCGCACTACCACCTAAGAAGGTGGTACGAGATGGTAGAGGTCGATATGTGCCGCTTGGTGATGGTTCATCTAGTAGCATGGGAAGGAAGAAGACAAAGACTCATGATACTTCTTGGCGTCTTACGGGTCCGGTTGAGGGTGGTCCGAGTGTCCTTAGCGTCCTACGTAGCTTTGGTGGCCACGTAGCTTATGGTAGTTGGACCGGTCAGGGAATGAGATCGTGGATCACATGTTACGAGAGGCCGGGTGCTCTAGAGAAGTTAAGTAAGATAAAGGTCCGTGGTGGTGTTATGGAGAGAGTTAGTATGAGTGGACTTGATCATTTGAGGCGTTCTTTGACGACCGGTTTGGACGAAAACCTCATTAGCGCTTTTGTAGAGAGGTGGCAGCCCGACACCAACACTTTTCATATGCCGTTTGGTGAGATTACTATCTTGTTGCATGATGTTGAGAAGATCCTTGGGATACGGGTGGATGGCATGAGGGTTATGGAGGAGGGTCCTACGAGTGAGGAGATCGGTATGAAGGGGAAGGTGGTTGCTTTATTTGGTGTGCCTCTGAAAGAGGTGAGACCACCGTTTTACAAGGGTGGTGGAGTGACGGTTAAGAAATTGATAGGGCTTGCGGAGACGGGTAACCAGCATGACTCGCTGAGGGCTTACATGATGTTGTTGGTAGGACAGACTTTGTTTACGGACAAGTCTAGTGATAGGGTTATTGCCCATATGTTGCCGTTGTTTGATTAGTTGAGTGATATCGGCACGTATGATTGGGGGGCCGTGACATTGGCCTACTTGTATCGACAGTTGTGGATGGCTTCGCGTAGGGAGGGTCAGGGTGTTAGCGGTTGTCTACCGTTGCTTCAGGCTTGGATATATGAGTACTTCCCCATGTTCCGACCACACACCGGATATTATGTCGAGGGGAGACCACTTGTCGAGGCTTGGTCACGGGTTCCTAGGTTTAGGGGAGATGTTCGGTTGTTGGAGCAGCACAGGCAGATGTTGGACGGGCTTAGGGCGGATCCGAGCACGTGACGTGGCTCCCTTATGGTGTTAGTTCTCACAGGGCTTGCAGTATTTCGCTCTACGCGGGCCTGATTAGATTTCGTAGAGATGTACCAGCCTGATAGGTGTCTCCGTCAGTACGGGTATGTTCAGTTTATCCCGACACCTATGCGGTTCCCGACTGTTGACTATCGTCCGGCTAAGCCGGCCTTGGGTTATAGGCTGTCTTATGGAGATACTCCTGATTTGGAGTGGGATTTGAGTGATGCTGAGGTAGTTTTGAGAGAGCGGTTTGACCGGGCTTTGATGCCTTTTCAGAGTGATCCACGATACATGGGTTGGTATAGGAAGATTTCTCACCCACACTTTTATCCCCCTGCACGCCGTACTCAGTTTCGCTCACTCCTTTTTAGCGATAGCCCGAGGTATCCCGAGCTCTTAATCGTCATTTCTAACAGATCTATAGACAGCCTACCGCCGACAGGAAGTGGCAATACGCGCGGAGATTGGTGGAGGAGATGGAGTCGTTCTTCAGAGCCGAGGACCATGCCGAGGATGATGATGTTGGGGATGATGATGATGTGCGTACCCCGTAGTGTAGATTTTTATTCTTATGTACGAATATTTTTATTTGTGTTGCGTATGGATATTTTTATTTTCTTTCGTTATGTATGAATATTTTTATTGTGTGAACATTTTTAGTGTTTTTAATGTTATGCATTGAAATGAACGAAAGTACTTAAAACTTAATTAAAATACAACTTTAATTAAAACGTAGTCCAACACTTAATTAAAACACGATAGAATTTAACAGTAGGACATAATACACAAACAACACTTAATAAGATAAAACATAAATTGAAAATACAACGGGAATTAATACGTAGTTAAATGGAAATGCAACGACGACATAAAATGAAAATACAACTTAATTAAAACATAATTAAATAACTACCGAACTTAATTATCTTCCGATGATGAAGATGGTGATTCCTTATCTTCTTCATGATCTTGAGCCTCAATTTCTTCAGGTTGGGTAGCCATATATTGAGACAACAAATCATTGATGTAGAGATAAACATTTCTTAGGTTGAGCACTCTCCCGGCACATAAGTCTGATAGTCTTGCGTAATCGATCACGGAGAGGATGCGCTCAAAATATGTAAAGAGATCACTTCTTAACCTGCGAAACTCCCACATCTTCTCGATTCTATCGCTTCATCGAAACAACCTCATCTCTCTAATCGCTGGAGTTAGAATTTGATCTGGGTTTCTGGATAAAATTATACAAAGGCTACCAATTGGAGGCTCTTCAAGCATGTGCCATACAGTGGCACTGGGAACCACTAATTCAAGTCGAGAAACTAAAACTGGTAAATTTTGAACAATTAGATCGATTCTGCCTTGATAACCTCTGATTTTCTGAGTATTTGTGAGAACCATTTTAGTATTATAGTGAGTGAATAGGATTGGATGTTGCGATTGAAATTGAAATAGAATGGGTATTTATAAGCTCTGAACTATTTTAAATCTTAACGGTTATTTTTGAATCTTTACGGTTATTTTGAATTATAACGGCTATTTTTGAATTATAACAGTTATATTTGAATTGTAACGGTTATATTTGAATTGTAACGGTTATTTTTGAATTGTAACGGTTATATTTGAATTTTAACGGTTATTTTTGAATTGTAACGGTTATATTTGAATTGTAACGGTTATTTTTGAATTGTAACGGTTATATTCCCTCCATTTTGTCTGAATTTCAACTATATTAACATATTCATCTTCTTCTAGTTTTCAATCATCCTCATCTTCTACTTTTCACTTATATTTTATTCTTCATATCTCTACTAATGTCGACATCATCCTCAATGTGGAGAAACCACCCAATTGAAGGCCTTAATTTTAAGAATCAATGTTGCAATCGTTGTGGCAAAAACGCTATCATCAAGATTTTTGGGTCAATTAATAATCCAATAAAAGCGTATTTTAAGTGTTTAGATTGCAATAATTTTGTGTCGTGGTTGACTGAAGATCACTTGACAATAACAAAAAGGTTGAAGATAGCATGTGAAGATGAAGGTGATGATGCATCAAGTGGAAATGTCATGAAAGAGCAAGTGATAGGTTTAAAAGAAGAAATTTCGGGTTTGTCAAGGATGATGAAGTTTTATTTCAAGTGTATCTTGTATTTGTTTGTTTTCCTTATGTTAACCATTGTTATGAAGTAGTGAGTATTTGCAAAAATATTCAAATTTGTATCAGTTGTTATGAATTCCAGAAATTTCATAATTAGTAATATGATTGTTATAGCAGTAGAGCATATTTTAAATTACTACATAATCAAACTTTAAATACATTATCAAAGTTTAATTTCCTTGCAGTTTCTGGGTTAGTTGGTGTGGAACGTTGTCTTCTGCCATAAACTTTAGGTGTAGTTCCCATCAACGTATGCCATTTCTCAATGTTTGTCTGGACAAATCAGCATATGGTGCAACCAAAGCGTCTCTTGTCCCTAGCCAGAAAGGATCGATCGGTGGCATCGTTGCATCTCTCGATGGTACTCGACAATGCAATCTCATCCAATGGAGATGGTAATTAACGATCCACAAAACACCATATGGCCTCGACACTTGGGCTGTAGGCCTTAGGGGTAAGTATGTGCTACAACTCCAACTACGAAATTCTCCAACTTCATCCTGGGTGATGACACAAATAGTCCAGTTAAACAACTATGCAAAGACAAACAAATATTCCCCGTACATCCAATGGTTAGGCCCACATCCTCCACTGCCAGTAAACTCCATCTGTCTCAATGTCTCCTGGAATCTGGTAAGACCCGTAGGCAACGCACAACTATCATCAAAAAAATCCCTATAGACCTCGTATGCCTTAATCTCCCGAATACCCCACTCTCTCATGACTAAATGGTCACTTTCCCGACCCCGCGCAGCATGCGAGACCACCCGATAACCACAATGACCATCATTACCGACATCTACCCAACCATCAAAGAAATCTCGTACTTCTTCAGGGACCGCATACTTTTTAGTCCAAGTTGACAAAAACCCCTTAGTGTAGCCGGACTCCAACGGTGCACCAATCGGTCCTTGATCAAAATCACCCACCGTATGTCGAACAAATGTCGTCGCAGGAGTAGAAACTTTCGCAGCCTTCTTCTTTGCATGCTCAAATCCCGACTTGTTCCGGGTAGTAGAACCCCTCGGACTCCCTTTGGAGTTTTCTCTAACAGGAGGTGGTAGTGTGGGAAATAAGTCTGTATACTTCCCTTAAACGAGAAGGATTATAACGATTCAATAAAGATGATCTAAGGTCATAAAATAAAATTCATAAACATAAGTAAAAAGATTTAGAATTAACCTTCGGTCCTAGCAAATATGGCCTTAGAACAATATCAAAATTAATATTCGCCTATTAGTTGCACCCAAGACGATCTGAGATATGCATTTGATTATGCTAGAAATCAATCTAAAATTTTCTGTAAAATTTTATTGTCTTTGTGTTCTTGTGATGAGAAAGAGGAGGCAAGGTCAGAAAAAGCATTAGGTCAGAAATAATTCTCTACCTTTCTTTTATATAGACCGAAATCTGAAATCAATTAGGAAAGAAATAACCTCCTAATTTTCGTCCAAACAGACCGAAAATAAGGAGTGTATTTTCCTTATTTTGGTCTTTCCAAAAATATATAAAGTGTGTTAAATTGTCATCTAGTGAGGATCGAACCCATGACCTCTTGGTTTGTGTACCCTCACTATTACCACTATGACACATTCAACTTGTTGATATTAAATACAACTGATTATAGTTAACTATGAATTAACAGATTAATTCGTCCAAACTAACATTATATATATTTAATTAAATATAACTTATTATATTTATTTTACGAATTGACAGTTAATTCATCTCAACTTTATATTATTTAATTTTCATTAAATAATTATCTCATCAACACATTGACTAATTTTTTAGTCATTTTGGGCATCAATGTAATTATATTTCTATAACCACATTTCTCAAACACATCCTATAGGTGTGACCTTTAGGGACCAGTTGATCACCGCCATCTGTATGATAATAACGTCAAACTTTCTAGCAAGCCAACCGTTATTAGGTAAACGTTAATCAACTGATTAAATATACGAAGTATACTCTTGTGAACCTGTAAGAGATTTACAAATGTTATCACACTAATTTGTGGAGGACACAAGCTCTAACAAACTCCCACTTGTCCTCACAAGTGTATGTGCGATAACCGATTCTCATATCCTTTGAAATTTCTCCCACTCAATGTAAAACAATTTGCAAATCCGAATTCACAAAGGTCGTATTTTACAAGCGATCAATATCAAGAGTGGTTTCCCCGACTAGAGAGTAACTTAACTGGTAAACGAATCAACATTCGAGCATGGCCATGCATTTCAGTTACAACTCCTCGAGTGGCCCTGAGAAATAACTATACCTGATAAGGGTTGGATATTTTCCTCAACTCGAATCCTGCAGATGTAAGCACAGTATGAAATGACCCAGAAAAAATCTACTTAGCCCCAGTTACGGTAGACCGTGAGAAAGAAACCAAAGTCACCCAAAAACTGTCTTAATCTCAAGAGACAGTCGATAGTCAAAAGAATCGACTCTAGGAACACAATGGATGTCCTATCCACGACCTGGCACCGAATGTTATTAAAACATTTAGGACTCCATTACGTTGTCACAAAAAGTTGTCCTACGAGGTATCGTCATAATCTCGTATCTGTGATCGATTAGTCAACCGTTTAACTTATGGCTTATTGAACCCACCATCAATCGACTGCACAATATAATAGCCGGAGTTATCAGCTCACATTGGCGATTACGGACCAAAACAAATATAATGTAATTCAGTTCACTTTGTGGTGTTCAACAATCCACATGAAAAACAAAATATTATATATATAAAACGCTGAAGTTATAAATAATATATGAAAAGATAATATATCAAATCCATAATCAAGTACTACAACTCTGGAACATGTTTAATTCCCATGGAATTAACATGCCCTACATGCTTATCATAATTCAACGGTTTGGTGAGAGGATCCGCGATGTTATCATCCGTCGCAATCTTGTCAATCACTATCTCTTCTTGCTCCACGTAATCACGGATCAGGTGAGCCTTTCGAAGTACATGTCTAGATTTATTGCTAGACTTTGGCTCCTTAGCCTGGAAGATGGCACCTCTATTGTCACAATAGATGGTGATCGGGTCATTCGAACTAGGAACTACCGAAAGCCCTTGTAAGAATTGATGCATCCATATCGCTTCCTTTGCTGCCTCCGAAGCGGCATAGTACTTGGATTCAGTAGTAGAATCTGCTACAACACTGTTTGGAACTCTTCCGGTGACCGCAAAGCACCATTAAGAGTGAAGATGAACCCGGACTGAGATTTTGAATCATCTCGATCCGTTTGGAAGCTGGCATCTGCGTAACCGGTTGCGCATAGCTTAGTATCGCCTCCATAAGTCAATACCCAATCCTTAGTCCTCCGTAGGTACTTGTGGATATTTTTTACTACTATCCAGTGTGTTTCACCTGGAGTCTTTTGGTACCGACTCGTCATACTCAATGCATATGCCACGTCTGGACGTGTGCATATCATGGCATACATGATCGATCCTATTGCAGAAGCATAAGGAACACGACTCATGCGCTCTATTCCTTCAGGCGTCGTGGGTGACTGAGACTTGCTCAACTGCATCCCAGTCGTCATAGGAAGGTTCCCCTTCTTGGAGTTGGTCATGCTGAACCTCTCAAGAACCTTATCCAAATAAGACTCCTGACTAAGTGATAACGTCCGTCGTGATCTATCTCGGTAGATACGGATTCCCAAAAATACGTCGTGCCTCACCTGGATCTTTCATCCGGAAATGGTTCTTCAACCATTCTTTAACCGAAGATAGGAGAGGAATGTCATTCCCAATCAAGAGTATGTCATCGACATAAAATATCAAGAATACAATCTTGCTCCCACTCGACTTGATATATAAGCATGGTTCTTCGACCGATCGAGTGAAACCATACTCTTTTATCACTTGGTCGAAACGATGATTCCAACTCCGAGAAGCTTGCTTAAGTCCATAAATGGAACGCTTAAGCTTGCATACTTTCTTAGGATGTTTAGGATCTATGAAACCTTCGGGTTGCACCATGTACAACTCTTCCTCCAAATAACCGTTTAAGAAGGCGGTTTTCACATCCATTTGCCAAATCTCATAATCATGAAATGCGGCAATCGCTAAGATTATCCGAATGGAACGTAGCATGACTACAAGTGCAAAAATCTCATCATAATGCAATCCTTGCACTTGAGTGAAACCTTTTGCCACAAGTCGTGCCTTATAGATATCTGGTTGCGCGTCTACAGAACGCTTTATTTTGTAAAGCCATTTGCACTGTAGAGGTTTTACCTTATTAGGTAAATCAACTAGATCTCATACGTTATTCTCATACATGGAGTCCATCTCGGATTGCATGGCTTTGAGCCATAGCTTTGAGTCGGAACAGGCCATAGCACCTTTATAGGTTGCGGGTTCATTACTTTCTAGAAGTAAAACGTCATTCTCCTCGACCATACCAATGTATCTGTCCGGAAGATGAGAGTCTCTACCCGACCTCCTGGGTTCCTCAGGAATATTAACCGTATCATCAGTTGGAGGTACTGCTTCCTCCATATGTTCCTCGGTTGTTGGTTCTAGAATCTCCGACAGCTCGAAGGTTCTATTACTCGACTTGTTCTCGAGAAATTCTTTCTCTAAGAACGTCGCACTAGCCGCAACAAAAACTCGATGTTCGGTTGGCGAATAGAAGTAATGACCAAATGTTCCTTTTGGATAACCTATAAAGTATGTCTTGACCGATCGCGGGCCGAGCTTATCCTCGTGTCTCCACTTGACATAAGCCTCGCAGCTCCAAACCCGAATAAAGGACAAGTTAGGTACCGTTCCCTTCCACATTTCATATGGAGTCTTGTCGACAGCTTTAGACGGACTTCGGTTAAGTATAAGAGCGGCTGACAAAAGAGCATAACCCCATAATGATTCAGGCACTACTGTGTGACTCATCATGGATCGAACCATATCAAGTAAGGTTCGATTTCTCCGTTCGGACACACCATTTAATTGAGGTGTTCCGGTGGAGTTAATCGTAGAGCGATTCCACGAGTCTTTCAGGTGTTGATCAAACTCATTTGCAAGATATTCGCCACCCCGATCTGAACGGAGTGCTTTAATCTTTCTACCCAGTTGGTTCTGTACCCTATTCTGGTATTCCTTTAATTTCTCAAAGGACTCACTTTTATGCTTCATTAAGTAGACATATCCGTATCTACTCAAATCGTCCGTGAAAGTGATAAAATATCTATAGCCATCTCTAGCGGTAATTGACATAGGTCCACATACGTCCGTATGTATGAGTCCTAATAGGTCACTAGCGCGCATTCCAACACCTTTGAAGGAAATTCGAGTCATCTTGCCAATGAGACATGATTCACACGTGCCATATGCAGAAAATCCAAATGAGGGAATAGTCCCATTATCGACGAGTTTCTTTACGCGTTTCTCATTTATATGTCCCCTTCGACAATGCCATAGATAGGTTTGATCTTTGTCACCAACCTTTAATTTCTTATTATTCAAGTGTAATACTTCCGTGGTTTGATCTAAGATATAAATTCCATTCATGGAAACTGCTTTGCCATAAATCATTTCATTAAAAGAGAAAATACAACTATTATCCTTTATTGAAAATGTAAAACCGTCTTTAGCAAGTACGGAAACAGAAATAATGTTCTTAGATAAACTGGGTACATAGTAATGATTATTTAAAGATAACTCAAAACCACTAGGGAGTTGGATTACATATGTTCCCTTCGAGGCAAGCAGCCTACTCGTGCTCCATTCCCGACTCGCAGTCACATCACCTTTTTCGAGAGGTATGATGTTCTTTAGGCCCCGCAAATGATTACACAGATGAGAACCACAACCAATATCAAGTACCCAAGTTCGAAACTTGCATGGTTAATCTCAATCATATGAATATAAGATGACATACCAACAGGAACGACGCGGCCTGCCTTGATGTCCTCACGGTAGACGGGACAGTTCCTCCTCCAATGTCCAGTCTTGTGACAATGGTGGCATTCTATGTCACCGCCCTTGCTCTTTATCTTGCCCTGTGAGCCACTAGTCTCACCAGGCGCACTCTTACCGTTTCCTGGCTTCTTAAAATTTGGCTTACCTACAGCTAGGTCGCCATGAACCTTGCCCTTACCTTTACTCTTGTTGTGAATCGTGAGAACATCCTGCTTCATGCTCCCACTCAATTTCATATCCTTCTCGGTCTGTACGAGAAGGGAGTGTAGCTCATGAGGACTCTTTTTCAAGTCATTCATGTAGTAGTTCACCCTGAAAAGGGCAAAACCATCGTGAAAAGAATGAAGCATTCGGTCAATGACAATGCTCTCACTGATTCTACAATTCAGTGACTCCAGTTTCTCGACATTCTCAATCATGTGAAGAATGTGTGGGCTAACCGGTTGACCCTTCTGGAGTTTCGCATCAAAGAAGCGACAGGTATGCTCATATGTGATGATTCTCGGTGCCTTTGAGAACTCATTAGTGAGCGTGGTGAAAATCTTGTTTGCACCTTGGGCAATGAAGCGTCTCTGCAAATTGGTTTCCATTGCAAAGATGAGTACGTTCTTTATCGCACCCGCTTCCATAACGAAATCACTATAAGCGAGTGACTCGTTGGCTCCTGCATTTAGGCCTGGGTTGACCGGTATTGGCTCGATTAAATACCGAGCTTACCGTCGCAAGAATGGCGCATTCCGTAGTGCCGCCTCCCAGTCCGCAAAGTTGGACCCATCATTCTTCAATCGCGTGGACTGATTCATTTGGTCCATGAATACTTTTAGCCAGGATGAACGATCTAGTGTGGCACTAGGCATTGGGATTGCGTTATTTCCAGCCATTTGTTGTAACAGTATTATTGATAATTAGCGTGTGTTCTACATGCGAAAGAAGAATAAAATAATAAGCATGCATCGTTTTTATTTTAAGTCTAATGAACTAATGTCATAACGTGAAGACTCAAAAACATTTATACAATTGACCTCCCTCAAGAATTATATAAATGACCCCAAGACTCAATTCTCTGTAAAATAATAAGCTAACCTGTTAGCTAATTCTACCGTTAGAATTCCTGGTCGATAAATTTCTGTAAATTCTATCTTTAGTCCATCATAATCACGAGAAACTCTTCGGACTATGATGTTGAGGTAAACTAAGTCAACACAACTACTTACCCAACGTAGAAGGGGTCATATTAGGCCTACCGACGAAGAAGGGACTCATAGATGTTTGCCCTTATAAAGACTAATCTCAATTTCCGTTTTAGAGGAAGATCCCATCAACTATTTTTAATTCATTTTAAGTGAACTATAATCTAGCATGCGAGAATGATTTAAACTAAAGTGATGGCTTATAGACAGTGACATCTGCATGTTCATGAAAACTAACATACAACTATATGAGTCAATTTTCATGCATTTTAGTAGTAGGTGGTTTGGTTTTAGGCGGAATATGATGCAATTACTAGCATGTGAATGAAAAGCAATAAAATGAAAAATGTAAAAAAAAAAAAAGAAAAGTCCTAGTGTGGGCTATCCTATCAAAATGAACAATAAATACAAGTTTGGAATCCATCCTTGGACCCGAGAAGCTTGTCTTGATGTTCCATCTTGATCCATGTAGCGGGAGTGAGCTTGAATCTTCATCTTTAGTCTTCTTTGAAATTACAATAATTAAAATTACATAATTGACCTATTAATTACATTCTAATTTCAAAACCCAAAACTAAAATAAAGGAGATTCGAGATCTCATAATTACATAAAAAATCATGTTTCCTTCATTACGAAAACATAATTTAACTAAGGCCACACTAAGTATTACATAATACAACCGATTGCAAAAATTAAATACGTAAATAAAATTTATTCATTCGATTCATTCAACAAAAATAAAAGCATCAACTAAAAAAATTAAACATACATAATACAATACATTAATTATGTTGATTAATTTATCCAAACCACCTATTTAAATTAAATTAAGTGACAATTCCGCAATTTAATCACATTAATTTCATTTCAATCCATATTAAACTTGTAATATGAATTCTATCCGTCAAAATTTTAAACCGCTTTAAAATAACTCGGTATCTTTAAATTGTGAACCGATTCACAATAACTAATTGGCAAAAAAAAAAAAAAAAACCAATTAAAATTGGTTCGGCTGAAAAAAAAACAAATTTTTTTTTTATTTCTACCAGCTACAACACAGCTGATAAAAAAACAGCCCCTTCCTTTTTTTTTTTAATTCGGCAAAGAGAAAACACAAATAAGATCGTATATCCTGTTGTACAGGAAGCATGGTACATCAGACCCATATAATATACAATTAACTACTTATAGCCCAATAGAAATAAAAATAAAAATAAAAATTTACTTATCATCAACATCTTTAAACCCTTATGTAATTCTTTCTTTAACGACGCTCACAACAAACCCTTCTTTCTTTAATTCTCTCTTGAACGACACTCACAACAAACCTCCCTTTCCCCTAATTTTAATTCTAAAATGGTTGAAGGGAAGCAATTGGCAACCTCATCGAGGAGAAAAAATGCATCGAACAATGTTTCGGTGACTGAGAAGCAATTTACATCGGTATCAAGAAGAAAAAATGCATCGAACAGTACTACTTTGAGGTAAACTTCTACACCAATCATAACCCTAATTTTGTGATTTATGTCTATTATCGAAATTCAGTATATAATTGTCGACAAGAAAGACGTTTCCGAGCATTTATTTCCTATTTAATTCCAATATTTTGCGTTTTACGATTTGATTTTGTTCGAAACCTAATTTTATTATTTCAGTTCACAGACTATTTGATCATTTGCCCGTTATTTTTTTTATTAGATTATAAATCATAATAACACCCATCATACTTAATTCATCACACGATAAACAATCCCTCAAGTCGAAACAGAAACATTCTCATAAAACACCCCATGTTTTGTGAAAACAAAGTATTACGAGCAGCACCTTTTCGTACCACCTCCGACCACCCTTGATCACCTCTCTGACTATATTCACAAAATTGGTAGTCCGACGATTCCAAAACACTAAAGAACACAAAAATCCGTCATCGATCGTTTGATCCTTCAATTGTCTCAGCAAAGACCGTCGCACATAAACATCCCAATTTCGAAAGTATCAATAGAATTATTTAGGAAACGAGGGCAGTACGTAACCATCAGAATTCATGCCCGTCATCATTAATATTTGTTTTATTTTTGAAGAATTTCAATTTTTTTGTAATTTAGCTCATTTTCTTTGGTTTATTAGCTCATTTTCTTTGGTTATTAGCTCATTTTTCTCTGTTTACTTTTTTTTTTGTAAATTAGCTCATCATCTTTGTGTATTAGCTCATTTTCTTTGGTTACTAGCTCATTTTTTCTCTGTTTAACTTTTTTGTGTATAATAGCTCACTTTCTTTGTGTATTAGCTCATTTTCTTTGATTATTAGCTCATTTTATCTACATAGTAACTCATATAGGTAATTGTGTACATACCCCATCTATAGTAAAAGTTTAAGCTTTTAAACTTCATTTATATGTGCAGCTACACTTTGTGGACACCGTCGTCGATTCGAGAAGGGATGTGGACAGAACTAGCCCTATACTTATTGGTTGGACTACCGAAGATCTGAGCTTTCTTGTAAATTTTTGAGCTTAGAGTTACTTTCTTGTAAATTTTTGAGTTACTTTCTTGTAAATTTTTGAGCTTTTTATAATAACATTAGCTTATAAGTAGATTTATAGAGCTTTTTACGATAAATCCTGAGTACACGATCAGTTTGCCGAGTTCTGTTTGAAATATTTTATGCTTACAAGTGAAGTGTTTCGACATTCTTTTGTATCAAATCCTGAGTACGTAATATTCCGAGCTAACAATTAAATTTGAGTTTTCAAGCTTAGTAAGAAATCTTCCGAGCTAACAATTAAAGCTTTCGAGCATCTCATTGTATTTTTCGAGCTAACAATTAAAGTTCTCGAGCTTAGTACGAAATAATCCGAGCTAAAAATTTAATTTGAGTTTTCGAGCATATTAATAAATATTCCGAGCTAACAATTAAAGTTTTCGAGCATCGCATAGAATATGCTGATATTGCAAATAAACCATCGAAAATCTTAGCTTACCTTAATACGTACGAGTTACAAAAGACATGATTTTTTGAGCATTGTACGGAATATTTCGAGCTAACAATTAAATTTTCCGATCATTGCAAAGAATATATTCAGATTACAAATAAAAGACCACAATTGCTCTCAATAATTATTAAGTGTTAATCAAAATACTTTAATACCACGTAAATGAGCAGCACTACTACAAAACCAGTTTAAAATGCAACTAATCAACAGTTAAAACATTTATCAGTGATAATCTTCTAGCGTCATCAGAATTTCGCGAAACCCACATGGCTAGTAGGAGTCACAACTCCAACTCTATCTCCCACTTTCTCTGCAATATTTTCTGCGCGTTTACGTGCACGAGTCCTAGCGGCCTTCAGTTTCCCACGAGCTCGACTAGTTTGAATATAGATCAAACTCCTCTTCCTAGTAAATCTCTCCCCCTTCTTTGTCTTCCCCTTTGGACAATGCATATTTGCTTCAACCCTGCATCCTTGGTACCTAGAAGCATATCAAATACACATTCAACCCATGCTACAAATATTAAACCAGATTTGTAAGAGTTCATGTAAAACTAATACGAGAACACAATTTAAGCGCTTAAAAATACAAGCTATTACTAAAAGAACAGAAGCTTTAAAATATCAACACTTAAGAATACGAGCTATTGTAACAAGAATATGAGCTAATGTTAAAATAATACGAGAACACGAGCTAATTGAAACACTTCTCGAGCTTAAAATATTGAACCAGATTTGTAAGACGCTAAAATTTGGTGATATATTAAGCGCCTAAAAATACTAACTTTTATAAATAGAACACGAGCTTAAAATACAAGCACATAAGAATACTAGCTATTGGAATAAGAATACGAGCTAATGTTAAAATAATACGAGAACACAAATTAAGCGCTTAAAAATACGAGCTTTTATAAATAGAACACGAGCTTAAAATACAAGCACATAAGAATACGAGCTATTGTAATACGAATACGAGCTAATGTTAAAATAATACGAGAACACAAATTAAACGCTTAAAAATACGAGCTTTTATAAATAGATCACGAGCTTAAAATACAAGCACATAAGAATACGAGCTATTGTAATAAGAATACGAGATATTGTAATAAGAATACGAGCTAAGGTTAAAATAATACGAGAACACAAATTAAGCGCTTAAAAATATGAGCTTTTATAAATAGAACATGAGCTTAAAATACAAGCACATAAGAATACGAGCTATCGTAATAAGAATACGAGCTAATGTTAAAATAATACGAGAATACAAGCTAATTGAGACACTTATCGAGCTTAAAGTATTAAACCAGACTTGTAAGACGCTAAAGTTTGATAACATATTAATCGCTTAAAAATACGAGCTATTACTAAAAGAACACGAGCTTAAAAAAACAAGCACATAAGAATACGACTTACTAAGATAAGAATACGAGCTATTGTTAAAACAATACAAGAACACAAATTAATCGCTTAAAAATACGAGCTTTTATAAAAAGAATACGAACTTAAAAATTTACCTTGACAGGGAGACGTAATATCTATTTGTCTTTCCAACACCATTGAATCAGAGGTAAATGTTTCAGTTTCCATTAAAGTTTCATGCTCATTCGAAGTTTCATGTTCCATTGATGACGTTACAATTGAAGTTTCATCCGCCGTCGAAGCTTCATCCGCCATTGATTGAAGAAAGAGAGATATAATGGTTGATATAACAATTTTAGGGAGAAGATGATTCATTTACTGGAGATGGAGGAAAGATGGGAAGGAGTTAGAAAAATGTGGAAGCAGTTAGAGAGAGAAGGGGAATTGGGATAACGTTACTCTTGTTTCTCTTTTTTTTTTTTTTTTTTTTTTTGTCAAAAGTAATTGAAAAAGACTAAATTACCCCTGGATGTACAATAGCATTGTACATCCAGTTGTATAGTCTTGGAACTGAAGAGAAAAGAAGGAAAAAAAACTTTCCATAATTTTCTTTTCGAAAAAACAAAACTTTCCCATTTTTCCTTTTCTAATTCGGTAAAAAAAACTTAATTTTTTTTTTTTTCACGGTAACAACAAAATTGAGCCGTCAAAATTTTTTTTCCTTTTGCGGCATAAAGCCCTAAAACAAAATTGATGAAGAACAAAGTTTACAGTTGCTAATAGAACATGGTTTAGCAAATTGATTAACAAGCATGATTAACCTTATATATATGCTAAAACTATTAGCAAAAACAAGTTCTTGTATCAATGACATGATGCTACTATATCTATTCTAACTTAATATGCATTAAATCAAAATTCGCCAATTCTTCATATGATAATTTTAACCGATTAAAACAAAGATATGATCAAAAGAAATTGGATATAAATCATCAAACAAAAGGAAAAACAAAGCAAAAAAACAGGCCGTAAAAAAATAATATCTCGGCCAAAAAATTTAACCGAAAAAAAGAAACCCTAATTTATATACTCGAAAATTAGGTTATAAGTTTACATACAATTTTATGAAAATCATCAAAATTAAAATCGTGGCCTTAAGCTCTGATACCACTTGTGGGAAATAAGTCTGTATACTTCCCTTAAACGAGAAGGATTATAACGATTCAATAAAGATGATCTAAGGTCATAAAATAAAATACATAAACATAAGTAAAAAAATTTAGAATTAACCTTCGGTCCTAGCAAATATGGCCTAAGAACAATATCAAAATTGATATTCGCCTATTAGTTGCACCCAAGACGATCTGAGATATGCCCTTTGATTATGCTAGAAATCAATCTAAAATTTTCTGTAAAATTTTATTGTCTTTGTGTTCTTGTGATGAGAAAGAGGATGCAAGGTCAGAAAAAGCATTAGGTCAGAAATAATTCTCTACCTTTCTTTTATATAGACCGAAATCTGAAATCAGTTAGGAAAGAAATAACCTCCTAATTTTCGTCCAAACAGACCGAAAATAAGGAGTGTATTTTCCTTATTTTGGTCTTTCCAAAAATATATAAAGTGTGTTAAATTGTCATCTAGTAAGGATCGAACCCATGACCTCTTGGTTTGTGTACCCTCACTATTACCACTATGACACATTCAACTTGTTGATATTAAATACAACTGATTATAGTTAACTACGAATTAACAGATTAATTCGTCCAAACTAACATTATATATATTTAATTAAATATAACTTATTATATTTATTTTACGAATTGACAGTTAATTCGTCTCAACTTTATATTATTTAATTTTCATTAAATAATTATCTCATCAACACATTGACTAATTTTTAGTCATTTTGGGCATCAATGTAATTATATTTATATAACCACATTTCTCAAACACATCCTATAGGTGTGACCTTTAGGGACCAGTTGATCACCGCCATCTGTATGATAATAACGTCAAACTTTCTAGCAAGCCAACCGTTATTAGGTAAACGTTAATCAACTGATTAAATATACGAAGTATACCCTTGTGAACCTGTAAGAGATTTACAAATGTTATCACACTAATTTGTGGAGGACACAAGCTCCAACAGGTAGAACTTCCTCGTCTTCCGGGTGAAGACCATCTCGCAATTTCTCAATGATTACCCGTTTCTTAGCCGGGTCACAAGCTCTAGCTTCTGCAAACAGCTTCTCCAACTCATCATCATCGGTCTTGGGTGTTACACCAACATTGTCGTACTCCAAGGTCCTCCAAAAAGCATGAACATCTTCAAGATAGACCCTCTTACCCATTATTTGCAAATGGATCAATGTACAAGCACAAGGTAATCCATGAGTAACCCTTAGCACACATCCACAATGCTCTTCCAACACATTCCCAAGCTCTATCCCTCTCTTAATCTCTTCTTCCATTATCTCAATGGCATTGATAGACACATTTCCTTGCAACAATGAAAATACACGATCTCCAATTCGCGGCCTAATCCTCGAAACCTCTAGCTCATATCTAATCTTCGAGTGTTGCGCTTCAAGCATGGAATGAATACAGAACCACATAGTGTCAAGGTTTAGGTTATTACTCTTCAACCAAGATTTTAAAAGTGAATGGGAGGACTCTACTCGGGAAGTGGCCGTGTTTCCAAGATGTAAGTATTGGTTTGTATAGCAGTTCACGAACTTCTTCCTGTATTTACCCCATGTACTGATCACATAAAGCGCCATCTCTTCCCACTTTTCACTAAAACATTCCCAAGCGCTCCTAAACTCATCAATGATGGATGCATTGATCACGCGGTCCCAACCTCTTTCTGGACTGTGCATTATTATATCTTTGTACCCCAATTTCTCCTTTGAGAGTGCTTGTTTCTCCACAGCACGGTTAATGTGCCAACGACACAAAAGGCGAGGAGTGCTCGGATGAAGGGACTCAAGAGCGGCGATCAAACTCATATCCCGATCAGTGACAAAGGCAGAAATAGATGAACCTGTACAACTTAGTAGCTCCCCTAATCTCATCAACATCCACCCATAATCGTCTTCCGACTCTGACGGAAGGAGCACCGCAGCAATTAAGAAGGAAGACCCACACGGTGTTACATCAACAACCTCAACAAGAGCAATTTTGTAAACATTTGTCTTGTACGTCGAGTCAATAAGAACCACATGTGGGTAAGCACGGAAGAGTTTAACCGCTTCCGGATGAGCCATAAAAACATGACTGAGCTCCTTTAATTTGTCTCGGAATCTTTTTTGTGCCATTCCACATAATTAGCAGCAACGGCTACAGCCAACATTTGTTGAGCGGTATTCCATGTTCCTCTAATTTCACGCCGAAACTTGTTAGCCGCACTATAAATTTGGGCGCTTGTAGGTTGGGGTTTATCGGGAGTTCTTTGATGAAGACCATTTTTAATATCTCTCAGGGGAATCGACGCCCGGACTTGTTGCCTCACGAACTCTTTCTCTTCGGCATTCAAACCAGCAAAATGCCTATGACCGTCTTTGTACTTTGTGGTTGTGATATCCACCTTTCTCCGAGGTCAAAATGTTCCAAACAATCAACTCTTTCCCATTTATATCATTAGCCCGGTTTTGAACGGCTCGAACCCGAAACAAACACTCACACTTAGTTGTCCCTTTCTTCTTAGGCTTCTCGGGAATATCGGGATCGATCTTCTTTTTAGTTCGGCCGTATCTTGAACAACGAAATTAAGAGCCAACTCGGGTTGTTTACGATTTTTGGCCCCATTTGATGCTTTTACTAAGGCAAACCCGTTATCAAAAGCTATATTTTGAGCCCACTCAAATGCCTCATCCCGACTCGCAAAACATGTAATCGTCTCAAATAGGTGGTTGTAATTAACATCGTTTCCACCAAACTCCTCAAATGAATCCTGTTAAAACACAAAATTAATAATGATTAGATGCTAAAATATGTAAAAATACCTGAACTTACGAAAAAAAACTAAATAAAATGAAGAAAAACCAATTTAATAGTCTGAACCAGGAGCGGACATTGAATATTCACGTCCATCACCATGACAGACGTGTACATTCAACGTCCCAACCCATTATGGACGTGAATAGTACACGTCCCTCCCCGTGATGGACTTTGATATTCAAAGACTGTCCATGGTGGACTTTGAAATTCAAAGTCCCTATCCATGACGGACTTTGAATGTTCACGCCCCTCTCCATAAGGGACATTGAATGTTCACGTCCCCTTCCATGGGGGACTTTGAATCGACACGTCCCTCTCCATGAGGGAGTTTGAGTTTCTACGTCCTAATTGACGACTACAAATATTTTCGACGGGTTTGGGCGTGTTTGTTCCATTTATCCTAATTCTATGAAGACTTAACATGGTCAATATAACAACTTAACATGTAATTCAATAATCATACTAATTCGATTGAAATGAAAATAGATTGTGTAATTACGTACCTCAAATTCGTTGTTAGCATTTGATGTGGATTGCTCGTTGTTTGATATTGAATCGTTGTTTTGTTGATGTGGATTGCTCGTGTAGTTCTTCAACCGAGTTAGAACATCTTTTTTTTTTAGTGTTGTTTGCTTGGGAGAGAATTAGGTAGAGAGAGGAAGAGGAAGGGTAAGGGACGTCTTTTTTATGAAAAGCGTCGACGACGTTTTACAGCCCTCTTCATTTATTCATGACGGACATGATATAATAAACACATAATGGATAAGCGAACCCTTTTAAGTTGCTGCCAATCAAATTTTTTTTTTTTCTAAATATTTTATACATGGGACCTGTGGGTAACCCGGATCCTACCCGGATCTGGATCTAGCCAATTTGGACCCGCCAGATCTGGATCGGATCTGGATCCGGTTTTAGCATCGCGGATCTGGATCTGAATCCTATTAAACCCTGTTCAGATCCGGCCCATTACCATCTCTACATACGCACACCTCCGTATCTTAGTGACCTAACTTTCTCGTCTCATTACCACACCTAAACTTACCCAAAGCACCCACTAAGTTGCTGAATGAGACTGAATCTTGACCATCCATAAGACCACCGTCTTTCCTTAACCCTCGTTTCCATATTTCCCCAAACATTTCGCATTCTCTCTCTTCATTTCCTTCGCTCATACACACCCAAGGTATTACCTTTTTCCCCCCTTTTACTCTCTCTTTCTTCCTTATTTTCGTTATTTTATTTTATTTTATTTCGATTCTAAACCCTAAAAATCAATTTTTTCAATAATGTTTAGCATTTGTTTTCCTAGATGATATGATTATTAGTTTCAGCTTCAAATGTGAGTAATGATATAAAATTAATTAATGTGTTTGTTGTTATTTATTAGTACTGATTATTATTTGAGATTTGTTTAATTATGTTAAGATATGGTATATTTAATCACTGCAGGGAAGTTTCGTTGAAGGATTATTTAGTTTTTCTTGGCGGGAAAATTGATTTTTGGGGATTAGGGTTGTGGTAGATTGATTGATTATTGATTTGGGTATGTCTGGTGTTGAGAATACAAACACTGATCCAGCTCAATTTAGTGGAATAAACGAGAGTAGTGCTGTTTGTGGAGATGCGCCTGTTGCAGCGCCAGAAAGTAAGGAAATTTGTGGTTTTGATGGTGTTAACAATGGGTCGAGTTCGGTTTTTGATTCTTGTGTTGGAAATGATGGGGGGTATGGTGGTGATATAACGAACTGGGATTTGGGGAAATGTTATGGGGAGGGATTGAACACGGTGCAAGCTGTTGAGGAGGTGTTGGATTTTTCTGATACGGGATTTCAGGGTGGTGAACAATCTGGGATGGGTAATAATGTTGGGAGTGATTGTGCCGCTCAGGAACCAAATCATGGTAATGTGTGTGATGGTGAGAATATGGGATGCAAGCCAGTAGAAGATGGCAGTGAAGGAATGCATTGCAATGAGAAGATGTTGGGGAATAGTTTAGATGGGATGGGAACTGAGGGAATAGTACCTCATTCTGATAGTTGTCATGATGCTAGGAATGACTGTGACAAAGTGTTAAGTTGCGGCAATGAGACGACAGAAGGAAAAAGTTTGAGCCCCCGGGAGGTTGAGAACAAGACATTTGAACAATCAGGAGTTGTTAGCTGGGAATCGATTTATGAAGTTGCGAAACAATCTGTGGAAATCGTCAGCGACATTCCGGCTGCAGATGATGAACATATGTTGTCTCGTGAGAGTGAGACAGGCGAACCATCGGCTGTTTTGACCGGTGTGCAATGTGCAAAAAGTGAAACAGTGATCCCTGGAGATATATTTACCAGTTCAGTAAAATCTGATATAGTCAGTGAAAGTTTGAATCCCGAAGGTGAAGCTGTACATTTCCAGGAAGAAGGCCTTGTGGAAGGTGTAAAATTTAACGAATCATCTAAAGTCAAGGAGGATGGCATTCCTTTAGGGGTACATGATGATCAGATGCAACAGAAAGAAGACGAAACCTCTAAAGTTGAACCAGACAATGCATGTAAAGAGGAAACCTACATGGCAGACCAGGTTGGAAAACCTCCTGGTGGAATTGTGGAAGGGACATTTACTGCTTGTGATGAGAAAACCAGTCTTAATGAGCAGCTCGAACCATCTATTCATGTAGTGGGTAAGAAAGGATGTGTTGTAGTGCTCGGAGTTCCAGCTACTGATCCTACTGTGAAGCCTCACCGTTCTAAGACTCCAATACAAGTTAATGAAGCAAGTGAAAAATCACGCCGTGGTCGAAAGCCTAGTATCGGTTCAGCAACATCATCAAAAAAGACTCCCCAACAAACTTCAGCATCAAGTTCAAGGGCCTTGAGGTCCAAGATGGAAAAGAGTCCTATTAGTCCTGAACCAATTGCTAATTTAGAAAATACACAAGGCAGTAATGTGGAAAGAAGAGGAAGGAAAAAGGGGGAGGTGAAGGGAAAAACTACGGATCAATTTTCAAAAATGAGAAAACATTTGAGATACTTACTGCACAGAATAAGTTATGAGCAAAACCTACTTGATGCTTATTCCAGTGAAGGTTGGAGAGGACAGAGGTTTGTTCGTCTGTTTCGAGTCTGATTTTCTGATTATTTGCCTCGTCCTATACCAATTTACTTTGGTATGATTGACCTTGCATTATAATTATAGTTTTAAAGAAAGCAATATAATCCGTGTCCATTTTTTTTCATCTTCTCAATGATATAAACGTTTAGTTAAGTTGTCCAGTTCCATGCTTCTTAAAGAATCTCACTGCTCATTTGTTTTTAAGTCTAGGATGACTCACCAGTAGCACTTAAGTTTCAATTATTCATCATTTCACAGATTCTCATCAGCACTTGAAAAGTGTAGGGCCGTAGTAGTCTGGGTTGCGTCCCCACTCCCCCAATGTCCAGATTACCCTGATTTAGCGATTTCTTCATTCCCATTTTAAGGCTTGTCCGCTTGTATACACTATGGACTACTGATCACCAGGCAGAAGTCATGATTTTACTATTTTACTACTGAATTGCTTTCTATTTTTGTCCATATACGGAATGTGTTAATTTTTTCTATTGAAATTGCAGCTTAGAGAAGTTGAGGCCTGAGAAGGAGCTTCAGCGTGCAAAAGCTGATATAAATCGCTCTAAGGTGAAGATTAGAGAACTCTTTCACCGACTTGATTCAATATCTACTGAAGGGAAATTTCCAGAATCTTTGTATGATGATGATGGACTCATTGACAGTGAAGATGTAAGTCTGAAAGTAACTGTTCCTCAGAAAATTAAACCCTATGCTCAAAAGTAGAATCTGAGTTTTTTGTCCTCCTGTTACAGATTTTCTGTGCGAAGTGTGGGTCCAAAGAGTTGCTCGCTGGCAATGATATTATACTCTGTGATGGTAATTGTGATCGTGGATTCCACCAATACTGCTTAGAACCTCCTCTGCGAACTGAAGAAAGTAACTTTACTGCTTTTGTTGGTTGTAGCTGTTTTCCGTCGTAGAATTCTTAAATAATGTTACAATTATTTATTTGTGTTCCTTTCATCCTTTGTTCAGTTCCACCTGGTGATGAAGGTTGGTTTTGCCCTGCTTGTGATTGCAAATTTGACTGCATTGATTTGCTAAATGATTCTCAAGGAGCAAAACTTTCTATTGAAGACAGTTGGGAAGTAAGACAAGACATCACCTTGGTGTTTGTTCTCTATTGCATGCGTGCTCAGTCATATGCAGGAATATTTTCTGAATGATATTTCTTCGATCAAATGCAGAAAGTTTTTCCAGAGGCGATAGCAGCAATGGCTGGTCTCAAGCAGGATGATATAATGGGGCTCCCATCAGATGATTCTGACGATAATGATTACAACCCTGATGGTCAAGATGATGGTTCTAAAGACGAAGTGAAAGAATCAGGTTCCAGTGGGTCTGATTCCGATGAATCTGATGAGTCGGACTTCTCATCTGCTTCCGAGGATTTGGCGGCTGTATCTAAGGATGACCAATATCTTGGGCTTCCCTCTGATGATTCGGAGGATGATGATTTTAATCCTGATGTTCCAAATGCTAATGATGATGATGATGAACGTGCAAGTTCAAGCTCGGATTTTACATCAGCATCTGAGGATTTAAGAGCCACCGGTGGGAATGATGATATGTCAGAAAATGGAGACTCCTTACCTATTGAGCCGGATCAGAACTTGGACGATTCCTTGCCTATTTCTGGCAGAAGACATATTGAAAGATTGGACTATAAGAAGCTCTATGATGTAAGAGTTTCTTCTGTGCTGAAAAAATGGGGGACTGCTCATAATTACGATAAGCTCAAACCAACACCTTGAAGCTGCCTCGAATCTTGAGCATAAATTTATCATCCTTTTAGCTGACAAAGCAGCCTCAATTGGTCAGGCTGTTAGTTATATGAAGGCTTTAACATGTGGATGATTGCGTTGACCCCTATGATTTTATGCATGCAGTGGTGTCATTGCTTAGGTTCCCGGATATAATCTGCTAGATATAGACTCTTCTTCATCGCTGTGCTAAGGCTATAAGGCCTCTTCTCCCATTGCTGTGTTTTTGTGTGTCTATGCACGAGCATGCATGTTTTTTCCCCCCAATGTTGTGTGTGTAGCTGTCTAGTCTAACTGATCTTCCCTCTCATGCCTTGGGCTGAGACTGAATTGGTGTACTGCTTGCTAATACTGTATGGAGTCTAACTTGTTGGTGATGATCATGAGTTGAGGATTTTGAATTGTTATTATATACTAATGTAGTGTTTGAAGATTTGAACCTTTTGCCATTTGAAGTTCTGGTAACAAGAAAATCATGTGGTCATGTGGTATTCTACTTATGTTGTTGCAAATCTGTTATGATGGTCCTTGGAAATGATTGAATTCAAATCAACTTTGCCTTGTTGTATACTCGTATGATATTGTCTTATTATGATTGTATACTTGTATGATAATGTCTTATTACGATTGGAAAATTTTCCTTGATACAGTAACATTTGTCAAGAGTGTGTTATATCTCATATACCACAACATCTGATTTATTGTGTGATGATCTCTACTTCTTCAGGACTTGGTGACGGTCTTGTAGAGCTCGTTTAGTTTATTTATTCTGTACATGTTCCACGCAGTGCGTGTGTCTGATGTGTTGCTATGGTTCAGGAAGCATATGGAAATGCAGTTTCGGATTCAAGTGATGATGAGGAATGGAACGATGATGTTGGTACGACGAGAAGTAAGTCCAGTGCTAAAAGAGAAGCTTCAGCATCTGCTAATGGGGATGCATTGGTTTCAGCTGATGGGTCTAGTCCTGCAGTTACTCCTCGAACGAGAGGACGACCAAAGGGCGATCAAGAAGTTGAAAATGGTTTGACTGTGAAATCGCAAAAAACCCCACAGGCCACCACCTCTGGTGGCACGAGCAGGAAGAGACCACCCTATAACAAACTCCCAGAATCTATCACTCAGGTATTTTATCGAAATCATGGTGTCATTTAACGTGCCTGGCTTTAGCTGCTTTTCCGAATGTTCAGTTGCTAGCTAAGCAATTTAGACTACTTTGGTACATTGTACAAACTGTTTTGCATGTAAACTATTTCAAAGTAATCTACCTTTTTTTATTCTTCTCTGAATGTAAAATGGTTGTTAGACTTAGACCTGACAATTGGGTCATTTTGGTCAGTTTTAGGGCTAGTCATCACGGGCTGGGTAATTTCAGGTACACCATCATCGGGTCAGGGTTGAGGTCAGTTTGGGTTCGGCTGTTCGGCTGTTTTTGGGTCTGTGGTGGCTGTAAATATTTTGGGTTTTTCTCATCTGCACCTTCGTATTTAAGTTGTTTTCTCATCTGTACCCCTGCTTTTTTAAATCTCCATCTATATGACTTACCCCTGTATTCTCTCATTTCATTTTTAACCGTACTTTTATAACACAATTCCGTCTAGTACCTTCGTATTTAAGTTGTTTTCTCATCTGTACCCCTGCTTTTTTAAATCTCCATCTATATGACTTACCCCTGTATTCTCTCATTTCATTTTTAACCGTACTTTTATAACACAATTCCGTCTAGTACTTCTGTTAATCGGGTATGTTAAACCATAATACTCCCATGTTAACTTCACTAAACATTCTTAACAGTAATTTATTATCTTAACAGCTCCTTAATCGAAATCATTAGTCTAGCCTCCACCAACTTCATCTCCCTCCTTCTAGAGAAAAACATCACGAAAACAAATGTGTATGTAAGTGGGACTTAAATTTTATCTCCAGATCATTGGAGTAGAGCCTTGGCGCACCGGTTAAGGTGTTGCTTTGTGACCGTGAGGTCACGGGTTCAAGTCCTTGGAACGGCCTCTTGCCAAAATGGCAAGGGAAGGCTTGCCCCAATTACACCCTTGTGGTGGGACCCTTCCCCGGACCCTAGTAGAGA
Organism: Silene latifolia; assembly: GCF_048544455.1. Taxonomy (NCBI): domain Eukaryota; kingdom Viridiplantae; phylum Streptophyta; class Magnoliopsida; order Caryophyllales; family Caryophyllaceae; genus Silene; species Silene latifolia. Next base: position 23,917,545 of record NC_133534.1, read on the forward strand.
AACAAAAGCGGATCATTGATGATGAATAGGAGGTTGTTTCAAACTTAATTATTCAAGTAAAATAAGAAATATGGATATCGGTATCTCGTTCAAATATTTTTAGATATCTAGACATTGGATATCCAAACATTTTGTCGGAAGTCATGTTTGGGTCTACTCCAAGATTGGGATTGTGTCACGTCCTTCGTGTTAGGTCAGTTTTGCAAGTTTAGCTAGTAATGTTTTTAACTTGGAGATCTTGTACAGAGACTTCATGAATCATTCAAGGAAAATCAGTACCCCGATCGTTCAACAAAAGAAAAGCTCGCAGAGGAACTTGGTATCACGCCTGTCAAGGTTTGGTTAATTGATTCAACACCAGCTAAGTCAATATTCTATTCCCCCCTTTCGGCTTTTCTCTTAGATTCCTTTTCCTTTGTAGGTTGATAAATGGTTTGGCAATGCCCGTTGGAGTTTCAACCATCATCCATCCCGGGTGGAAGCAAGCATTGCCCGAGTTGTGCCAGGTGGTGGCAGCTTAAAGGAAGTCGAGGGTTCTTCAAGTAAATTTACTAAAGAAAATGAAGAAACGATCGCCACACCTCGAACAACTAGGAAGAGAGGTAAACATGATGAGGTTCAGACTGATTCTACCAAGGAGAATGAAACTAAAGGGAAGGAGAGAGTTGTGCCGGGTGGTGGCACCCCAAAGGACGTTGAGGGTTCTTCAAGTAAATTTACTAAAGAAAATGAAGAAACTGTCGCCACACCTCGAACAACTAGGAAGAGAGGTAAACATGATGAGGTTCAGACTGATTCTACCAAGGAGAATGAAACTAAAGAGAAGGAGAGAGTTGTGCCGGGTGGTGGCACCCCAAAGGAAGTTAAGGGTTCTTCAAGTAAATTTACTAAAGAAAATGAAGAAACGATCGCCACACCTCGAACAACTAGGAAGAGAGGTAAACATGATGAGGTTCAGACTGATTCTACCAAGGAGAATGAAACTAAAGAGAAGGAGAGAGTTGTGCCGGGTGGTGGCACCCCAAAGGAAGTTAAGGGTTCTTCAAGTAAATTTACTAAAGAAAATGAAGCAACGATCGCCACACCTCGAACAACTAGGAAGAGAGGTAAACATGATGAGGTTCAGACTGATTCTACCAAGGAGAATGAAACTAAAGGGAAGGAGAGAGTTGTGCCGGGTGGTGGCACCCCAAAGGAAGTTGAGGGTTCTTCAAGTAAATTTACTAAAGAAAATGAAGCAGCGATCACCACACCTCGAACAACTAGGAAGAGAGGTAAACATGATGAGCTTCAGACTGACGCTACCAATGAGAATGAAACTAAAGAGAAGGAGGAAGCCGGTGGACGAGCTCTTAGAAAGAGGAGGAAATCGGATGCTGGCAGGGGATAGTTGCGAGATAGAAACTACGATATGAGGAAACCGAGCACATCACCAACAGTCTTTGCCCCGATTGAGGTCAAGTCATATAACCGGCCATATCTCCGTCTTGTGGGTCTTCTGGCAGATTGGATACTCCCTACCTGGCTGAATTCTGTCCGCAGCCTCTCTAGTGATAATCTTAAAGGCCAACTTTGGAGCAGTGTACTCCTTGATTGGAGCATTGATTTTGGTGGTGAAGAGCAGCTCGAGTAACGATAATTCGTCAGTGCTAACAGGAGTTCTCATATCGTATATTCAATTGAAATATCAATGATCTGTTTGATTCTCGCTAATCATCTAGACTAGTTATTTAGATTTTCGTAGATGTCGTGTAATGTTTTGGTTGAAATTTGCTCCACAGAGTACATTTTATCGGCTTGTATTTTAAGTAGATTTTGTGTATCATGTGTTTCAATTGTCACAAATGTTATAAGATGTACTTTTCCGCATTGTATTTCAAGTAGACTTTGTGTATCATGTTTCAATTGTCGCAAGTTTGTTAATACGGAGTATGTACTTTGTATTACGTTGCTTTTTGTGAAAGTTTTACACTATGGTGACTTGAGTTTAGTACTCTCGGTGGGGAGTGGGGAGGGTTGTCGGGTGGGGCTTTTTGGTGGTGTTGTGGGAACAAGAGCTTTATGTCAAAAAATTGATAAAGAAGGTAATTTCCTTAAATTTTTCTTTGGTGTCGATTTTGTTCGGGCTTCAACAAAGTATGTAAAAAAAATCAATGAAGTTTTGAAACGTATTTTTAATTCTGATCCAACACAAATCCTTAATTATCTGAATGCATATTTTGGCTTTGTTTATATGAAGACTCGGGCAACCCGTTCAAGCATTTGGATAGGCTAACAAACTAGAGAGACTTGGTTTTACTCGAGAGGAAGTGATGACATCTTTGCAATTTATCAAGATCAAATCCAAGTTAAACTAGATGACGATAATTTAATAAGAAATATAATTACTCGAATTTTGAATTAAATTTCACTCACCATATTTTATTTTTTACTAATATGACAAATTCTCACTTTCTTTTCTTAAATTTACTAATTGAGCTTTATTTTCGCTAAATTCATTTTATATCATTCCCCCCAAAAAATCAATCTCTCTTCCTCACTTCATAATTCTACTAATTAACTAGTACTTGCCCTCTTCTTTTTCAATTAAATATTCTAATTTTTAATTCGTTTTAGCTCATTTCATTTTTACACTAAATCTTATATTATCATCTTGTTGGATTAATCTCCCAAAAACTCCAATAATTAAATGTTGAAATAAAGTGTAATGTTTAACAAACAAATACGTAAAGTGTTTTACGTTTTTGGAGAATGATCATAAAAAGCACAAGATGTTATGGATTGTTTTAATTAGAACAATCAATGGCTTGTGAGAAGTTTTAAGATTATATTTAGTATAAATAGCTATTAGTGGTAATAGTTTTATACACACAAAAATATAGAGAGACAAATTAATATAAATTGGTGAGAATATTTCTTGTTCTAGAAGAGAGAAAATAGAGTGATCAACATCCATTAGAAAGAATAAGAGTGAGATAAAGTTTAAGAGGGAGTGATAATACTAGTACGTGATTGTACTCTAAGAACTTTGTTATATCTTATTAGTGAATTAATTTGTCGAGAGAGCCGCGGTTTTTCCCTTAGTTGAGAAGGGTTTCCACGTGAGAAATTGTGGTGTCATTTTTATTTGTTGTTACTTACGATTGTTGTACGTGTTCCTTCCTAGTTTCGTTGTTGAGTGAGACTCTTCACGCACCGGGTTTACAGGACGCTTCCCCAACAGTGGTATCAGAGCCAGGTTCTGTATACTGGGAGGTGTGGAGATTTCGATTTAGGGAGGAACTTATTAATCATAAGTAAGATGGCGGAGAAATTTCATGTTCCATTGTTTGATGGGAAAAATGAATTTATGGTGTGGAAGAGCACGGTTGAAGACTTGTTAGTTCACTCGAGTCTTGATGAGGCTTTGGAATTGACTAAGCCATTACAGATGAGTGAGTCTAATTGGGAGTCAAATAAAAAGAAAGCCGTGAGTATGATAAGGTTGGCGATAGTACCGGAGATTAAGTATAATCTTTTGGGCGAAAAGGAGTCGAGGGCCTTGTTAGAAAAGTTACAAGGCATGTATGCGTCAAAGTCGCTCACCAACCGATTATGTTTGCGATGGGAGTTGTATCAACTCAAGATGGAGGAGGGTGATACAAATTTACAAGACCACATAAATAAATTCAACGAACTCGTGTGTCAACTCTTGAATGCCGATGAGAAGATAACGGATCAAGAGCAAGCTCTCTTGTTATTGGCTTCATTGCCGAAGAGTTTTAGACCCATTGTGATGACGATGCTCGTGGGTAAAGAGAAAATTTATTTGGATGAAGCAATAACGGTGGTGAGAGAAAATGAGAGGATGATGGCAAAAATAGATGGAAATGCATCATCAAGTGATGGGGCACTAGTGGCAGATGGTTGTGAAAGAGGAAGAAAATCACAAAGATATGGAGATGGCTAAAGAAGTAGATTAAAGTCGCGCACTAGAGACATGGATAATGTGGAGTGTTATTATTGTCATAAGAAGGGCCATGTTCAACGAAATTGTCCAATAATGAAGGAAGACTTGAAAAGTGTGAAGTCTTTAAGAGAAAAGTTGGGCAAAGCTAAAGTTGATATTTAGGTAATTCTTTCAATATGGTGTGTGGTAATAGTAGTGATGATGAAGGCATATTCTTGACTACTCAAGATGAGGTGGAATGTCAAGAAAAATGGGCGATGGATTCGGGTGCCTCTATGCATGTGTGTAACGACCAAGGATCATTTGATACTTTGAAAAATAATGGAGACTTTGGACATGTCAAAGTGGGTGACGGTCTCAAATTAAAAGTTGAGGGTGTAGGGAGTGTAAGAATGAAACTCCATGATAGCACCATAAGAACTTTAAAAAATGTGAGGTATGTCCCTAAAGCTTGTTCCAACATTATTTCTTTGGGTGTGTTGACGACTCAAGGTAATCGATATATTGGTAGTGGTAAGTGGTGCAAAGTGTATGGTGGAAGAAGCTTGGTGTTGCAAGCAGGGGCGGATCCACGTGAAGGGCTATATGGGCTTCAGCCCAACCAAGTTTTAGAGATAAAAAAATTTAGTTTACCATAAACTCAATCATGCAAAGTAGTCCAACTGGTATAATCAAACTGACCAAAGGCTCTCCTTGGGATGCCAACGCAGGTTCAAACCCTGATACAATATTTTTGTTTCTCTTAAAACTCTTATGTATTTAACACTTTTTGTTTTTTCCAACACTTTATATTTTACACAACACATTTTCTTTTAACAGAATTATCTTTCTAATATATTAGTTGTTCATTACATAAGTTGACAATTGTAATTTGTTAGTGTTCCTTAATTAAATCAGTAGTTATGAGTGGGACGATCTTATACTATGAGACAATCGCATATATAAAAACATCGCTCATTTATTAGCATTAAATGAATAGTTTTTTTATAAACATAGACCATCCTAGCCATAATATGAGACAGTCTTACTCTATAATTGTGTAATTAAATTATTCGTCGCATTACAAAATGTCAATACGTTGTTAAATTAATAGAAAACTGAATTGCATTGTAAAAGACTATACGATAGTACGAGTATATATTTTACTCATATATTTTTACGCACAAGCTTACGACTTCATATGACTAACGACCACCAATTTTGGCCTAGCCCAACGTACTTTTCATTCCTGGATCCGCCCCTGGTTGCAAGGGGAGAAAACGAAAAACAATATTTGCTATGTGGATGGACATAGCGTGAAAGGTAAGATCGACGTAAAGAAGAAAGTCCGCTTTTCCGAGATAGTTGAGGTGTTTGGAGCTTTTGGTCGAGGGAGGAAATTGTTGGATTAATCTCCCAAAAACTCCAACAATTAAATGTTGAAATAAAGTGTAGAATGTTTCACAAGCAAATACGTAAAGTGTTTTACGCTTTTGGAGAATGAACACAATGCATAAGATGTTATGGATTGTTTTAATTAGAACAATCAATGGCTTGTGAGAAGTTTTAAGATTATATTTAGTATAAATAGTTATTAGTGGTAATAGTTTTATACACACAAAAATATAGACAGACAAATTAATATAAATTGGTGAGAATATTTCTTGTTCTAGAAGAGAGAAAAGAGAGTGTTCAACATCCATTAAAAAGAATAATTAAGAGTGAGATAATGTTTAAGAGGGACTGACAATACTAGTACGTGATTGTACTCTAAGAACTTTGTTATATCTTATTAGTGAATTAATTTGGCGAGAGAGCCGTGGTTTTTTCCTTAGTTGAGAAGGGTTTCCTTGTGAGAAATTGTGGTGTCATTTTTATTTGTTGTTACTTACGGTTGTTGTACGTGTTCCTTCCTAGTTTCATTGTTGGGTGAGACTCTTCACGCACCGAGTTTACAGGACGCTTCTCCAATACATCTTTACACCCATATTTGCTTTTATGTCTCAAATTTCAATTTATTATTTTAGTTCCTATTATTTTACCTATTTTCCCTAATTACTTGATTTATATTTTAGTGATATAATGTGTTTTTTTTTTTTTCTTTTCCCAACTGTTTCAACTTCCTGTTTGATTACATTTGTTTTATTTTTTTGCTCAATTGTTGGAATGACTTTGTTTCTATTTAAAGTTTTATCATTTTTTTTTGGTTACAAGAAGTGAAGTTCAACCCAAAACGAAATAAACAAAAACTAATAAAAACGTGAACCAGAAAACAAAGAACAAAACTAAAACACTAAGGCCTATCAACTGGGACGAGTCTCGGCCAAGCCACACTACCGATATCCTGCTGCAACAACCGAGTTAAATGGGCAGGGAAATTGTCCATTTCCCAGACGATCGTTTGATAATCTTGAGCAACTCCTACATTCGCCAACCAATACGCACACTTGTTGGCCTCTCTATAGATATGATGGACTTCAATTTTCCATGGGTGATCATTCAAGAAGCATTTGCATATTTGTACCATATGTGTATGGGCATTGGGTAGCTCTTCCTTCGCATCTAGCATAGAAACAACTACACTGGAGTCCATCTAAATGATAAGGCGACCAATACCATGTTCCTTAGCAAGCATCAACCCCCGTTTCAAGGCCATCAATTCGGCTCTCGTAATCGTCGCCACTCCCAAATTTTCGACAAAAGCAAGAAAGGCAGCCCCTGTCGTATCACGAAAGACACCCCCTGCACCTGCTGGTCCCGGGTTCCCCTTGGAAGCACCATCAATGTTGAGGACAATCCACCCATCCGGTGGTGCAACCCATCTTATGAAGATCTCTTTGTACCTCACCTTGTTAGGTTCAGCTAGCAAATCCCTTGCCTCTTCCGCATGTCTAATCTCCCATATTCTTTGCATAAAGAATATGAAAATGTTGCTCGGTATCTCCTCCATCCTGCCAAAGCTATTATAGTTTCTCCATCTCCAAACCCACCACACCACAATATCAAAACACGTCGGCCAAGTATCCATACCCGTCAACTTCTGGACAGAGAGGTTCGAAATTACCCATAAACGAATTGAATTAGCTTCGAAAAAATCACCTGGTACTGAAGTTGTGAACAAGCTCCAAACCTTTCACGCCTCTCGACAATCACGTAGTAGATGGAGCGAAGTTTCCTCCTGTTCTCCACATCCTCCACACATGGGATCATCACAAAAACCACGCTTTGCCCAATTAACATTGGACATGATTCTATCATGTAGGAGTAACCATAAAAACAATCTAAGCCGTTGGGGTGCCCAAGTTTTCCAAGGTAATTTCCAAAAATCTTCATTTCCCTCCTCTGGTTCATTTCGAATGAGTCTAATTGCCGATTTAATGGAAAATCGACCCGATGGTGTAGGTGACCAATAAAGAGCATCATCATTGTTAATGTCCGTGATCACCTCATAAGATGCAATCGTCTGAAGAACATCAGTCGGGAGCCAGTCCGCAAATAGCTCCCACTTCCAACCCGTATGTTCGTCCCACATTTCATCCACGTGGTAATTTTGCACCTCTACTGGTAATTCCGTTATGACCAACTCAATAAGAGGCCGGTTCAAAACCCATTTTTGGTTCCAAAAGAGAGTATTACGGCCATTTCCGATGTCTGAGCTTATTCCTTTGCGCAAAGTTTCCACACCTTCCACAATCCCTCTCCAGACATTAGAACATGCTTGTTTTGGTTCAAACATACCCATGTCACACCTCCCTTGGCAATATTTGTGACGGAGCACTCGGGGCCAAAGAGAATTCGATTCGTTTAGGATGCGCCATCCTAGCTTGACCATGAAAGCGGTGTTCACTTGCCTCATAGATCGAATTCCTAGCCCTCCTTCCTCCTTCTCCTTCGTAACAACATCCCAAGAAACCAAGCTAAGTCCTCTCTTCTCTTGATCACTACCCCAAAGGAACCGCCTAGCTTTTTTATCTAAGTCATCACAAGTTGTACGCCAAGCCGTCTGCATAACATAAGCCGGAATGGTTGAAAGGGTGGATTGTATAAGCGTAGCTCTTCCTGCCAAAGAGATGTGTTTCGCTTTCCATCCCGTCAGCCGTTTGTCTACCTTTTGAACAATGTAATCGAAAGTGTCCCTCGTTACCCGATCATTTATAGTTGGCATTCCAAGATACATGCCCAAGTCCTCCGTCCTGTCAATTTGTAGCTTGTTGGATATGGCTGCTGCAACATTATCATCTGTGTTCATCGAAAAATAAATTCGGGATTTGTCACAACTGACTTTTTTACCCGAGGCTAAGCAAAACTCATCAAGGATTTTCTTTATGCATACAGCTTGGGTTATGGAAGCTTCACCAAATAAAATAATATCGTCGGCAAAGAAAAGATGAGTTAAAGACGGTCCATCTCTGCTTGTCTTGAAACCCTTCCAATTATCCACCCGATGAGCCTCCATAATTAATTGGCTCAATTTCTCCATACATATCGTAAAGATATACGGTGAAAGTGGATCACCTTGTCTAATTCCTATCGTCGGGGTAAAATTTTCAGTTCTTTCACCATTCCACAGAACATTTAGAGATGAGGATGTGATACACTTCATTATCACTCGTTGCATTCGTAGAGGTAGCTTCATGTCAGCGAGAGTGTGTGCAATAAATGGCCATTCCAGCCGGTCATAGGCCTTAGCTAGATCCAATTTAATTGCCATGTAACCTCCCCGACCCCTCTTTCCCAGCATTGAATGTAAAACCTCTTGAACCAGTATGATATTATCCGTGATTTGTATTCGAGGTACAAAACTACATTGCATCGGGCTGATAAGAATAGGTAGTACCTCCTTCAGCCGGTTAACTATCATCTTGGTAATAATCTTGAAAGATACATTACATAGCCCAATTAGTCGGAATTGAGAGGCCATATGTGGATTTTCCACCTTGGGGATCAAAGTCAGAAAAGTCTCGCACAACCCCTCAGGCAGAATCTCATTGTGAAGAACTTGAAAGATCATCCGGCAAAGACTCGGTGACACAATGTCCCATTGGGATTGATAGAAAATCGCTTGAAAACCATCCGGGCCCGGTGCCTTATACGGGGACATTTGATTTAAAACTTTGTGTACTTCAATGAGTGTATAATCACGGCTAAGTCTTCCTTGTTCCTCCAGGCACAGCTGTGGGAATTCACCAGATAAGACCCCTTCCAAATTAATCCGCGAAATAGGTCCAGCAAAAGCGTCTTTAAAGAAATCAATAACCAATTTTTTGATCTCCTCCGTGTTCCATACCCATCTGCCTTCACTATCTTGTAAACCTTCAATGCGATTTTGTTTCCTCCTTATAATAGTGCTAAGGTGGAAAAATCTCGTATTACGGTCACCGTCACAAATTGCCTCCATTCTTGACTTTTGGAACCAAAGTAATTCCTCTTGTTCAAGGACTTCGTTCAGCTGTGCTTTGAGCTTCCTCTCATACTTGAAAAGGTAATTGGGTCCTCCTCTTGATAATCTGTTTTGAACACCAATAAGTCTCCTTTCAAGACTTTTTTTACGCTAAAAAATGTTACCAAAAACCTGCTTATTCCATTCCTGTAGTTTATCCGCAAACGAGTACACAAAGGGAATGAGCGGTTGATCATTTTGCAAATTATTCGAAACAAATTCCGTGAATTTCTCATGACACATCCACGCTGCTTGAAATCGAAAAGGTATGAGGACTGAAGGAATGGGAGCAAACCCATTCGTGTTAACCAGTATAGGACAATGGTCCGACTGATTTTGCATTAGATGACGCAGTGATCCCTCTGCAAACATGACCCTCCAAGCAGAATTACACACTGCCCTATCAAGTCTTGCCCATCTTCTTGTGGATAGAGTGTTACCTCTCGTCCAAGTGTAGGCTGGTCCTGAATAATCTAGGTCCATCAGTTCATTGGTTTCCAACCACGAGTTGAATCTATCACATCTCCTTTGCATCCCCTCATTATTGCTATTTCTCTCATGCATGAAACGAGTTTCATTAAAGTCATCCATGATTAACCACGGTCTGTTATGGGAATGAGCAAACTCCTCTAAGTTCCTCCACAATTCCTCTTTTTTAACTGAGTCGGGGCTAGCATAAACCGCCGTATAAAACCATGGTATTTCTCCAGTGCGGGATATTTCCACAGTAATATGTTGAGAGTTGTGAATAATGGGATTAACCCTTACCTCTTATGGTCTCCAAAAAAGCCAAATGCCTCCGCTGAATCCCTCTGCTTCAACCCGAGTTTTGCCTCCAAAATTGATTCTATCACAAACTCTTTGCGCCACTGCTCCACTAATATGTGTTTCAACAAGAGCTAACACCTGAGGTTTGTTAATGCGAATAAGTTCCTTAAGTATAGATAAGAAAGTCGGGCTTCCAGCTCCTTGTACATTCTAAGTCATAAGACTTAAAGGTGGACGTTGAATCAATCTGTTGGGATAACGATCCATAGACACAGTATGAGGGTTTGTTACCGAGGACATAAAAGCCTCAGATAATCTATTGAGTACCCTCATCATTAGAAGAGGGACCTTTACTTCCATGAATAGGTCAGCTGTGATCGATATTGGAGGAAGAACTGCCTCTATCTCCATCTCGATTGAATGAGCAAGTGGGATTGCTACTGCCAACACTGGGTTCGCCATTGGGGCATCGATGAACAGGTTCTGAGACGGGGGGATGTGGACGAGACGCGTTACTGGTAAATGAAGAAATGGGTAATTTTGGTTCATGGTTATTCGAAATTTGGGATAGAGCTGGACGATTTTGTGTAGTTTTCTTCAGAGGTTTTTTGACAATTTTGTACGCTAAAGGGATCCTCCTATTAATATCCTTATTTTCCTTATTTAAATTATGAAATTTAGGAATAGGAGTCCTAATAGGTAATTGATTGTTCTTTGGAAATCTTGGTTGAAAGGAATCTTTGGCAAATATATTGCTAACCTCTTTAACAAGAATTTGTACTAGGCTGGGATCTTCAAAAAATCCTTCATCATTCACTGCCATCCTAATCATAGGAATAATCGTATCTTTCTTGTTGAGATTGTTTCTGTTCCGGGTGTAATTCCAGAGCAAGTATCGTTACCACCCGTGGCTTGTAGAATAATGTCTTGAGTTGAACCCTTCTTGCCTTTATCATTCCTCTCGGCCTCTCCTGCAACAATGAACGAACTGAGGGCTTGGCTCTCTCAACCCTGGTCTCGGCCAGCGTCACTTTCTTTTCCACATCGGATGCCCTTTACGCATCCATGTGGAGGGGGGATATGGTACGGCCTAAGATCGACCAGGCCGAGGTAAAGGAAGCCGCCGCAGAAGAAGCCGATACAGAACATTTGTTACAAATTACTTGCGCAGAATATACGCTCAAACGTACATCGGAGCCCATACCACGGCATAGACTACGCTGGGGGCAAATTGATGGGGCATATTTCGCACCGACCAAGTCAACATATTGAACAAGGTCAAAGATATCCACAACAAGTCAACGACTTAGACAGCCTAGCCGATGCAGCCCATCGGCTGTTAGCTGGGTCTCGGCATGACAACCGCCGCCCCGGGACACATACCCGCGTACTCATATCCAAGACCCCTCGGCGGTGAGTCAACATGGCCCGCCGGCTTGCCATAGGTCCCTCGGCCGAGGGGTAGATCAGTCTTTCCACCTGCTAGCCACTTGGCCACTTGGCCACTACGTGACAAAAGGTGAAAGCCTATAAATACTCCTCAACCTTCATTGAGGAAAGGATCCCACAACTTAACCTAAATACACTATTCATCTGGTAATATCTTCCTTATCTCTCTACAATACATACCTAGCCAAGTAACACAACTTAATCCTTTAAGTTTACTGACTTGAGCGTCGGAGTGAGTACGCTTGGCACAAAGCCAAGCCCTCAGTTCGTTCATTGTTGCAGGAGAGGCCGAGAGGAACGATAAAGGCAAGAAGGGTTCAACTCAAGACATTATTCTACAAGCCACGGGTGGTAACGATACTTGCTCTGGAATTACACCCGGAACAGTTTCCTAAATCCATGGATTGGCTTCTGTCATTGCCTAAAATTACTCCGTTAGTTTGCTTTGTAATCTTCGGAATTGATTCTTCCATATTAATGGAAATATTCGATAAAGATTTTGGACTTCCTAAAGATCCGTTTTGACTAGCCATGTAATTTTCTTGACCCATACCCAAATCCAAATCAATGTGAGCTCCCTGCTCCTCTTCCAGCTCTGTATTAAGGTTTGTACCTGGGTCATCCGAACCTAGTTGGCCCAGTACGTCAAACCTCGACCCCGACACTCCCCTGCATCCCTCTTTGGTTGCCTTACTAACCTTCCCTACTAGCTTCCCTGTCTTTGCATTACTTAAGCCTACCTCCTTTGAGGTTACTGTCCTCAGAGTGTTTTGTAGAATTTGCACAGGTGGCGTGTCAATTTGGGCGGCTTGAACTTCGTTTTTCTTCACAGGCTCCACCCCAGTAGTCTTACGACGAGTTGGCTTCTTCACGTGCATCCAAGAACCAAACGTTTCTGTGGGAACAGTCCTCTGTTGGGCTCCTCCTAACTGATTGTTTGCCATCTTCCTCTGCTCCTCATTACTTCGATCTTGCACAGAGGCTTCCAAGGCCTTTGGATTAAATTGTGGACAATTAGTTTCATTATGGCCTAAACAACCACATTTGTAGCATATCTGTCGTAGTCCCTCATACTGAATTATCCAAACTTTGCCATTCATACGGAATTTGGATAACAATGGTTTCGATAAATCGACCTCAACACTCATTCGAATAAATTGTCCCCTCTCTGCAAGTGCAGTGGGTTTATCAATTCTAATAACCTTTCCCACTTTCTCCCCTATTTTCTTTAAGATATCCTCATGATAATACTCCACAAAGAGATGAGGAATTCTAATCCAAGTCGTTAAATGCTTGATGGGTTCGTCAGTAGCAATAAAGTTAGGGACCCATTTCCTTATAGTGAAGTAATGATCCCCAATCATCCATGGACCTTGCGTTATGACGAACTCATAGTCCTCGCTATTCGTAAAACGAGCCACGTAATAAGCGTGCCCTATGTCCATGAGTGTGAGACCCCCTTTCAAAGACCATTTTTTCTTCAATTGGCGGAGAAGCGTAAAATAACCAATGTTCTTATCGAACATCTTAATAATAAGAGCGTCTTTCCAATGTTGTCTAATCTTCCTTTTTTCCTCCTTAGTTAGGAGAATGGTAGGGCAATTCGGATCATTGGAATCCTCATTGTCGTCAACATCATCATCGGATTCATCTTCAAAGGTTTCATTGTTCGAAACCCTAAAGCCGTATCCATTATTGACTGCAAAGGAGGGGGATGATCCAAAATTCAAGGAGTTTTTATAGGATTGTTTAATACCTTGAAAGTTTGTATTATCCACTGTGGGTATTTTCTCAGGGATGGGAGCATCCATTTCCATGTGAGTGGTAGGCGATTCTTGATGCATCTTGACTTTCTTTGTTGAACGGTTGGCTTGATCGTCTTCCTGCGCTGGCGCGGTAGGGTTTTCTTGGGAGAGCATTTTTTATAAATAATTTTGTAAATAAAGTTTTATCATTGAACTAGGTTACTATTTACTAATATGATTATTCAATTGAGAATCTCCACTAAACTAAAAGAATAAGAAAGCTCTAATATTTTCCCGCCTAAATGAATATTCCATATTTGGGCTTCATTATATCTTATCTACAATTGGGTCAAACTGCTTAATTCCATATAATTCTGTTCCATTTACACATTTATATGCCTACAACTGGGCCAGATTAATTACATATAATAACTAACCTACTACAAGATAAGAGCATTCATATATTGTTTTTACTTCTAAAACGAAAAAATTGCCAATAATATATATTTTTATTACACTTTAATTTAATATCTATTTCTACTCTATACAACGTGAACATTTAAATTTTATAATTTTGTAATTTTGTAATTTTTTGTTTTATAATATACATAAGTATATTTATTACAACACGGATACACACAGTATAGTTTCAGCAATTTTATATAGAGTAACAGTGTTGAGCCTTCTTTTTTTCTATTTCTTAATACAAAACATTACTAATATTAAGTTTTATTCTATGCTAAAATTTCAAATGGAGTTAAAATAAGTTAAAAATAATTAAATAATAGTTAAATTCAAGTTAAAAATAATTAGATAATAGTTAAATTCTCTAATATCCCTATCTAAAAAACCGCGTGTGCGCGGAATTTATACTAGTTGTGCAACATCAAATGATATATAAATTTATTTTGGGATAAAAAGGGGAATTGACTTCTAATAAGAATTTTGAGTGAATGAAAATAAAGAAATTGATAATGTTTTTTTTTTTTTGTACGAAGAAATTGATAATGTAACATAACATATTTAAGAGTAACCAAAACGATAACTAGATTTAGACGGATGAGAAAATTATTACTCCCTCCTAAGTCCTATTCTCTATATTCTTCCTTATTTCCTTATTCGAGTTTTTTTTCCCTATTTTCTTGTTTGGGTTGAATTATGTGTTTCAAATTCAATTATAGGTGGGGTAGTGTATTTTACGTGGTCCAAAATTCAATTTCTTATTTCTTGTAAAAAAAGAAAAGGGAAGGACATATTAAATAGGAGAGATTATAATTTTGTGGAAAAATAGAAGAAAGTGAGGAAGTTTACGAATTTTTTTTTTTAACAAAGTCTTCTTAGTACTTAGAAAACAAATGTAAACTAATGGTATCAAAAGTTAGAGTTTAATGGTGATGGTTAAAATTTGAGTAACACTCTCAAGAGTCAAGAGTA